>NC_066511.1:7485289-7707789 GCF_024679095.1 Eriocheir sinensis
CTCACACACACACACACACACACACACACACACACACACACACACAGCCTTACTAGACAGAGTGGAGTCGAACCCCTGTATTATTAATCAATCACTTCCCTCTTCCCGCGAGGAAAGCAGTCTTCGTGGCTAAACGGTATAACCAGTTACGAGGAGTGTCACTGTGCAGCGCGCGAAGCGGCGAGCGGAAAGGAAACGAACTATTTCTCTCTCTTCAGGAAGAGCAGCTGAGGATCATCTCTTTGCCAATATCTCCGCACATTTAATTATTTATTACAATATTTTCCATGTTACTGTATTATTATTTGGGTATAAGAACAATCTAAATTTTTGGGGCCTTATATAACAAATCATACAATGCGAGAAACAATTTTTTTCTGTTTATTCAAGACTTCACTGTTCCTATAGAGGGGTTACACTGACGTCACACCGCTTCGCTTTTGTTTTAGGAAAAACAACGCAGCCATTTTGGGAGGCACGAGCGATCAGCTGAGCCCCTGCCCCCTGGTGATGGCTGGCCCGTGCCTCCTGTCTTCATATCACAATCTAATTGAATATGCAAAAAATATCGACAGTGAGGCTAGGCTTCGTTATATAACTATCCATTAGGCTCCCAAATGATGATGGACATACAGTATATACATTTATTATCAAACTTGAAGATATATTTGATGATAGGAACAATGAATATGTGACTAATTTAACCCCGGGCGGTGTTTAGTAAGAGCATAAGAACGTAAGGGGTTCGCAAAAAGCCCACTGACCTATACTTGGCAGCCCCTGTCTACCTACCGCGAGTGGCAATGTAGCACCTATAAGTAACGGTAATAGATGGGCCACTATCACCCACACTCACACAGTAATAGTTGGACACTAACACACACAGTAATAGATAGACACTAACACACACATTCACACAGTAACAGATGGACACTAACACTCACACCCACACAGTAATAGATGGACACTAACACCCACACCCACACAGTAATAGATGGACACTAACACACCCACCCACACAGTAATAGATAGACACTAACACACACATTCACACAGTAACAGATGGACACTAACACTCACACCCACACAGTAATAGATGGACACTAACACACACACCCACACAGTAATAGATGGACACTAACACCCACACCCACACAGTAATAGATGGACACTAACACCCACACCCAGACAGTAATAGATAGACACTAACACCCACACCCACACAGTAATAGATGGACACTAACACCCACACCCACACAGTAATAGATGGACACTAACACCCACACCCACACAGTAATAGATAGACACTAACACCCACACCCACACAGTAATAGATGGACACTAACACCCACCCACACAGTAATAGATGGACACTAACACCCACACCCACACAGTAATAGATGGACACTAACACCCACCCACACAGTAATAGATGGACACTAACACCCACACCCACACAGTAATAGATGGACACTAACACTAACACCCACACAGTAATAGATGGGCCACTAACACACCCACCCACACAGTAATATATACACTAACACCCACACCCACACAGTAACAGATGGACACTAACACTCACACCCACACAGTAATAGATGGACACTAACACTAACACCCACACAGTAATAGATGGACACTAACACACCCACCCACACAGTAATAGATGGGCCACTAACACACACACTCACACAGTAATAGATGGACACTAACACACACATTCACACAGTAATAGATGTACACTAACACACCCACACCCACACAGTAATAGATGGACACTAACACACACGTTCACACAGTAATAAATGTACACTAACACACCCACCCACACAGTAATAGATGGACACTAACACACACATTCACACAGTAACAGATGTACACTAACACACCCACCCACACAGTAATAGATGGACACTAACACACATACTCACACAGTAATAGATGGACACTAACACACATACTCACACAGTAAAAGATGGACACAAACACACACACACACAGTAACAGATGGACACCAACACACCCACCCACACAGTAACAGATGGACACTAACACACCCACCCACACAGTAACAGATGGACACACTCACACAGTAATAGATGGACACTAACACCCACACCCACACAGTAATAGATGGACACTAACACACCCACCCACACAGTAATAGATGGACACTAACACACCCACCCACACAGTAATAGATGGACACTAACACACCCACCCACACAGTAACAGATGGACACTAACACACACACTCACACAGTAATAGATGGACACTAACACCCACACCCACACAGTAATAGATGGACACTAACACACCCACCCACACAGTAACAGATGGACACTAACACACACACTCACACAGTAATAGATGGACACTAACACACACACTCACACAGTAATAGATGGACACTAACACCCACACCCACACAGTAATAGATGGACACTAACACACCCACCTACACAGTAACAGATGGACACTAACACACCCACCCACACAGTAATAGATGGACACTAACACACCCACCCACACAGTAATAGATGGACACTAACACACCCACCCACACAGTAATAAATGGACACTAACACACCCACCCACACAGTAATAGATGGACACTAACACACCCACCCACACAGTAATAAATGGACACTAACACACCCACCCACACAGTAACAGATGGACACTAACACACCCACCCACACAGTAACAGATGGACACTAACACACCCACCCACACAGTAACAGATGGACAATAACACACCCACCCACACAGTAATAGATGGACACTAACACACACATTCACACAGTAATAGATGGACACTAACACACCCACCCACACAGTAACAGATGGACACTAACAAACACACCCACACAGTAACAGATGTACACTAACACACCCACCCACACAGTAATAGATGGACACTAACATACCCACCCACACAGTAACAGATGGACACACACACACACACACACACACACACACACACACACACACACACACACACACACACACACACACACACACACACAGAGTAATAGATGGACACTAACACCCACACCCACACAGTAATAGATGGACACTCGAATCGAACCCTGGTCGTTCTGGTTGTGAGGCAGACGCTCTATCCACTGAGCTACCGGGCCGTGGGTTTTTTTTTTTTTTTTTTTTTTTTTTTTTTTTTTGTGTGTGTGTGTGTGTATTTACCTTTTTGTAGTAACTGGGCCCGAGCAAAGTTCTAATAGTCCCGTCTCCATATCTACATTCATCTAGCCTTCACTGTTCTTATAATAATATAAACCAACATTGGAACCTTGGAGGAATAATAATACTTCCTCCAAGACTGGAACACGCCGCTCGGGTAGGGTTGCCAAGTCTCATGAGTGGGCGCTTACCAAATCCATGAAGATTCATAGCAAACTGAGCGATTTATTACCAAATTTCCTATGTGTTTTTTTTTTTTTTTTTTTTTTTTTACATTGCAGCCTATTGCGCCGGTAGGCTTCTTCCCGGTGGATCCTGATGGTCGGTCCAAGGCTTCTTTCCGGTAGGTCCTGATGGTCGGCCCAGCCCGTTCTGGCGCAGGCGAGTGTTTATAGTGGCGCCATCTTGCATTGGCTCATGCTGCCCTCCCAGTGCTCATCTTTGATCCTAGAATCTAGAGTCCGGGTTGATAGGTGGTCTTCTGGACAGCATGTGGGTAGTTTTAAGCCACTCGGCGGCGGCTGAAAAATCCCAGCTTGGTGGTACCGGGCGGGGATTGAACTCGCGTCCTCCTGAACACGAGGCCGTTACTTTGACGACTCAGCCACCGTGTGTGTGTGTGTGTGTGTGTGTGTGTGTAGGCTGCCTGTATCACCAGCACCCTGCAGGTTGTAGTTAACCAAATAAAGCATCCAAGGAGATATCGTCAGTGCTGTCCACCTTACGTATTTGGTCACACATGTCCACAGAGAACTTATCCACCATGTTATTTGTGATTTTCATGAAGATAATGTAATGAAAAATGCCAGTTTGCAACCCTGGGCTCGGGCTGCCTTGTAAACAGACGTAGCCACTGCTACCAACCAACGCATCAATATAATATTTTCTGCTATATATAGTGTATGTCACTGTATCAAGCACTGTTTACATATAAATTAACCACACATTATTTTTCTTTGTAGGAATGTAACTAAAAGGCATTAATTTTTCGGTTTTCAACGTTTGTTTAATTTGCAGTAGTACCAACAATGTAAGGAAGGATAGCTTCCGAGGGGGAAGAGAAGAGAGCGATTGCTAATACCACCAAACGGAAGCACATTCTCTTCGACGCAGAGGGAAGAGGTTTACTGATAATCCCGCCGAAAGGCTCTTCGTCTCATCAGCTCCCCTCCTTTTACTGATAGTCTCCCACCTCTTAAAACCACCTCGGCCATCCTGCCTTGGAGTTACGCCGAAGTGCGAGGTCGCCGACACCAATCAGCACTGACCCACCTTCGGACGGGCCAGACTCCTCTCTGAATTGTAATTTCTTTTAGATTTTTAATTTGGCTTATTTTTTTATACGATTATATTTCGTTTAAAATAGTAATACGGGAAATTACATTCGGCGCCATATGACCTCGATGTTGCGGCGCCATGAATGACAATATTAATCATTCATTCATTCCTACCTCATAAATTCCGCCGCACAGTTGCATCTCTTTCCATCTTCTATCGATATTTTCATGCCGACTGCTCTTCTGAACACGCTAGCTGCTTGTTCCCTCCCTCCCGCGGCCCCGCTGCACTGAACTATCTACTCTTTCTACTCTAGCTCATCCCTATACTGTCCAAACTCTTTATGCAAGAGTTAACCAGCATCTTCATTCTTTCATCCCCTTCACTGGTAAACTTTGGAACTTTTGTCTGTATTTCCCCCTGCCTATGACTTGACCTCTTTCAAGAGGAGAGTATCAAGTCCCCGAAATTGACCTCTCTTTTGGCCACTCTTTACTTTCATCTTTTTCAGGAGCAGCGATTAGCGGGATTTTTTTCTACACTTTTTTTTTTTTACGTCTACGCCTATAGCGCCGGTAGGCTTGCTTGAGGGGCCTGGATGGTAGTCGGCCCCAGCCCGTCATGGCGCAGGCAAGTGTTTATAGTTGCGCCATCTTCTCTTTGTTGCCTTTAAGCCGCTCCCTTTTCTGTAAAAATAAAATAAAAATAAAAAACGAACTTTCCCACAACTTTCTGTATACATACAGCATAGATATTATATAATATTGTTGAGAAAATTGAATGACTGATATTGTAAGGCCGTCACAGGAGACGCTGCAATTTATTTAGCGAAATGTATTTGATAAGTGCAAGCAGTGCATGGACGTAATGACGGGGGAAAGTTCAACGATGTACGATATTTTTGTCTTTGAAAAGTCAAATGTCAAGTACGCTGATAGGACTTGGCTGATCTGTCTGGCTCTGGCAACACTGAAGTGGACGGCGTAAACAGTGTTGCGTCCTGTCTAGCGGGGCAGTGAGCACGCCGACACGCTGACGGCAGCATCGCAATGAGGGGACGCCTGCACCACCACCCCTCGGAGGCCCTCCTGCACCTGCTCCTCCTCCTCCTCTGCAGCTGCGATTGTGGAAGAGGTGGGTCTACGAATTATCTATAACATATTTCTAATAGCCTACATTAATTTAACTTAATAGTAATTTACAGACTAGCGCATGAATTTATGATTCAGACAGGGAAAAATAGAAAAATTAAAAAAATCTACTACACACGCGTATCATAATGCTACTCTCTCTCTCTCTCTCTCTCTCTCTCTCTCTCTCTCTCTCTCTCTCTCTCTCTCTCTCTCTCTCTCTCTCTCTCTCTCTCCTGCGGCCACAGTGCGTTTTCATGTCTCCAGTTGCTAGAGTTGACTGTAGTCGCTGGTAACGTTCGTTGCAAGAAAGGACGCAAGTCTGTTTCTTCTGTTAGTGAATGGACTAAATGCATTGGCCAGAACTGCAGTCAAAGGCATTCAGCCCAGTTCTTTCATGTGGCATTTTCACGACTAAACAGTGTGTCCTATTCATGCAGTTTACTTGGTTTCTTTTATTTTCAAGTAGGTTGCCTCAATCAAGAGATAGATGTGTCCTGTAAAGAAGCATTTTTAGGCTGCATTGCCGCAAAAATACTCGACAAACTTTTTCAAAAAATATCCTGCACATTATTATTCCGTGTTTATGACAGCTTTGTTATTGGCTTTTGAAAAGTCTTGCTGTGCTCCTTCAGCTGCCCAAGTATTACATAAGTTTCTTTCCCAACAGTATTCTGGCACCTCTGAAGTCACTATGTCAGTTTCTGTTTGCCTGGCATGTGGGATTGTTCCTTTGTCTTGGTTAGATATTTCTCGAATCCGTACATATACTTGTAAGATCGACACTAATCTTGCTTGGTTACCTTACGAAACAAATCATGTCCGATTAAGAAGTAAATTTACATTCCTGCAGACATGGCCAAATAAATGATTAATAAAACAACTTCCACAAGTATATAGTTTACGGTAGTTCGTAAAAGTAGCAACGCACCAGCCATCTGGCCACGCACGTGTGTTGGTGCAGCCGACACGAGCCTCCAGCGGCGCGCCACGTGAACAGCGGCGTGGACCCCTTCGCCGCACCTAGGGAGAGAGAGAGAGAGAGAGAGAGAGAGAGAGAGAGAGAGAGAGAGGGGTCCAGTGGAAGACGTGCAGGAGGCATGAAATCTGGTAGTGTGTGTCCTAGTGAATGAAAGGGGATTACGAGCCTTAGTTATGTTGTTATTGTTGTTGTTTCCTGCATTTATTATACACGAAAACATCCTGAAATTAATGTGTAATTCATTAATGATCGTCGAGGAGGCAATGAATATGTAATTCATTAATGATCGTCGAGGAGGCAATGAATATGTAATTCATTAATGATCGTCGAGGAGGCAATGAATATGTAATTCATTAATGATCGTCGAGGAGGCAATGAATATGTAATTCATTAATGATCGTCGAGGAGGCAATAAATATGTAATTCATTAATGATCGTCGAGGAGGCAATGTATATGTAATTCATTAATGATCGTCGAGGAGGCAATGTATATGTAATTCATTAATGATCGTCGAGGAGGCAATAAATATGTAATTCATTAATGATCGTCGAGGAGGCAATGAATATGTAATTCATTAATGATCGTCGAGGAGGCAATGAATATGTAATTCATTAATGATCGTCGAGGAGGCAATGAATATGTAGTTCATTAATGATCGTCGAGGAGGCAGCCTTCATCTGGAAAGGAAGGTTGCTTTGGACTTAAAACTTCCTCGATGCCTCATATCCATCAGCACTACATATTATGCTTAAGTACTTTAATTAACCTTTTAATTTCAAAATTGCAGCAAAGAAATGTCAGTTAAATTTACTAATATATATATATATATATATATATATATATATATATATATATATATATATATATATATATATATATATATATATATATATTACTGCTAATCCCTGGTCCTATAAAAAAAACTGTTCAGAGGAATGACCAAAAGAGAGGTCAGTTTCGGTAGGAGAGGTGTCCTGATACTCTCTTCTTAAAAAGACTTCAAGTCGTAGGAAGATTGTTTCAGAGTTTGCCAGAGTGAAGGATGAAAGAGTGAAGATGCTGGTTAACTCGCGATGGGGATTTGGACAATATAGGGATGAGCTTGAGTAGAATGTCGTGTGCAGCGGGGCCGCGGGAGAGAGCGAGGCATGCAGTTAGCATTTTCAGAAGAGCAGTCAGCGTAAAAATATCGATAGAAGATAGAGAGCCAGCATGACGGCGGAATTTAGGAGGTAGGAGACTATCGTAAGAGGAGGAGAGCTGATGAGACGAAGAGCCTTAGACTCCACTCTCTCCAAGAGAGCTGTGTGAGTGGAGCCCCCCACACGTGAGATACATATTACATACGAGGGCGGACAAGTGTATGGATTACGGCTGTGCGGTGGAAAAGAGCTGGCGGAGACGATACAGAACGCCCTACTTCGAGGAAGCTGATTTAATGAAAGAGAAAATGTGAAGTTTCCTGTTAAGATTTTGAGCTAAGGATAAACCGAGGATGTTTAGTGTTGAAGAAGGTGACAGCTGAGTGTTGTCGAGGAATAGGAGATAGGTGTTTGGAAGATTGTGTCGAGTTGATAGGTGGAGAAATTGAGTTTTTGAGGCATTGAAGGACACCAGGTTCCTTCTGCCCCAATCGGAAATAATAGCAAGGTCAGAGGTTAAGCGTTCTGCAGCCTCCCGTCAAGAGTCTTGTAATTCCTGTTGTGAGGATCTTCTGTTGAAAGAAAACAATTAATGCAAAGTAGAGTCGTCGGCGTTTGAGTGGATAGGACTGTTTGTTGTGGAAAGATCATTGAAGAATATCAGAAAGAGAGTGGAAGATAGGACAAAGTCCTGCGGGACACCACTGTTGATAGGTTTAGACTCATAGGGAATTACAGTGACCGTCTACCACAGCAGAGATAGAAGGGACGTAAAGGAAGCTGGAGATAAAGATACAGAGAGAAGGATAGAATCCGTAGGGGGTAGTTTAGAAAGAAAATTGTGCCAGACTCTATCAAAAGCTTTCGAAATGTCTAGCGCAACTGAGAAGGTTTCACCGAAACGGCTAAAAGAGGATGATCAGGAGTCAGTTAAAAAAGCAAGATCGCCATTAGAACGCCCCTTGCGGAACCCATATTGGCGATCAGATAGAAGGTCAGAAGTGGATAGATGCTTATGAATATTTCGGTTAAGGATTGATCCAAAAGCTTTAGAAAGACGGGAAAGTAAAGCTAAAGGACGGTAGTTTGAGGGATTGGAACGGTCACCCTTCTTAGGCACAGGCTGTATGAAGGCATAGTTTCAGCAGGAAGGAAAGGTAGATTTTGAAAGACCGAGACGAAAGAGTTTGACCAGGCAGGGTGGCGGAACAGAAGCACTATTTTAAAAAACAATAGGAGGCACTCCATCAGGCTCATAGCCTTCTGAGGGATGAGGCCAGAGAGAGCACAGAAAACTTCATTTTTAAAAATCTTAATAACAGGCAAAGCGGAGTCAGAGGAGGGGGGGGCGATGAGTTGGAGGAATATGCCCAGAATCGTCCAGAGTGGAGTTTTTAACGAAAGTTTGAGAAAAAGAGTTCAGCCCTAGGGAGAGAGAGATGACGGCGGTGCTGCGGTCAGGATTTTACGGAGAGGAGGGTAAGATGAAGTGAAATTGGAGGAGATGTTTAGGGCTAGGTGTCAGAAGTCTCTGGAAGAATTAGAAAAAAAAACAAGGTTACGGCATTTTCTATGGATGAAAGAATTTTTGGTAAGTCGAAGAATATATTTGGCACGATTCCGGGAGGAAATGTAAAGATCGAGGTTAGCAGGAGTGTGAAGGTTCTGGTACCTTTTGTGAGCTGCCTCTGTATCTGTGATAGAACGAGAAAAAGCGTGATTAAACCAAGGTTTTTTAGCATAAGGGCTAGAGAAATTATGTGGAATGTGTGCCTCCATTCTAGAGGCAATCACCTCTGTGATGTGCTGGGCAAACACAGAGGGGTCTCTCTCCTGGAAGCAGTAATCATTCCTCGGGAAATCGGAAAAGTACATCCTCATGTCGTCCCACCAAGCGGAAGCAAAATGCCAGAAGCATCGCCTCTTTGGTGGGTCCAGAGGCTATATAGGAGCTTTAGAACATAATACTGAAATAAAGTTCGGAGGAGCCCAACGGAAAGAACAATTTAACAGAATAAGCTGAAGGATTAGATGTTAGGAATAAGTCTAGAATGTTGGGAATACGAGTAGGGTGCTGAACCAACTGCTCTGAATCACTGAATAAAGCAAAGTTGTAGGCATGTCCACCAGGCTGATCAATGAAAGATGAAGAAAGCCAAAACTGGTGGTGAACAGTGAAATCTTCTAGGATGGAGATTTCAGCGAAGGAAGAGTGGGTCAAGGTATGCTCCACTTTGTAATTCAAGTAGGCAAATAATTTTACATAGTTGGTAGAGTTAGGTGAGAGATGAACAGCACAGATGTATTTAGTACTAAAGTGACAATGAAGTCTTAGCCAGATGGTAAACAGTAATTTTATTTTTTTTCCCAATTCTGTTCTTGCCTGGTATGTTATCTCTGTAGGCCTCCCGCCCTTCCTCATTGACGTTAATATCCCATCTATGAGGTCTCCGCCACGCCTCCGTAGTCTAGTGGTTAGCGTGCATAGCTACGAATCCGTGGGCCCGGATTCGAATCCTGGCCCGGGCAGTCGGCATACAGCTCACCCAGCTGTTCATCGTCCCTTTCGGACTGGTCGATAAATGGATATCCGGGGAAGGTAAACTGTGGTACCCCGGATGTCATACTGGCCCTGTGTCCCGGGGCAATGGGTTCCCTCCCACCACAGGCTCAAGGGCCAATGTTACGGAGATGAGCACTGATTCCACGCGCTGCTACAGCGTATGCCCCAAACTTTACCTTTATGAAGTCTTGTCTAGGGGTCGTTAAGTCTCTGAAGTTTTGTGAGGCGACTGATGGTGGTATGGTTGTGGTGGTGATGGTGGTGGTTTTGTTGGTGATGGTACCGGTGGAGACGATGGCACAGCTTGGGAGCCACAGCAGTCGTGGACATCAAGTGAAGAAGAGTGTGTCTCCACCTCTGCCTCTGTGATGATTCTATAAAGAAAAATGAAGCTTTAGAAATAGTGCAATAAATGTGTTTTATTTATTATGCGGTGCAATAAATGTATTTTATTGATTAGGTGAAGTTTAAAAGAAACTGGAATGTGTAGAACGAATGGTTAACTGCTGGTCATTTACGTTATATACAGCTGGTGGTCTTGTTTAAAAAAATGAAAAGTACATTACCATAAATACGAAAAATCAAGTAAAACAAGTTAGCATATAATAGTTACTGGTGCTGTAACCACTTTCTCTCATTTCAAAATCATCAGATCAGTGCATCCTATTCACATCATGAAATAAAGAGTATGAAGAGAATGTAGCTGTGCTGATTATAATGATACTTGGTGAACCAAAACAACAGCACATGATTTTGAATGGTGCTCATAAAGATGGATTAGGGATTCTGCAAGCATTTATGCCATCTTGACATAATTTTGCCAGTTTTGGGACAACAATGCACAGTCTGATGTTGCTTGGTCATGCTTTGTAAAACTTAAGAATGAGAAAAAAAATTGCGTGTAGCATAGATGAAAATGCTTAAATTGAATCAAGCAGCTAAACAGATAAGATTGGGAATGTCCAACGTAGTCGAGATTTTGCAGGTGAAGAAAAGACTACTGCACTTGCCAGTGATTGAACGCATACCGTCGATCTGCGCCCGGCTGTAATAATGTGTGTTACTTCCCCAGTGTCGCCACGGGGTGGTCAAGCGTCTTGGAAAAATTACAGAAAAATAACTGGGTTGGTTTGGCATCAAACACCAGGTTCTTTTCCCCTTAACCGAACAACAAAAAAGATAGACAATTTAAAACAAAGAAAAGGTTAAACGGAAACGCAAGTTATTACAATACGATTATATATTTACTGATTTGATTTACATATCTACAAAGAAATCCAAGATTGGCGAAGCTTAGCTCGCTCAAAACATGAACTGGTGATAAACTCAAAAACTAAGGCACAAACACTACTGAAAACACGTGGGCGGAAATACCAGCGCGAACATGGGTCACACGGCAGGCCATGTGCGTGACGCCACCGTGTCAAGTGGAAGGAAAAAACAGAAAGGCGCGGGAAAAGCCCTGCCGTAACAGTCCCCCCGAACGAGAACGGACACGGGGATGTACACAGTGGCTCGCTGTGGTCTGTGACGGGAAACTTGAAAAAAATATAAATGACATTCAAAAATTCGGTAAACCCTCAAATATCTCAAAATAAATCGAACACAAAAATTATAATAGATCCTTAAAATAACTAAAAGCCACAAATCATAAAACACAAAAATATAGTTATAACCCCCTCAAAATAAGATAAATGAATCAAACAGACACAAAATCATAATTTTCCTTCCCCTCCACTAGAACAGACACAGCCAAGCAGCGGTCCCCCCACGCGGCAATCAGGGTCTTGAAAGCAAGTCGGGTATTAGATTATCTACCCCCTTGATGTGCTTCATTGTTAAGTTGAAATTTTGAAGATGGAGGCTCCAGCAGGTAAGCGCTAGCCATGGAGGTAAAGGGTAGAGTGGCTGTGAGGCGCGCGGTCAGTACTGTCTTGGGTGAGCCCACCGCTCTCCCCCGCCCGCCGTATTGATGTAGGGGCTGTCACTTCAGTAGCACTTTTTTTACCCCATTTTACACTGTTTATACTTACTTATGATATGCTGGCGTGTGAAATGAAACTACAGTGTTACTGCTACCCATATATTGCATGCCAACAGGTCCTTCAGACTAGATATTATTTATTATACACAGAATCACATTCCATTAAATAGTACTAATTTATTCATCCTGGCTCTACTTTTGGCGCCTTTAAGGGATATTAGTTGTGCAGTAAACTGTCTGGCTGCATATCTGTACTGTACCGTTTGGATTCCCAGTGCCATGCTTATGGGGACACGCTCGCCCGCCATGCCATGCTGTTGGTCCCGGCTGTGCGAGTCGCTGCATGTCCGTCTTCCCGCCATTTTATCCTGCCTGATGTTTCCATCCTCCCGTTCGGCTCCATTATTTTATTAACTTATCTATTAGATAATTCTTCATGTCCGATTATTTTTTTATAGTTTTGCTAATATATATACTATTATCGTTATTAGACTATATGAGTCGATCCATTCATAGTAACTTTATATATGCTAATTTCTATGGAAAAAATAAACATTCACTTCATTCAGTGGAGAGAGAGAGAGAGAGAGAGAGAGAGAGAGAGAGAGAGAGAGAGAGAGAGAGAGAGAGAGAGAGAGAGATTTACATAGAAAATCAGACCACGCAGACCCCATGGTCCAGACTATATGGGTGGTCTGTCCTTAAACCTATTTGATTCTACATTAATTAGATGGCTCCAAAACATTGCATTTCAACTATAGTTAATAATATTAAGTTCAAGGAAGTGACGGTCGAGCTTGTTTTTAAAGGAGTCAATCGTGTTACACTGGACCACTGACGGTGGGAGCTTATTCCATTCTCGCACTACAACGTTGGTGAAGAAAAATTTGGTGCAGTCTGAATTTACTTGTCTACATTTGAGTTTTACGCCATTGTTCCTCCTTCGCAAAGTGTCATCGATCATAAACAATTTTGATCTGTCTACATTCGTGAAACGAAGAGAGAGAGAGAGAGAGAGAGAGAGAGAGAGAGAGAGAGAGAGAGAAAGTTTTCTTTACGGAAAATTTAATTAGGACGTCAGACGTCATTAAAATTTAAAAAAAAACTCTGCGGTACCGGTATTGGTACCGGTACTAACGGTACCTGCGTTTTCGGTACCGGTACTCTTGGTACTCAAATTAACGGTACCTGCCCATCCCTAGTTGCCGGTCGGGACTGTCGGCGAGAATATTTTGCAGGTCCGCGCCGGTACGGCCCGGTCCGGAGCCTGCCAGTGTTGGATAGTGTGAACACACTTCTGTCACCAGCACAGCAGACAGGCGTGGCCTCGGGGAGCGTAGCACCTCATCTCTCTCTCTCTCTCTTACGCAAAAGGTAACTAAGATTTAAAAAGTAAAACACTGAATGACAACATCAAAATAAAATAGCAATAATAGTATTCATGAAAATTTATTTTGTTAATATATCAAACCTCGCTTGTAATTAATATGCATGCATTCATTTATAATATGTAGCTATTCAGATGTGCGCTACTGAGGATAAACAGAGGTGAGGTGTGGTCAAGGCCCAAAGTAGTGGGCCTTGCACTTGACGTGTGACCTAACTTTTCACCAACTTTTACTGATGGTGCCCTCAAGTAGATTTAGCAGCTCATGAATCTGATGTCTGGACAACCTGAAATACTGATCGAATTTTTGTTCAACGTCCATCAGTTCTTTGTACAGTGTTGCATATTTTCCTTCTGTTCTCCTTTTCTTTAATGGTTTATGTACCCAAAGTCTTTTGTTTTTCTTTTGGAGATTTTCATTTTCCTCTTCTTCCATAAGAAGTGCAATCACTGCCAAGTCCCTATTATTCTTGAACATGGTAGCACAGCCTCAGATGTGTCCAGGCTGAGGGACAGGATCGTACTGCTACGAAACGGTGTGAGCCGGCTGTTGCCGGCCCATGACGATCCCGTGCAGGTCCGGGCCGTTTACTTGCTGGTGTAGTGTGAATACACATGCTGTTGCCGGTCCGTTACGGTCCCGCTCAGGTACGGTCACGCCCCATACACGTGCTGGTGTAGTCAATGTAGTGTGAATCGGCCTTTATTCGGAGCCGTATACTGGCTCGGTCCCATGCCCACAACCTTGGAGGAAGAATATTCCTTGGAGGAAGAATAGACGGAGTGGCCCTCAGCGGGCGCCGCTCTTCACTGTGAGGTGAAGCATGGGGGGGTAAGGGTGGGCAGAGCTTGGCCGTTGAGCAAGTCCATCCATAACATTGGTTTTCTCGCTCCCAGATCGTCGGAGTTAATGAGCTTGTCTTCCTTATTTCTTCCACATACCATATGGTGTTAGTTATTCAACTGCTGCAGTATATGCACTAAGGATGTATGTACAGTAGCGATATGAAGTGATGTCGCCGCTCTCAGAATGTTTCGTACGGGAGCATTTGAAGGTAACGGAAGTGATGTGTATTTATTTTTTATGTTATAATGTTCCCTTTAAATGATAATCTTTAATACGTTGTGATGTAAAACACGGTAAAATAACGTATAGTAGTAGCTGAATTACAATTATATATTCATTTGTTTAAAAAAAATGCGACTGCGAATGTCATGTGTTGTCTTCATTACTGAAGACAACCTTGAAGTGTGCTTAATGAGTGACTAAATAAAGATGCTTATAGATACCCGTGGTATCTATGGCTCCAAGAGAAAAAAGCAACACACCCTTGAATAGCTACCAAGCACAACTGTTTCAAACGACAGCGAGTAGGAGTAGGTAGGAAGAGACCTACCGAACGGGCGTGAGCTACTCCCGGTGAGGATATATGGGAAGCGAGGAGGGTGCTGAAGCCCTTCAAAGACCCTTCCCATGTTCTCACTAACCGTTTCCCTTTTGTCTCATCAACACCAGAGAGTAGTTCAGCATGCTCTCTAAAGACAGTTCCTCTCTCTTTCTACACCACACAACATTCACACATCACACACACCTTTTCCCAAAATTCAAAATTCAAAATGGCTAACGAAAACACCGCCTCGGACTCCCCGCCTGGGGGGGGACCATAAATTCCCCCAGGGAGGACTCCCCTTCTGGCTGCCGACTTGAGAGGTGTTCTGATAACTCCTCGAACCTCCTCCTTATCAATTTCTGCAACATTCGCAGTCTTCGTTCTAATTTTCATTCTGTGGAACACCATCTTTCCTCCTCTAAACCTCACCTTCTCATCCTCACCGAAACACAGGTTTCTGAGGCTACTGACAGCAACGTCTACTCTGTTCCCTCCTACTATCTCTATCTTAAATTTCAATCCAAAGCTGGATGTTGCGCCTACGTGCGCAACGACATCACTTGCTCTCGTGCCCACGACCTTGACTCTTCTGAATTTTCCACCATCTGGCTAAGACTTCTTTGTCATTCTATTACTAAATACATCTGTACTGTTTATCTCTCACCTAACTCTACTAACTATGTAAAATTCTTCGACCATTTGAACTCTAAAGTGGAGCACATCTTGACCCACTCTCCCTTCACTGAAATCTCCGTCTTGGGGGATTTCAATCTTCACCACCAGCTTTGGCTTTCATCCTCTTTCACTGACCAGCCTGGTGAACAAGTCTACAACTTTGCTCTCCTCAACGACTTAGAGCAGTTGGTTCAGCACCCTACTCGTATTCCCGACCGTCTTGGAGACAGGCCCAACATTCTAGACCTCTTCCTTACCTCTAATCCTTCCGCTTACTCTGTCAAACTGTTCTCCCCGTTGGGCTCCTCCGATCATTACCTTATTTCTGTATCATGTCCTATCGCTCCTGTACATCCTCTGGACCCACCGAGGAGGCGATGCTTCTGGCATTTTGCTTCAGCTCGGTGGGACGACCTGAGGATGTACTTTTCCGATTTCCCGTGGAATGATTAATGCTTCCAGGAGAGACACCCCTCTGTGTGTGCTCAGCGCATCACAGAGGTGATTGTCTCTGGAATGGAGGCATACTTTCCACGTACTTTCTCTACTCCTCATACTAAAAAACCTTGGTTTAATCATGCTTGTTCTCGTGCTATTAAAGATAGAGAGACAACTCACAAAAGGTTCCAGAGCCTTCGAACTCCCACTAACTTTGACCTATACATTTCAGCCCGGAATCGTGCCAAATCTATTCTCCGACTTACCAAAACTTCTTTTATAAATAGAAAATGTCAGCATCTTTCTTCTTCTAATTCTTCCCGTGACTTCTGGCATCTAGCCAAAAATATCTCCTCCAATTTCACTTCTTCCTCTTTCCCTCCTCTCCTTAACCCTGACGGTAGCACTGCCGTCTCATCTGTCTCTAAGGCTGAACTCTTCGCTCAAACTTTCTGTAAGAACTCCACCCTTGACGATTCTGGGCATATTCCTCCTACTCATCCCCCCTCTGACTCCTTTATGCCTGTTATTAAGATTCTTCCAAATGATGTTTTCTATGCCCTCTCTGGCCTCAACTCTCAGAAGGCTTATGGACCTGATGGAATGCCTTCTATTGTTCTTAAAAACTATGCCTCTGTGCTGACACCCTGCCTGGTCAAACTCTTTCGTCTCTGCCTATCAACATCTATATTTCCTTCCTGCTGAAGTATGCTTTTGTACAGCCTGTGCCTAAGAAGGGTGACCGTTCCAATCCCTCAAACTACCGCCCTATAGCTTTACTTTCCTGTCTATCTAAAGCTTTAGAATCAATCCTTAACCGGAAGATTCAAAAACACCTTTCCACTTCTAACCTTCTATCTGATCGCCAGTATGGATTCCGCATGGGGCGTTCTACTGGCGATCTTCTTGCTCTCTTAACTGACTCTTGGTCATCCTCTCTTAGCCGTTTCCGTGAAACTTTCTCTGTTGCGCTTGACATATCGAAAGCCTTCGATAGAGTCTGGCACCAGTCTTTGCTTTCTAAATAGCCCTCTTTCGAATTCTATCCCTCTCTCTGTTCCTTTATCTCCAGTTTCCTCTCCGGCCGTTCTATCTCTGCGGTGGTAGACGGTCACTGTTCTTCCCCTAAACCTATCAACAGTGGCGTTCCACAGGGCTCTGTCCTATCACCACTCTTTTCCTGTTATTCATCAATGATCTTCTTTCCATAACAAACTGTATTGTCCACTCGTACGCCGACGACTCCACTCTGCATTTTTCAACTTCTTTCAATAGAAGACCATCACAACAGAAAGTACACGACTCCAGACTGGAGGCTGAAGAACGCTCAACCTCAGACCTTGCTATCATTTCCGATTGGGGCAGAAGGAACCTTGTGTCCTTCAATGCCTCAAAAACTCAATTTCTCCACCTATCAACTCGACACAATCTTCCAAACACCTATCCCCTATTCTTCGACAACACTAAACTGTCACCTTCTTCAACACTAATAGCGTCTTCCATTTGACACAAAACCCGGAACCAGGTTCGGGGATAAACCCAGACCCAGGTCCGGGTTTTCGCGCCGTAAATGGAACGCATTTAGGCGGATATGTAAACAAACATTCTTCTTCTTCTTTTGACCTGTATCGCTCCTTAGGTCCTCCTCCTCTCGGGCGTCTCTTCTATTTATTCACACACTTTTCCTTTCAATTGTGCTGTGTAGCTTAATTTTTCTTCACTGCAATACACTATCGCACTTTACTTTCCAGTTTGTTGCTGGAATAACTTACTGACATTGCTTATCCGTGCACTTATTCAAGCATTTGTGCTCTTTTTTCCCAGCACTGCATCTCCATACAGCCCCAACTCGTACCGTGCGATTGCCCTGTTGTCCTCCTCTAGCCTCTTAGCGTACTCCTCCCTGGTGCTACTAATAACTCCCCTCTCTGCCTCTCATAGTTGGTGCATTCTACTATTGGGTGTTCCACTGATTCTTTCTCCCCTGTCCTACAGCTACAGTTCTGGTTTCCCCCTTCCCTGTTCCTGCCATTTAGCTGCGGGGTTCTCGTTCTTGCTTTAACCATCAGCTTGCTCCCCCAGTCTCCTACATGCCAGTCTACTCCCTCTAGCTTCTGTGTCTTGCTGTACCATCTTAATGTCGACTCTTTTACTCTAGGCAGATGGCACACCACCTGTTCATCTTCCCTATCAAACTCTTTTAACTTAGACATTAGATACTTGCCTGTGTCCCAGGGTAATAGGTTCTCACTTGACGCAGGCTTAAGGGCCAGAGACAAATAAGCGCTGATGAACAACACACTTGTGAGACCAACACTAGCATGCTGTTCCACGGTGTGGGATCCTTACACACACACACACACACAAACATTTATAAGTTAGCACTAATCAACACCAAGGTGGCTCGGTTCATTATAAACAATGAACTTGAACACCAGGCATCACAACACAAATCAAACAACAGATTAATTAATATGTAACCTCTTCACATGTGCAGACAAGCACACACTTAAAATTCTGTACAAGATCACATACACTTACATTGACATTGACCCACACACATACTTACAGGACGCAAACAGTCAGCGTACTTGTAACACACTCAGCCAAAAATACCAAACATATCACACTAACATTGACGCATATACAGACTCATACTTTCCACGCACCACACGTGACTGGAACAGCCTCCCCCTACAGACAATAGACTCATTCAGAAAACAAATACACACTCACTTGTCACAACACACCAAGACTAACTAGTAGTACATCTATTCACTTCCCTTCCCTACACACTCGGCACCCCAGTTCCCCCAGCAGCCAACACAAATATCCGTGTTATGCACCTGTACTGGTGCCCTGTGCATTACTTGTCAAGATCAAGACAACACACAGCTTATCAAATGCCTCCAACCTTACCTAATGATAACACTGCTGAACTATAGCTCCCTCATTCACTCAGCACAAATAGGGTCATGAAAATCAAGATCAATTCTATCCTCCGGCATAAGAAAATAAAGCAAAACAACTGTACAAATGCATTTATTTAACTAATAAAAACATTGAGCACAATTAACAACAGGTACAATTTATTTTTCTTATTACACAGATTAATCAAGAAAGAAACTGAATTTCAAGACATTGCTGGGTTCCCAGGTGTGATTGGGGACATTGATGGAACACGTTGAGACTCAAAATTAAAAAATACATAAAACTATTAATAATGATTATCATAACTGGGTACATGTTAACTTTACAGTTTTGACTCACTCTAAGATTAGAAGAAACTAATAATGACACCAACAAAGTTTGTGACTTGAGCAAGTTGATAAATCCTGCCAGGAGGTACTCAAGATGAAAGGGGGCCCTGCATGGAGACTTGTCAGGAGGGACCCTCAGACTTGGCGTTGTAGGGTGGGTGAGGCGGCGCGCCCCCCAGCGTATGCAACCTTTGATAATCCAAATTGGATACTTTCTACAACAATTGGAATACTATTCATGCCTTCAAATTATACCTTGGCAACAAAAATATGATGGAATATAATTTTAAACAAAACTCGTCATTTAGGAAACTTAACATATTTGGATCTATAGCCGCATTATTAAGTCATCTTGTACTTATCTTGAACCCGCTACCAGCGTGACGGGAGAGCCACTCCTTACCGAGTCAGCCAACGAGGTACCCCACTCGCCAAGTGGGTTATGGGAGGCTCCCTTATCAGGCCTAGTTGCCGCACTACAATCTAAGGCAACTGGACCTTACTTGATGGATAGCAATATACTGCTGCTAGATTAGCAATTGATTACCATTTAAATATAATATTGAATTGTTACTGCTTCACTCATTGATAATCTAACCTAACTGGTATTTTTTTGTGATATCAGTGACCCAAATAACACAATAAAGTCACTGAAACAAACGATTCATCTTTACATTATGCATAAATGAGGGTTACCAATGATGATGAAAATTAACTAGTAGCCTACCCATGGTTATAATAATGATAAATAGTAAATCAACATGTATCGGCAATAAACACGTCAGTCATCGTAAGGTAGAGGTAAAGTTGGGGGCATACGCTATAGCAGCGCGTGGCCTCGGTGCTCATCTCTGTCGCATTGGCCCTTGAGCCTGTGGTGGGAGGGAGCCCATTACCCCGGGACACAGCGCCAGTGTGACACCCGGGTGGGTGCTATTCTATATAAAACACAGCCGTCGCGTTTCCCTTCCCTCCCTCGCCCGGCCACAAAATCCTTGCCCCGCCATACATATATGGCTCTCCACACATTTATTCAACCAACTGTTCTCGTTTAAAGCCACTACAGGCCTCTTGCTGGGCCCGAAATTAAAATTTCAACGCCCCGCCCACTGCACCAGTTTTAACTTATTATTCATGGTTTGCGGCACATATCTATGGGTAAATATGTAACTGGCATACAGTACCTACAATTTCGGATCACCAGGCACCACCTGGATGCAGTGGTTGTAGCAAAAAATACCCAAATATGGGAAATAAGTCATGCAAATGGCGGCGGCGGCGATGGTCTTGATCCTGGTCTGGGTCTTGGGTCGAAAGTGATCTGCCCAACCCTGCTCTCCAGTGGGGTCTCTCCGGGTCACCCAGATCCTCTAAAATGGATGCAGGTTGCGGCGTCAGCTGATCGGTTCCGCTAAATGGAACACGCCAGATCACGACCCAGAAACGGGTTACGCTAAATGGAAGACGCTATAAACATCCTCAGTCTATCCTTAACTCAAAATCTCAACTGGAAACTTCACATCTCCTCTCTCGCTAAATCAGCTTCCTCAAGGTTGGGCGTTCTGTATCGTCTCCGCCAGTTCTTCTCGCCCGCGCAGTTGCTATCCATATACAGGGGACTTGTCCGCCCTCGTATGGAGTATGCATCTCACGTGTGGGGGAGCTCTACTCACACAGCTCTTCTGGACAGAGTGGAGTCTAAGGCTCTTCGTCTCATCAGCTCTCCTCCTCCTACTGATAGTCTTCTACCTCTTAAATTCCGCCGCGATGTTGCCTCTCTTTCTATCTTCTATCGATATTTCCACGCTGACTGCTCTTCTGAACTTGCTAACTACATGCCTCCCCTCCTCCCGCGGCCCCGCTGCACACGACTTTCTACTCATGCTCATCCCTATACTGTCCAAACCCCTTATGCAAGAGTCAACCAGCATCTTCACTCTTTCATCCCTCACGCTCTTCACTTACGGGAAGAGCGAGAGTTGCCTCGTCGGAATTGGACCCGGATGTTTTGAAACAAGAGGATAGTGTAGAACAGCTGTTGGTGAAACTAGATGGCTTGTTTCTTGTGGACAAAGGTCGGCGTCAATTAGTGGCATTCCATGAACTATATAACTATAGACGAGCTAGTGATACGAACATTCGTGAATATGTGGCGGCGTTTGAACACGTATTCTTTAACTTTACAAAGCAAGGCATGGATCTCCCTGATTCCGTCATGGCATTTATGCTTCTGGTTTCAGGCAGTCTCTCTGATAGTGAACAACAACTGGTGATGTCTGCCATTAGTGAAGTGACATATGCAAACATGAAATCTGCTTTGACACGCATATTTGCTGGAGAAATCGGTGGTCCTAGCAAAACATCGGCTGCTGTGTCTACGGTTGCAGTGAAAAGTGAGCCCGTGCTTCTGGGAAACGAGTCTAAGGAAACATACACGAAACAACAACAGGCCGTGCAGCCCATCGACACTGCCACCGCTGGGGACGAAGTGTTTTACGTGAAAGGACGCGGCCGTGCGAGGGTGCGCGGCGGCGGCGGCGCTTATCGTGGTGGTCGGAGTGCGACAACACACACACACGCGGCTACACGTTCAGCTTCGGGTAGGAGACAGAACCCAGCTGGACCAGACGGTAAGATAACGAAATGCCTCGTATGTGGTTTTCGTTTCCATTGGGCTCGCAGTTGTCCAGACGCTTATGAAAACGACAGTGTGGATCAACAGCAGGACTCAGAAACAGTGCAATTATCCTTGTTCATGGGATATGCGGGTGAAGAGGCGAACAGTGGCAAGTTACAGACGCTGGTAGACGAAGCCAAAGGATGTGGTGTCTTGGATACTGGGTGCTCAAAGTCCGTATGCGGCGAAAAGTGGTTTAATTCCTATGTAAGTGAGCTCAGTGATTATGAGAGGGAGGCTATAGTGGAAGAAAAATCCTCCTCAACCTTCACGTTTGCTGACAATGTTACGGTCCCATCACTCAGGCGTGTTACCCTGCCCTGCCGCATTGGGAATACAAGCGGCACCATAGTGATTGATGTGGTAAGCTGCAACATACCATTGTTGTTGAGCAAGCGCTCCATGAAGAAGGCCAAAATGTTACTCAACTTTGACACTGACCAGGTTAAGGTACGTGGTGATATAATTGATTTGAAGTCATCATCTTCAGGCCATTACTTGCTTCCCATTTCCCTGTGACTGGGCCATGGGTCATACAGAGGGATCGCTTTGGCGGCTCTTGGATCTGATGAGAAGAAAACTGCTTTAAAACTTCATAAACAATTTGGACACCCAACCCCTGCCAGACTAACAAAATTCATTACAGATGCTGGTATGAAAAATTCAGGGCTGGAAAAGGCTATTAAGGAGGTATCTGACTCTTGCACTATCTGTCACAGATTCAAGAAAACAAGACCCCGGCCTGTTGTGAGTCTGCCAATGGCATCTAGATTTCATGAAGTGGTTGCCATGGATCTAAAAGCCTGGAGAAGGTATTATTTCTCGGTCGATTTGGCAACCAGGTATTGCACTGCTAAGGTGATAGCTGATAAGTCTGCAGGGACTATTATTAAAGGTGTTTTTCAGAGCTGGATTATGGTGTTTGGTGCACCTAAGAAGATTTTGACAGATAATGGTTGCGAGTTTAACAATGCAGGGATGCGAGACCTGGGTGGAAACTTTAACATAAAAATTATGACTACTTCTGCTGATAGCCCGTGGAGCAATGGGGCCTGTGAGCGACAAAATGCGGTGATTGGTGACATTGTGAGGAAAATAATGGCCGATAGCCATTGTTGCTTGGATGTTGCCCTGGCTTGGGCTGTGTCGGCACGGAATGCTCTCGTTAACTATGCAGGTTTTTCCCCTAACCAGCTTGTTTTTGGACAAAATCCGAATCTTCCAAACATATTCCTTAATGAACTGCCAGCCTTGGAGTCAAAATGTACCACAGATATTGGAAGGACAAATTTGAATGCTCTGCATGTGGCAAGACAAGAATTCATCAAGGCTGAGTCCAATGAACGTGTCTCTAGAGCACTGAGGCACAACGTACGCTCTAGTGATGTGGATGACCTCCAAAATGGTGATGAAGTTTTCTATAAAAGGAATGATGGGCATGAGTGGCATGGTCCGGGCATTGTGATTGGGAGAGATGGCAAGCAAATCCTTGTGAGACTCGGCGGTGTCTACGTGCGAGTGCACGAATGTCGGCTAGCACATGTCCCAAACCAAGCAGCAAGAGTGGTTAGTGGAAACACACAAGATGTTAACCATGATAAAGATGTTGACATACATGAAAGTAATGATATAGAAGATCGGGATGATGAGTCTGATGATGATGAAGTCGAAATTGAGGAGTCTACTGATGAAGATATTGCTAAACAGCCAGCTGGTCAGTCTTCAAGGATCCCCAAGGTCTCCATTGGGCAACGTATTAAAGGAATACACTTAGCCAGTTGGGAGCTGTTATCTGGGAAAATCGTGAGTTGGGCAGGTAAAGCCACCGGAAAGTACAAGCACTGCTATAATATGATCACATCACTGTGATGGGAGTATTGGTTGGGTAGATTTGCAGAATGATTTTGACTCTTGGGAAGTGATCGACGATGATGTAGAAATGCTCATTCTGTTTAATTCTGAAGATGTGATAAGTGCAAAGGATAGTGAGATGATGAATTGGCAAAACAACAAAGTGTATGAGGAAGTAAAAGATGTCGGACAGGAGGCCATATCAGTTCGTTGGGTGGTAACAGAGAAAATAAAAGATGGCAAACCAGTTGTCAAAGCCAGGCTTGTAGCTAGAGGGTTTGAGGAAGACTCGGCAAGCCTCCGGAAAGATTTCCCTACTTGTTCGAAAGAAGCGGTGCGTGTGGCCCTCTCCTTGGCTTCCACCAACCATTGGGTTTGCCATACTATGGATGTGAAGGCTGCCTACCTGCAGGGTCACGACATTGAGAGGGTTGTCCATCTACGTCCCCCACAAGAATATGCGAATGGTAAGCTATGGAAGTTGAAGAAGACTGTTTATAGCCTTTGTGATGCTGCTAGACACTGGTATTTACGTGTAAGGGACCAGTTGCTGGAACTCGGAGCCAAAGTGTCATCATTGGATTCAGCTCTATTCTCTTGGAGGAATGGTAAAACACTGGAAGGTATCATGTGTGTTTATGTTGATGACTTTCTTTGGGCTGGTACACATGATTTTGAACAACAGGTCATAAATCGTTTACACCAAATATTCTTAGTTGGCAGTTGGGAATCCAAAACCTTTAAATATGTGGGCCTAAATGTTGAATCTAATGCTGACGGCAGTATAACACTTGACCAGGCACAGTATGCTGCATCCCTTAAACCAGTTACGCTGAGTAAACATCGTTCTTCAGTGAAATCAGGAGAATTGTCTCACTCTGAGAAAGCAGAGTACAGGGCTTTAATTGGGCAACTAAATTGGATTGCAACACACACAAGACCAGATATTGCTTTCGACATGTGTGAACTGATTATGAATGTCAACAGAACCACTGTAGCCGATTTACAAAGGCTTAATAAGGTCATTACAAGAGTGAAAACTGATAATATGAAATTGTACATTCCAAAGATGGACTCGCTAGAAGATTGCTTCATGGAGTGTTATTCAGATGCCTCGTTTGGAAACTTAGTGGGAAACGGCTCTCAAGGAGGCATGGTAATCTTCCTACGGGGTGTTGGCGAAAAAAGATGCCCCATATTTTGGCAGACGAGGAAGATAAGACGGGTCGTCAAATCCACTCTCTCCGCTGAAACGCTGGCCCTGCTCGAATGTGCAGAGACTACAATATACCTGGCTAACTTATTACAAGAAGTATCTGGATGTGCTAAACTTAAGATAAAGTGTTTTGTTGATAATAAAAGTTTAGTTGATGCCCTACATTCATGCAAGAGTGTGGAGGATAAACGCCTGCGGATCGATATTGCAGTACTACGAGACATGTTGGAGCAAGGAGAGATTGATGAAGTATTCTGGGTAGAGTCTGGACAACAACTTGCAGACTGTCTCACGAAAAAAGGAGTTTCAACGGAGCGGCTGCGGGCAGCAGTCAGCAAAGTCTAATTTAGTTTTATTCAGAGAGCAACATGCACTTAACAGCCCTATAAGTGCGCGAATCTGTAAATAAATCCAGAATCACATAATGGTATGTGGCTAAAATGTATTAATCACATTATGCTATGTGGCTACAATTGGGTTATTTATAATACTTATACAAGAGTTTAAGTATTGGGTCGACTTGTATGAGTATGAGATCGAGCAATCTTTGCAAGCATCCAGTCCTGTCATTCTCCACTGAATCCTCTACATCGGAAAACATTGGACAACTGTTTTTTGTAATCACGGTGCCACAACATCATCCAAGGAATCCATTAAGAGTATTCAAGTTAAAGAAGAGGGCAAGAGTGTTGGTGCTTCATTGGCCATTTGGAGTGTTGTTGCTTCAGTGGTTGCTTCACTGGTCCATGATGACGTCATTTGTGGATGGGGCCAGTGGAGCAGAGCCGAACTGTTTGGTTCAGCGCAGCTGGAACCTTTAATCTCTTTACATGCACCGGTGAGTGAACAATCTGTATTTCCTCCTGCCTATGACTTGAACTCTTTCAAGTGGAGGGTATCAGGACACCTCTCCTCCCGAAATTGACCTTTCTTTTGGCCACCTCTTTTAATTTTTTGGGGGGGAGCAGCGAGTAGCGGGCTTTTTAATTATTGTTTTCTTTTTTTCGTGCCCTTGAGCTGCCTCCCTTGTAAAAAAAAAAAAAAAAAAAAAAAAACCTGAGTCATCTGTGATTCTGATCGGAGACGATGGACCGAGTTCATGTGCTTGAGCTGCCACACAGCAATGTGAATAATTCTTGTCCACAAATCTTACTCTAGTTCTTATTAAGCAATCAGTGACATTGCTCAGTAGCGATGATGAATGAAGAATGCCTTCATAGGTAGGGTTGCCATATCTCAACTATCAAAATTGCGGACGCCTCCACGAACTCTTGACCATAGCTTAATGTTTGGCAACGCTGCGATTACCCGCCCGCACCACGACCACCACCTCCATTTCAAATCCATATATTATTATTTCCCACCTTCCTCGATTATTCCACAATTCTTATAAGCTATGAACATTGATCACCTCCATGCATTAGAAGTCCACAGGAAGCATTCATACTTGTTATTTTGACCTGGGAAAACGAGGGTTTATGAGAGAGAGAGAGAGAGAGAGAGAGAGAGAGAGAGAGAGAGAGAGAGAGAGAGAGAGAGAGAGAATTACATAGAATTACATAGAAAATCAGACCACACAGACCCCATGATCAAGACTAGGTGGTCTGTCCTTTAACCTAAGTGAATCTACATTAATCAGATGGCTCCAAAACGTTACTTTTCTACTCAAGTTCAAGGAAGTGGCGGTCGAGCTTATTTTTAAAGGAGTCAGTCATGTTACACTGGGCCACTGACGGTGGGAGTTTATTCCATTCTCGCACTACAACGTTGGTGAAGAAAAATTTGGTGCAGTCTGAATTTACTTGTCTACATTTG
Organism: Eriocheir sinensis; assembly: GCF_024679095.1. Taxonomy (NCBI): domain Eukaryota; kingdom Metazoa; phylum Arthropoda; class Malacostraca; order Decapoda; family Varunidae; genus Eriocheir; species Eriocheir sinensis. Next base: position 7,512,285 of record NC_066511.1, read on the forward strand.
AGTTTTATGCCATTGTTCCTCGTTCGTAAAGTGTCATCGATCATAAACAATTTTGTTGTCTACATTCGTGAAACCATTAAATATTTTAAAACATTCGATCAGTTTTCCTCGGAGACGACGTTTCTTAAGAAAGAACATGTTAAGGGTGGAAAGCCTTTCTTCGTAGGATTTGTTGCGCAAGGAAGGGATCATTTTTGTTGCCCGACGCTGAACACCTTCTAATTTAGCAATGTCCTTTGCATGGTGAGGAGACCAAAACTGTACCGCATATTCCAAGTGGGGTCTAACTAAACTATTGTAGAGCGGAAGTATTACATTTTTATTCTTGAAGAAAAAAGTTTCTTTTAATGAAGCCCAACATTCTGTTCGCTTTATTTGCTGCATCGATGCATTGATGTTAGAATTTGAGGTTTGACGCGATTTTGACCCCCAGGTCCTTAACGCATTGAATGCCTGTGAGTTTAACGCCGCGCATTTCGTAATCGAACTTCTTATTTCTTGTTCCAACTTGAAGGACCTGGCACTTGTCTACGTTAAAGGGCATCTCCCATCTATCCGACCGAGCTGAAATTTTGTGCAAATCCTCTTGGAGGCTTTGCCTCTCTTCGTCAGTGACAACCGAGTTACCAATCTTCGTGTCGTCTGCAAATTTACTAATGCGATTATTGAGTCCAACATCCACGTCGTTGATGTAAATAATGAAGAGCACTGGGCCAAGAACCGAGCCCTGAGGGACGCCACTAGTAACCGGCGCCCACTCTGAGTTAAATCCGTCAATTACCACTCTTTGTTGTCTGTTGCTCAACCGATTCGCGATCCATTGGTTTACTTGACCGTCAATACCTATTTGCTTTAATTTATAAAGTAATTTATGATGTGGGACTTTATCAAACGCTTTCTGGAAATCAAGATTTTTTTTTTTTTTTTTTTTTTTACAACAAAGGAGGCAGCTCAAGGGCACACAAAAAAAGAAAACAACAATAAAAAAAGCCCGCTACTCGCTGCTCAGAAAAAAGAAACAAAAGAGGTGGCCGAAAGCAAGATCAAATACGGGAGGAGAGGTGTCCTGATACCCTCCTCTTGAAAGAGTTCAAGTCGTAGGCAGGAGGAAATACAGATGAAGGAAGATTGTTCCAGAGTTTACCAGCGTGAGGGATGAAAGAGTGAAGATGCTGGTTAACTCTTGCATAAGGGGTTTGGACAGTATAGGGATGAGCATGAGTAGAAAGTCGAGTGCAGCGGGGCCGCGGGAGGGGGGGAGGCATGCAGTTAGCAAGTTCAGAAGAGCAGTCAGCGTGGAAATATCGATAGAAGATAGAAAGAGAGGCAACATTGCGGCGGAATTTAAGAGGTAGAAGACTATCAGTATGAGGAGGAGACCTGATGAGACGAAGAGCCTTAGCCTCCACTCTGTCCAGAAGAGCTGTGTGAGTGGAGCCCCCCCACACATGAGATGCATACTCCATGCGAGGCCCCTGTATATGGACAGCAACTGTGCAGGGGAGAAGAACTGGCGGAGACGGTACAGAACGCCCAGCCTCGAGGAAGTTGATTTAGTAAGAGATGAGATATGAAGTTTCCAGCTGAGATTTTGAGTTAAGGATAGACCGAGGATGTTTAGTGTTGAGGAAGGTGATAGCTGGGTGTTGTCAAAGAATAGGGGATAGTTGTTTGGAAGATTGTGTCGAGTGGATAGGTGGAGAAACTGTGTTTTTGAGGCGTTGAAGGACACCAGGTTCTTCTTGCCCCAATCGGAAATAATAGTAAGGTCTGAGGCTAAGCGTTTTGCGGCCTCCAACCTTGAGTCGTTAAGTTCCTGTAGGGTGGGTCTTCTATTAAAAGAATTTGAGTAATGCAGAGTGGAATCATCGGCGTAGGAATGGATAGGACAGTTCGTTTTGGAAAGAAGATCATCAATGAACAACAGAAAAAGAGTGGGAGATAGGACAGAACCCTGTGGGACACCACTGTTAATAGATTTAGGGGAAGAACAGTGACCCTCTACCACAGCAGAAATAGAACGGTCAGAAAGGAAACTGGAGATAAAGGTACAGAGAGAAGGATAGAAACCGTAGGAGGGTAGTTTGGAAAGCAAAGATTTGTGCCAGACCCTATCAAAAGCTTTTGATATGTCCAGCGCAATAGCAAAAGTTTCACCGAAACGGCTAAGAGAGATAGACTACGTCCAATGATTTCGTTACGTCATAAACTGAGAAGAGGTCGTTATAAAAGGTCAGTAGGTTTGATAGGCAGGATCTTTTGTTAGGAAGGCATGTTGTGAATCCCCAATTAATGAGTGGCTTTCGAGGTAACTCACAATTTTGTCTCTAATTATGCTCTCAAGTACCTTACCTACAATTGAAGTTAGACTAATGGATCGGTAGTTACCTGGTATTTTTTGTAAAAATCGGTGTCACGTTAGCCTTTTTCCAATCCGAAGGGACGATGCCTTGTCGCAAGGACATATTGAATACGGTTGTGAGGGAGGAGAGTATTTCGCTCTTTGTTTCTTTAAGCAATATAGGATATACTTTATCGGGTCCGGGACTTTTATTTGTTTTAAGTGAATGGAGAGCTTTAAGGACTTCATCGGTTGTTATTTCAAAATTAGGCAATGCATGCTCAATATTTACATTGGTACTGGTGTTGGTGGTAGTGGGAGGAAGACTGTTAGTATTAAACACCGAGGAAAAGTAATTGTTTAAGAGGTTTGCAATGTGTTGGCTGTCAGTCACTAGCGCACCGTCGCTGTTTGTTAGAGGTCCAATTCCACTTCTGATCGCCTTTCTGTTGTTTATGTAACTGAAGAAAGATTTCGGATTAATTTTACAGTTGGCTGCAATATTTTCTTCATATCTACGCTTTTCCTGACATACTAATCTTTTTACTCGTCGCCTGGCATCATTTTAAAGTCTAATGTTTTCGGGCGTGCTTTGTTCTTTCTTTAACCTGTTAAACAATTTTCTGTCCTTGACTGAGTGTTTAATTTCGCTATTAAACCAAGGTGGGCTTGTATTAGTGTTAATTCGCTTCTCGCACAAGGGGACGAATGTGTTCTGCTGAGTGAGTAAGTGATTTTTAAAGCTTAGCCAGGCTTCCTCTACATTGCCGTCATCTGATAATTGTATTTAAGTTAGTTTTTGTCGGATTTCAATGAAGTTAGCTTTTTTGAAATTGGGCACCTTTACTTTATTTTCAGTCACTGATGTTTGAGCTCTAATGTCGACGCGCACTAATTTATGATCGCAAGAACCGAGGTGTTCTCCTACAGTGACATTACTGACTAGGTTTTCTTCGGTCGTTATAACAAGGTCGAGTATGTTATTTTGTCGAGTTGGTTCAGAAACCATTTGGCTTAGATAATTTTCTTCTAGAAATTCGATCATTCTATGTGACTCGCCTTCTGTACCTGACAGTGTCGCCCAGTCGGTATGGGGGAGGTTAAAGTCTCCTAATATCAGTGAGTCGTTGTTATTAAGTGACTGCCTTAAAACGCTGTACATTTCACGGTCGTCATCGAATGATTGCCCGGGAGGCCTGTAGGTGAAAGATATATTTAAATTGACTTTTGCAATGTTTATTCGCACGCACAAATGTTCAACGTTTCTGTTTCTTGGTGTTTTGTCAGTGGGTTGCAAATAGCTTTTGACAAAAAGGGCAACGCCACCGCCTCTACAGTTTACACGATCTTTGTTGAAGAGTCTGTAGACATCTATGTTGTATTCGGAACTTAAATCAATATTTGTGTAGTGTTGATAAATGTTATGGTTATAGCAATTATGTCAAAATTTTCTGTTAGAGCAAGACATCTCAGTTCATCAAATTTGTTTCTTAGGCTACGCGCATTGAAACTAAAGATTTTTAAGTTATCTAGAGGCTTGGTAATAGATGTGGTGGTACTTGCGGGATCACGGTTATGGGTTTGTTGCGATGCATGGCGTCTATTTACACGGGCGGGGTGGAGGGACGTGGCTGAGAGTCGTTTTTTGATCGGGTGTCACGTACTTCCGAATCTGGCTGCCCCGATGGGAGACAGGTGTAATCCGTCCCTGTGGAAGAGCTCACTTTGTCCGTAGAAATTGTCCCAGGCGTTGAAGAACCCCACGTCAAGCTCTCTGCAAAGAGTCTGTAAGCGGTTGTTTAGGCTGAAGGCCTTACTGAAGAAGTCGCTCTCCGCCCACGTCCGTGGTAGAACTCCTGAAATCAAAATGTTAGGGGATTTAGACTTATACTGCTGGATGAGGCTACGGTACTTGTCCAGGAGTTCCTCAGACCGTATCGTGGTGACGTCGTTCGTACCTCTGTGAATAACAAACAGTGAATCATTAGTAGCCTGGGGGGAGATCTTCTCAAGAGCAGCAGTTATATCGTCGATCCCAGCACCAGGATAGCAATAGTTCCGTCTTCGACGAGGAACTCTGCCGCAGAACTCAACGACCTGCAGGCGAATCATGGAGTCACCCATCAGGAAGGTGCTCTCCTGCTCGTCCTCCTCCTCCAGAATGGCAAATCTGTTGAAGCAATGAACAGGACAAATTGCTTGTCTGGCTCCTCCATTCACGACGGTGAAGCCATCATGGGCGGTGCCACTACCACCCTCCCGCTGCGTGGTGTTGTCCGCTGGTGTCGACGGTACTGCTGAGGGCAAGGGGGCGGTGGGAGAAGGGTTTGGCACCACAGTAACGTTAGCCTGGATGAATTCCTGTAAGGAGGCAACAGTGCGAGAAAGCTCTATTATTTTATTCTGACCTGCTTCCATCTTCTCTTCTTGCTCCTGCAGTCTTGTCTCGAGATGCTGCCTGGAGAGGCACAGTCGACAGACAACAGAACGCCCTGTAAAAAAGTGAGCTGAGAAGCTACCGTTACAAGTACTGAACTTCTTAGGCGCCATCTTAGCTGAAAGTGATAAATGATTACCTAAAATGAAAGAGATAAAAACACAGAGTGAAGGGGATTAGGAAAGGAGGTGAGGTGAGTGAGAGGGGGTTTGGTAAAGGAGGAACAGTGAGAGAGAGAGAGAGAGAGAGTAGGAAGGGATGTGAGGTGAGTGAAGAGGGGGAAAGAGAGGTGGTGAGTGAGGTGTGTGAGATCAAGGAGGGTTAGGAAAGAGGTGAGGTGAGTGAGAGGGGGTTTAATAAAGGAGGAAAAGTGAGAGAGAGAGAGAGAGAGAGAGAGAGAGAGAGAGAGAGAGAGAGAGAGAGAGAGAGAGAGAGAGAGAGAGAGAGAGAGGAGGAGTAGGAAGGGATGTGAGGTGAGTGAAGAGAGGGAAAGAGAGGCGGTGAGTGAGGTGTGTGAGATCAAGGAGGGTTAGGAAAGAGGTGAGGTGAGGTGGGTGAAGGGGTGGGTAAATAGGATGTGAGGTGAGATTAGCGAGGGGGGGTGGGGCTTAGAAATATGTGGAGGTGAGGGAAGGGTAGGAAGGGCTAATCCTCTAGGGGATTTTTAGTGAGGAGGAGCAGAAAGGAGGTGAGGTAAGCGAGGGTGGGGGGGCTTAGGTGAGGTGAGGGAAGGGGGGTAGGTAAACATGGAAACATGGAAATGCAGGCAACAGAAAGCCTATTGGCTCATTACGAGGTCGCCCGCTTGGGTGATTTAATCTGCTCGACCGCCACTTGGGGCTTGGTGAGCAGATGAAAGCACCTCGATATTGAGGAGCAGATGGAAGCCCCTCGTTATTCAGTTTACTCCCGACGCAGCGAAATGACGGTCGATTCTATATTTGAAGGAGTTGATGGTATTCGCATTTACTACTTCTGAGGGAAGATTGTTCCAGTGGCGGATGACTCGGTTTGAAAAGAAACTCCTTCCAATGTCTGTGTTACATCGACTCGACTGAATGGGTAAACCGTTATTTCTAGTTCTTGAGTTGGTTTGCAGTTCAAAGAATTTGGGAGTAATCGACGTTATTGAACTTTTTTAGATACTTGAAGACTTGAATCATATCCCCTCGTAGGCGTCTTTTCTCCAAAGTAAAGAGATTGAGTCGCTTGAGTCGTTCCTCGTACGGTTGAGCCCTGAAGGTTGGAATCATCTTTGTGGCGCGTCGCTGAATCCTTTCCAGTAAAGCAATGTCCTTTCTGTAATTGGGAGACCAGAACTGCACTGCATACTCGAGGTGCGGTCTTACCATGGAATTATACAAGGATAGCATCACGTCTGGTGTTTTACACTCGAAGTTCCTCACTATGAACCCGAGCATAATGTTGGCCTTGTTGTATGCTTTTTTACAGTGATTCGCGTGTTTCAGGTCACTGCTGATAGTGACTCCAAGATCCTTTTCCTCCTGCATCGCTTGCAGAGGTCTCCCATTCATGATGTATGTATGGTTACTATTTTGGGACCCAATGTGCATGACTTTGCATTTGTCAACATTAAAAGACATTTGCCATTTTTCCGACCATTCGATAATGTGATTGAGGTCTTTCTGAATGATTTCGCAGTCGGTCTTTGTGAGGGCATCTCCACCCACCTTGGTGTCATCTGCAAATTTCGATATTGTGGATTACAGTCCTGATTCTAGGTCATTGATATATATGATAAAGAGGATGGGTCCCAGCACTGACCCCTGAGGCTAGGGTTAATCCTCTAGGGGATTGAGAGAGGGTGTAGTGAGGAGGAGCAGATCGACTCCTCAGGGGAATTCAAAGGATGGGGTGTCTGCAAGCACAACGCAAAAAAATATAAACACTCGAGAAACACACGAGAAACTCACGCAAGAACACCCGACACGCCCAAATCACACGTGAAAACACTCGGGAAGACAACAACACACTCGAAACACACGAGAAACAATCAGAAACTCAAGCATAAGCACAATTCCACACCCCCAAGTCACTCGCAAAAACACCGGAAACACAATAACACGCTCGAAACACTCTGAAACCCACGTAGAACACTCGGAAACAGCCAAATCACACGCAAAAACACCGGAAACACAACAACACACTCGAAACACTCTGAAACCCACGTAGAACAATCGGAAACAGCCAAATCAAACGCAAAAACACCGGAAACACAAATCACAGAGGCAACCACAGGCAGAGACACTCACAGAAAGCACAAACGAACACACACGAAGCACGCGTCAGGGAATCACAGGCAACACGCAAGGTCCACAAGCAAAAACACACAAACACACTTGAAAGCAAACGCAAACACAGAGAGCACAGCGAAAACACAGGGTTTACAAGGCGTGTACCGTGGATAAGCTAGGCTGTGGAGCGCAGCGGTGAGGTCACGTCCGTCTCTCAGGAGAGGTCGGGAGTGAATGAGAGAGAGAGAGAGAGAGAGAGAGAGAGAGAGAGAGAGAGAGAGAGAGAGAGAGAGAGAGAGAGAGAGAGAGAGAGAGAGAGAGAGAGAGAGAGAACAGGCTCGCTCTCTCACCATCTGCAGTTCAAAGCCACATATGCATATTTCCTCACCTTCCTCGATTATTCTATGACACTTATAAGCTGTGGACATGTTCCATTGATGACCTCCAAGCATTAAAAGTCTACATGAAGCTTTTGTCATCGTCATATTGACCAAGAAAGGCAATTATGTCTGCGATCGGCGGCAAAGAGTGAGCTTGTAGTTACAAAACACGACTATTCTGAAGCTATTTTTTCTTATTTTTCCATCTCCGAATATCCCACGGTAGTTTTAGGCTGTGGGAATCTTCCCTTGATCACTCTCATGCATTAGAAGTCCACGGAAAGCTTTCCTTATCGGCAGGGGTGAATAATAGGTATAGTGAAAAACATTGTGCCTCCACATGCCTGCATTTTATTTGGCAGTGTGGCTGAGTCGTCAGAGTAACGGCCCCGTGTTCAGGAGGACGCGAGTTCAATCCCCGCCCGGTGCCATCAAGCTGGGATTTTTCAGCCGCCGCCGAGTGGCTTAAAACTACCCACATGCTGTCTAGAAGACCACCTATCAACCCGGACTCTAGATTCTAGGATCAAAGATGAGTTCTGGGAGGGCAGCATGAGCCAATGCAAGATGGCGCCACTATAAACACTCGCCTGCGCCAGAACGGGCTGGGCCGACCACACGCACACAACACACACACACACACACACACACACACACACACACACACACACACACACACACACACACACACACACACACACACACACACACACACACACACACACACACACACAAAACACACACACATGATCAGTATTTTGTATAAAATCCCCCACTCTCAATTACATTAAATATTTGATTTGGCATGGAGGCTACGAGATGATGACACTTGTCTGTTGCACGTATCTTCTCCCAGATGTCTTTCGCATGTGAAATAACATTTTCTTTGCTTCTAATAACACTTCCGTCCCATTCCCTCGTCATTCCTGCCCACAAGTGTTCTATTGGCACAAAGTCCGATGACCTGGGTGGCCATGGGATCCTGATGACCTCAGGATGCTGCCTGAACCACTCCTCCACCTGTTTGGAGTTGTGGACCGGAGCGTTGTCCATGGCTATGTATATGGGCTGTGGTGCAGGAATGAGCATGGCCCGGACAGTTGGCAGCATGACGTCCTGCAGTATCTGGACGTATTGTTGAGTGGTGAGGCGTTCTTCGGTGACAGCCAACTCACCGGGGCCGCTGGCTGACATCCACCCCCACAGTCCTGCTGTAATTCTCCCGCTCCGTCGTGACGGCTGGGTGTTCTCTGGTTCATACCTACAATATAAGATTTGTAATTGCTCATTTGGTCATGTTAATACAGTAGGCGACAAATATTGGCCGCGTCAGCTGGTAAACATGCGCGGTGGAACAAATGTGATGGTATAATACATAAGGATTACTTATATTAATTTTAATACTGTGTCGGCATCCTCTTGCGTCAAATGCATCCTGTCGTGCATGAAGAAACACTGTTTATCACCTTTTTGCATTGTAGATAGACTTTTCTGCAAACATCGTGAGCTGCAATGTGAATAGCGCTGCTTTTCACGTTATAAACATAAGCAAATTGGCTCCCGGAGCAAACAACATAAAATCTAGTCTATTATTTTATTTTCTTGCTCATTTGGCAACTACGTGTGAGTAACGGACGCACTGACATCTGTCACTTGCATGGGTATGTCTCAAGGTCACTCAGTAATCCCATAGACCCCGTCATAGGAGGAGTTACCGCTAGCGATTATTCGAATACGACTGTGATTTCCCTCTGTGTTTCCTCTCCTATGAAGTATGGGGAAGTATAGAGCAGTGGCGAGTGGTGATATCAGTGCTATTTCGTCACTCCACAAGCTTGGTAGAGAACATCCTATCACGTCTAAAAGTGCATTAGACGCAAAGGAATGCCGACAAAGTATTAAAATTAAGGTTAGTAATCATTATTTTATTGTATGCCATCACATTTGTTCCACCGCGTTGGTTTACGAGCTGACGCAGATCAATATTTATGTTACCTACAACAACAGATATTTCTCAACATAAGAGAGAGAGAGAGAGAGAGAGAGAGAGAGAGAGAGAGAGAGAGAGAGAGAGAGAGTAGCATTATGATACGCGTGTGTAGTAATTTCTTTTTTTTTCTATTTTTTCCGTCTGAATCATAAATTCATGCGCCAGTCTATAAATTACTATTACTTAAAGTTAAATTAATGTAGGCTATTAGCAATATTTGTTATAGATAATTCGTATATTAGTACTAACCTGGTGTTGCGTGGACGCCAGCAGTGAAGTTTGCCGTGGTCATCTGAGGCGAAGGTTTTCTCGTCACAGAAAACAACATTACTCCAGAACGACGCATCCTCAGGGTAGTATTGGAGGGCGAAGCCTAAGCGCTGCTCTCTGTTGGTGGCTGTGAGGAAGGGTTCGGTGGCGGGAGTTCTGTGGTGTAGGTCGGCTTCATGTAGCCTCTTCCTCACTGTCTGCACTCCCACGTTGACTCCTGCCTGAATCTTGAGGGTGACAGCTGTGGTGAGCGGGTTCCTCAGTGCAGTGGTGATGAGCAATTCGTCTTCCTCCCTGGCGGTGCGGCGAGGAGCTCCACATCTAAGCTGGTTTTCGAGGCATTCACTTTCTTGGTCTCGCCGTATCCAGCGTTGAACTGTTCTTTGGGTGATATTATATACTCTTGCTATCTCCCGTGTGGACATATTGGTTGCTGCTAAAGCCACGATGGCTTTTCGCTCAGCGACAGGAGTCTCCTTTCTGCGATCCATTGTGCCGATGGTGCGCGGGCGATGACGTCATCAAACGAGAGTATGAATAAAAAAAAAAAAATACGCCATCCTAGTTTAGGATATCGACTGATTACACATGTCCTATATATTGTGCATATGTTAGATTTATTGTTGTCAACAATGATCATGAAAAGATCATTTTACTTTTTGTTTGAGTAATATGTCGATAGTTGGACTTCATTTGACTTGTTCCTTGGTGAACGAAAACCCTTTTTGTCAAAATATTTCGACAACTCTTTGCAAAATATCATTGAATATTTTTTTTCTATTTTTTTCTAGCTTGTAAAATATATTTAGTTAAGTTATGATGAAGATACAGGAAAATAATGGTACTCTTGAAAATAAATAAGGATACTTGCGTGATCGAAAATAAACGTACACGGCGACATCACTTCATATCGCGACTGTACAAGCTGTACTAAACTTAAAAGTTTCTCTGGGCTTTCTAATATGTACTCCTGAACAAGGGAAAGGGCCTCTCACCTGATGGGCAAACGTGCATGAGGGCAAGTCTCGGAGAACAAATAACATAACTATAAGGCAAGTGTTCATCCCACGAGCCAGGAAAACGATAGCATACTTCCTCAAAACTGACTTCATAGTTTGGTGCGGACGTTCAATGGCGCCCTGATTCTGGGGATGACAAGGGCAGGACTCAGGGTGGCTAATATTGTGCTTCTCGCAAAATTTCTTGAACTCCCGTCCTAGAAAATATGACTTCCCGTCCGTCTGGATACTGCGAGGGAGTCCAAATATACAGAAAAAAATCTAGCAGGAACTTAATTACAATACGGGCCGTGATAGCCCTCACAGGTACTGCATGCAAAAAATGCGTAGTGGGACCTAACATGGTTATAATATATTCCTTCCCTCCCACCGTACGTGAGGGGGGGCCACAACATCTACCTGGACAATACTGAAGGGCTCTGGTAAGTGAGGAACTCTTATTAAGGGGAACGGGGAAAGGGGTTGGTTAGTCTTTCCGACCCGTTGACACGCGTCACACACCCTGCAGTGTTGTGCCACGTCCGCCTTCATGGTGGGCCAGTAGAAGTGTCGTAGGAGCTTATATAGTTGTTGTGCTCCTCACCCCCAGGTGACCCGAGAACCTACCGTCATGGGCAAGCTCTATGAGGGCCTGCCGATACTTGGCGGGAACGACAACTTGAGTCTCAGCAACCCAGTGTGCGTCCTCACCTCGTGAGGTGGGGGGCAACCGACTCCTGGAGAGGGCCCCGTTGTGGAAGAAGTATACTTGGTAGTGGGCCCGACGTCCCCCGTCTCTGCCTCCGCCTGGACCCTCAGAAAAATGTTTCCCCTTCTGAAAAAAGCGGACTGGCTTTTCGCCAGCCGATCTGGACCTAAACTGGTAAGGATGTGGTGCATCGTGCCTGTTCAAACAAAAATAGTCACCCAGTGTTGCTGCCTCTTCTAGAGTATCATAAAGACTTATAGGAGAGGTGTGACGCGACCTCTCTAGAAACACAGCTGAAAAAAATCATCTACAAGAATGAGTTCGCGAAGCGCTTCAAAACTAGTGACTTTTATGGAACGAAGCCAGTGAGTCAGGGCCACTCGCTTGGCCCTAGCGAGCTCGAGACGGGTCTGCCCTTCCTCTTATCTTTGCTAGCGGAACCTTTTTCTGTAGGCTTCTGGCACCAAGGCGTAGGCTTCGAGTACCCTTACCTTCACAACATCGTAACCTCTGGCCTCATCAGACAGAGCGGTGCGCGCACTCTAAGCCTTGCCCACGAAGCGATGCTGGAGAAGGAGGGGTGTGTCGTAGCCAGCCCGCGATAGTCGCCGTTCGCTCGAAGGCGATAAAAAACAACTCATCAGGCTGCTTCTCGTTAAACACGGAAAGCAGCTTTGTATGTACAAGGTGCGAGGCTGGACAAAGAAAACTGTGTAAGTCACTGGGCCCTCCAGCGTGTCCGGAAGGGCCACGTGGTCCACCAGCCCTCGCTAGCTCGGATTGTGCCCGAGTGAGTTCTAACTGCAGGCGGAGCATTTCCAACTCTTTCCTGAGAGCTCGGGGTCACGGAAACACTAAGAAAAGCGGGAGTCACTGTCTGTAGCGGAGCAGGCGTGAGGTCAGGGGCTTCGCTCCTGCCCTCGTCGTCTTTGTCCTGCTCCAACGCAACTAATCCTAGCTGGTGTGAGACTAAGCTCGGCAACTCATATTTATTTAAACTTACCAGGTTCTCAGCACTGAAGTGCCGAGCGACGAGGCGTAACTCTGAGAGTGCGAGTCTACGTAGATCGTCACACGTGGGCTGCTGATAAACGCAACGGCGTCTTCTTCGTTAATGATCGCCATAGCTTCGGAGTGTGCAAACCAAGGCAATCACCATCGCCAGTTGTTACGTCCCCTGTGTCGCCACCGGGGTGGTAAATGGGTCTTGGAAAAATTACAGTAAAAAAAAAAGGACAAAAACAAAACTGGGTTTGTTTGGCCTCAAACACCAGGTTCTTTTCCCCTTAACCGAACAACAACAAAATAAGGGACAATTTAAAACAAACAAATAGTTAAACGGAAACGCACGTTTTTACAATAAGATTATATATTTACTATTCAATTTACATATTTGCAAAGAAATCCAAGATTGTCGAAGCTTAGCGCACTTCGTAAAACATGAACGGGTGATAAACACAAAAACTAAGGCACAAACACTCTACTGAAAACACGTGGGCGAGGTCAGCACGAACAGGGCAGACACGTGGTAAACATGAAAATACACTTAAAATGGCACAGAAAAAAACACTCAAAATAAAACCTTACCCTAAACGCTAATGGCCCTTCCTTCCTCCTTCCTTAAAATAAAAGTTAAAAACACGCACGCCATCGGCGTGAAACAACCTTCTGGCACACAAAGGAAGCGGAAAGGAAAAAAGCCCGGGCTTACCCATTGGCCTACCTCGCTCGACTGTTGACGACACGGGAAAGACCCGCTCAGATTTCAGATTTCAGATTTCTATTCAGTAAAGGTTGGGAGAATTTTCGGCACTCATCCCGTTGATGGGAATGGGGGGGGCGGGGGAGTAGGTGAGAACAGGGATGACCAGGGCCTTGAGAAGATGGAGCTTGATTTCAGGTTCGAGGTCCCGGAAACGGTACAACGTGTTCAGCGCCACCCTCGCTTTCGCCACCCTCTCGGTGACGTGGGGAGTGAACCCACATCGAGAAGGCTTCCCTGCGGGCGAAAGTCGATAATCTCGTCATCAACAATGAGCGGGGCGGGGTTTATTGTCGCCAAAGGGATGACGGTAAACTTTGCCATGTTCGTTCGTATTTGCCAAGCCTTTTCGAAGGCTCCAACCCTGGTGATCTCACCACCAGTGCGGGCATTAAGCATATCACGAAAGCGTCCAGGGTAGGGCACTACTTGGGGCACGTCGTCCGCATACTGCACAGTCGCGATATGAAGTGATGTCGCCGTGTACGTTTATTTTCGATCACGCAAGTATCGTTATATATTTTCAAGAGTACCATTATTTTCCTGTATCTTCATCATAACTTAACTAAATATATTTTAGAAGCTAGAAAAAAATAGAAAAGAAATATTCAATGATGTCTTACGAAGAGTTGTCGAAATATTTTGACACAAAGTGTTTTCGTTCACCAAAGAACAAGTCAAATGAAGTCCAATTATCGACATATTACTCAAACAGAAAGTAAAATTATCTTTTCATGATCATTGTTGACAACAATAAATCTAACATATGCACAATATATAAGACATGCATAATTAGTCGATATCCTAAACTAGGATGGCGTGATTTATTTAATTTATACTCTCGTTTGATGATGACGTCATCGCCCGCGCACCATACCTATTATTCAGTCCTGACTCACTCTTTGCCTTTCGTGGTCAACATAACGATAACAAAAGCTTTCCGTGGACTTCTAATGCATGGTAGTGATCAAGGGAAGACGCCCACAGCCTATAACTACCGAGGGATAGTCGGAGATGGAAAAATAAGAATATATAGCTTCAGAATAGTCGTGTTTTGTAACTCACTCTTTGCCGCCGATCGCAAACATCATTGCCTTTCTTGGTCAATATAACGATGACAAAAGCTTCATGTAGAGTTCTAATGCTTGGAGGTGATCAGTGGAACATGTCCACAGCTTATAAGTGCCATAGAATAATCGAGGAAGGTGGGGAAATAAGAATATATGGCTTTGAAATGGAGGTGGTGGTCGTGGTGCGGGCGGGTAATCGCAGCGTTGCCAAACATTAGGCAATGGTCGAGTGTTCGTAGAGGCGTCCGAAATTTTGATAGTTCAGATATGGCAGCCCTACCTATGAAGGCATTCTTCATTCATCATCGTTACTGAGCGATGTTACTATATATTTCAGTGCCCATGCTTATGATAAGAAGCCATCATAGTGAATAAAAGGTGTTTAATGTGAAACCTTATTATTTGATCGTTTCTTAATCAATAAAACGCAAAGTAATGCCAGTAACTGTCCATTCGCTTCCTGTCATACAGAGCGTGTGTATTAATAACTGCAGAAGACAGTTCATGGTATGACCCAGAATATATATATATATATATATATATATCTATATATATATATATATATATATATATATATATATATATATATATATATATATATATATAGCCTAAATCTGAACAACGTATAACAACTGTTTTGCAAAGATAAGCACACGACGTGAGTTAAATCATTTCAAGGTTGTCTTCAGCACTGAAGACAACACATGACATTCGCAGTCGCATTTTTTAAAACAAATGAATGTATAATTGTAATTCAGGTACTACTATGTTATTTTACCGTGTTTTACATCACAACGTATTATAGATTATCATTAAAAGGGAACATTATAACATAAATAATAAATACACATCACTTCCGTTACCTTCAAATGCTCCCGTACGAAACATTTTGAGAGAGGCGACATCACTTCATATCGCGACTGTACATTAAGTCCTGTGTCGGGGTGCGGGCAGTCGTTTGTATAGATGGTGTACAGCATCGGAGAGAGGACGCTCCCCTGCGGGACGCCGGTCTCCAGGGGGAAGGTGGGGCCGACGAGGCCGCCGATCCCTGATCCTTGCCGTCCTACCCGCCAGGAAGTCGCACAAGAGACGCTCGAACGGGGCTGCAAGCCCCAGGTGTAACAGCTTGTACTTAAAGCCAAGCTGCCAAACCTTTTCAAACGCCTTGCTGACCTCCCGGAGGACAAGGTTACAGCGGGATCCGGATGCCAAATGGATGGCGAGTGTCTCCGTCATCACCGCAATGGCGTGGACGGTGCCCCTCCCCCTGCTAAAGCCGTATTGGGCTTCGCTGTAGTGACCCTCCCAGTCCAGGTGGTTGCGGAGACGACTCATGAGAATCCTCTCGAAGAGCTTGCCCGGGACTTCCAGAAGGGAGATGGGGCGATAGCTGTCTGGGCGGACTGGCACTTTTCAAGGCTTGACTATCATTCTCATCTCCGCTTCCTTGAAGCGGTCCGGGAAATACCCTGCCGAGAGGGCCGCGTTGAAAACGTCCCTCAGCCGGGCCAGAGCGCTGTTCGGTAGGTGGGAGAGGATGGTTTTGTTGACGCCGCTGCGCCCTGGGCAGGATGCTTTGCTCCCCCTGTTGGCCTGCCTCACGTTCTGGAGAGAGATGCGACAGCTCAAGTGAGAGGTGCCGTCAGTCTACTCGGGTCAGCAGTGTCGTAAGGGTAAGTACGAGCGGTGTTGTCGGTCAGGTAGCGTTGCACAATGGCGTCATTGTCTTCGTCGACGTCGGTAACGTCCACGTCGTCCACATCGTCAATCCGGAAGACGGGCTCCCAGATCGACGTGTGGAGCTAGACCTTCTCGTCGTCCTGTGTTGTCTATGAGGTCAGAGGCCTAGCCGGAGCACCGACCAGAGATACTTCAGTCTTCTCAAGACTTTCCTGGAGTCGACGTAGCTGGCGGTAAGGCCTGCCAACGCTTTCCCCCAGGACCTCTGCGCCTCTGTGAGTCTTGCGTCTTGTAGTTCCTGCCGGAGTCGAACTTACCGTCGGTAGTAATCGTATGTCCAGCCCAAACGTGTCGCTCGATCTCTAAAGGCGTTGAACTGTATCCTGAGTAAGCATGCCGTACGTGAGGGCCTGGCGTAGGGAATCTGACGGTATGAGATAGTGGGGATGTGTCGGTCAGCTGTCGTCTTTACTTTAGTCATCCACGTGTCCAGAGCAGCGTCAATGTCATCCGGTGAGGCTCGGGAGACATCAGGTTGGTCCGTCATGTCTAGGTCACCGTCGTCATGAACAGCGTCCCAGTCAGCCCTGTGGAAAGCGTATGTCCGAGAAGCAGGAGTCAGGAGGGGAGAAGTCGAAACATCAATGGGATGTGGTCGCTAGAGGTGAGGGGGTCTGGGGTGAACCTGTGATGAAAATGGTTGGAGGGGTTGGTGAAAACTATGTCGAGGGAGGTGGATGACACGGGGCCAAAGTATGTCGGGAAATAAGGTCTTATGTGGCGTACTGTGTGTCGTCGGATATAGTCGGTCAAGTCCCAGCCAACTTGGTTGGTCGTGGTCGAGCCTAAAAAGGCATGTCGGGCGTCTAGATCTCCCGCAAGCAACACCGGGGTGCGCCTGTGGAATAGTCTGAGAAAGTCTGGGGGGGTGGATGTAGGGTCGTCTGGGCGGCAGGTACGAGGTGGCAATCATCAGCGGCCTGTCAGAAGTGTCGACTACCACTGCAAGGGTCTCAGATATAAAATCGTCGTCGACCCTGCAACGGAGACGACATCTGACGGCGATGGCCCCTCCGTCTGCGGGTTCCGCACCAGTGTCACGTTGGTGCACCCTGTAGCCCGGAATTTTTATGGGTGCGTCTTCAGTAAGTCCGTGGCAGTTGAGGAGGATAATGTCCGGGTCAAATTGCCTGTATGTATTGTTGAGGTCAAACTTCGTCTGTCCTAAGTCATAACATTGTGCTGTACTACCTTTAGTCGAGTCACTTCTTGGGGCCGTTCTAACGGCTGTCCCTGCATGGCCGGAGACGGGAGGCAGCGGCCTTAGGGATCCGGCCGTCATGAAGGGAGGAGAAGAGGTCCTCAGGTGCGGAGTAGCAGAACTGCGCCAGAGACCCAGGCTGCGACTTCAACCACTTCCCCACATACTCGTCTGCGCCAGGGTCGCCCCTGTAGCAGACCTTGAACCTCCCTGATTGGAGGCCCTCCTTCAGGGAGTTGTACCCTCGCTGAGCGGGCCAGCGGTCCGTGGAGGACTTCACTAGAAAGGGCGTCACGGCACACCCTCCTCCAGGCACAATTTCAAGCTCTTCCGAATACGACTGAGCGTGACGGGGAGAGGCTTCAGGTGACGAGGGAGTGGAGGCCCGGTGAGGAGTACCAGGAGAAGGGGAGGCCAGTGTGAGGGCGGGGATGGTGGGGGGGACTCGGCACGGTCCGAGGGGGGGCGGGTTTCATCGAATCTGATTCGACCGCATGCTGTTCCTCTGGCGCAGGAGGATGCTGGAAAGGGGGGAGCCGCCGAGTATTGCCCAGAATATGGCTGCTGAAGGGGAGACGGCGGCAGGCGGACGTCAGGGAGGCCGTTCAGGCGCAGCCCCTCGGTGAAGGCCTCCTGAAAGGAGCCAGGGTTGCCGCAGTTGAGGAGGTGCGCGTTGAAAACGCATAAAACTTCGCCATATCGAAGGAAGAGGTCTGTTGGGGGGGAGGGGAGGAGGCAGGGGGGAGGGGAGGACGCAGGGGGGAGGGACTGGGCGGCCTGCGCGTAAGCGGGGGCGTCCTCGTTTGCCCGACGGCGCTCTTGCTCCTTAGCCTTCAGAGCCGCCTTGCGGACCGGGCACCGCATAGCCCGGGCACTGTGCGTCCCCTCGCAGTTCGGGCATTTCTTGGTCTCCGCCCTGCACTCTCGGAAGGAGTGCGGGCCACCGCATTCAGAGCACCTTAATTCGTTTGGTGGGAGAGGGCAGCTGGAGGACGCATGGTCCTCTACCTTCTGGCATCTGTGGCACGCCTGTAGAGGAGTGTATGTTTCTCTCCGGATATGGTCCGGAGTGATGGAGAGAGCGAAGAGACGAAGGCCCTGCTCCACCGCCTTCTGTGCCATGGCACTATCCCGGAAGGCAGTCTTGATCGTCTGGGCCCCCGGAAACTTGTAGACCGAGTCTACCTTCGCCTAGTCGTGTGTCCTCTCCAGCTCGCTCTGGATCTCGGCGGAGTCGTGCTCAGTCAGCAGCTCGTCCAGCCGGAAGCAGATAATTGTCCTCTGACTTCGGATTTCAGGCGGCATAACCGGAACAAAGTTCTGGTCCCTGAGAGCTGTCAGTAGCACGTCCTGGAAGACGGCCTCCGTGTCTCGGTCGGAGGCCGTGAGGACCACAATGCCGTCTGGGATCGGCAAGTACTTAGTGGTCCTTGCCTTGGACCCAATGATGTGGAGGAGGGCCCTACGGGTGTCAATGACATGGGGACGGGGGTGTTTGATTTTGATTCGCCCCACTGTCGCAGGCCGGGGTGGGAGGGAGCGCTGGTAAAGACAGAGTGGGCTAAGGGAAAACACTCGACTGTGCCGGAGGCGACAGGGAGCAGTTGAGAGGCAAGTCAACCACGCAACTCGCACAGGGGAAGAGGTGGGGGGGACCGGTGGTTCCCGGGGAGAGGAGGGGGGGAGGGGCAGACCTGGTGTCAGAGTTTATATGGGCCCGGGCGTCGCCGCCCCGACTCAGGCAGGGGTTACCAGCGAAGGGACACACAGTAAAACACGTGTCATGTTACTCTTCAGACTTTAATACAAATACTCTAAGTAAAATACTATTTAACATAAAAAGGGGAAATGTAAATAGGATATGTCAACAGCACGCACGCCACGACAAATATAAATAAAATAACAGTTGTGCAACACATTTGACCCGGGCTACCTCGCGCGGGAAAATTGGGGCGGGCGGCGGTTGATATGCTTGAGCGCGGGAAACAAGGGTCAGGAGGGCTGAAAATTCCCGAGGAACCCACGTGGTTACTAGGCCTCGCTCCCCAGACCGGCGATCTCCAGTTCGGAGGCGAGGCCCAAACTCGTGCTGGGTCGGCGGGGGTGTAATTACCAGCGCGATCAAAGGGTCACACGGCAGGCCATGCGGGTGACCCCACCGTGTAAAGTTAAAAACAAAGGCGCGGGAAAAGCCCTGCTGTAACATGTGTCGGAATCCAGCCAGAAAATTCCATGGCGGGAGATGATGCCCTTGCCCAAGAACTCCTGCAGTATTTACGGACGGCTCCGAGTCCAACGCTGGCGACGCATTTGAGGCCGTCTTTACAGTTTTCCCGTCCTGGGAATCTTCCTGCACTAGGCTCGCTGTTAATGGTGTACTGTTATACAGCCCAAGCTGTCTCTTGCCACACCGTTTTGTCTGCTCCGTCCCATCCTACCGTGACGCATATTCATCTGCCTTCATTTGAACAGCAGCAGCATGCAATTGCGTCGTGGGAAGGAAGGGAGAATGTATGTCTTGAATATTATTGTCATGGTGGATGTCATGAAGATTCTTAAAAAAAAAAAAAAAGTCTAAAGCCTCACATTACTCTTGTTACCACTCCAGGAAAAGATGTCCGTGTGTTCTCGCTTCAGCCCAACGTGTGGGAGCCGCTTAGGGATGACGTGTATGTCAGGTTCAACATGAGCCTCCAGCACGTGGCCGCCAGCCTGACGGAGATGACTCTTTGCCAGCGAGTACAGCAGACGGCGGTGACCATCCTTAGCGTCCTCCTCTCATACGCAACGGCTGAGGATTTTGACAATGCCATCATGATGTGTAAGTAGTTTTATCTCTCTCTCTCTCTCTCTCTCTCTCTCTCTCTCTCTCTCTCTCTCTCTCTCTCTCTCTCTCTCTCTCACACACACACACACACACACACACACACACACACACACACACACACACACACACACTCACAAACAAACAAACTTCCCGTTTTGAAGGCATGCAGTCACTAAGGAGACATACATGTATCTCACTAAAAATGACGCATACAAGCACTCATACTTTCCACGCACCATACGTGACTGGAACAGCCTCCCTTAAAAGATTTTAGCCTGCGGTACAATAGAATCATCCAGAAAACAAATACACACTCACTTGTCACCACAAGGTGTCCCACAGGGTTCTGTCCTATCTCCCACTCTTTTTCTGTTGTTCATTGATGATCTTCTTTCCAAAACGAACTGTCCTATCCATTCCTACGCCGATGATTCCACTCTGCATTATTCAACTTCTTTTAATAGAAGACCCACCCTTCAGGAACTTAACGACTCAAGGCTGGAGGCTGCAGAACGCTTAGCCTCAGACCTTACTATTATTTCCGATTGGGGCAAGAAGAACCTGGTGTCCTTCAACGCCTCAAAAACACAGTTTCTCCACCTATCCACTCGACACAATCTTCCAAACAACTATCCCCTATTCTTTGACAACACCCAGCTATCACCTTCCTCAACACTAAACATCCTCGGTCTATCCTTAACTCAAAATCTCAACTGGAAACTTCATATCTCATCTCTTACTAAATCAGCTTCCTCGAGGCTGGGCGTTCTGTACCGTCTCCGCCAGTTCTTCACCCCTGCACAGTTGCTGTCCATATACAGGGGCCTTGTCCGCCCTCGTATGGAGTATGCATCTCATGTGTGGGGGGGCTCCACTCACACAGCTCTTCTGGACAGAGTGGAGGCAAAGGCTCTTCGTCTCATCAGCTCTCCTCCTCATACTGATAGTCTTCTACCTCTTAAATTCCGCCGCAATGTTGCCTCTCTTTCTATCTTCTATCGATATTTCCACGCTGACTGCTCTTCTGAACTTGCTAACTGCATGCCTCCCCCCCTCACGCGGCCCCGCTGCACTCGACTTTCTACTCATGCTCATCCCTATACTGTCCAAACCCCTTATGCAAGAGTTAACCAGCATCTTCACTCTTTCATCCCTCACGCTGGTAAACTCTGGAACAATCTTCCTTCATCTGTATTTCCTCCTGCCTACGACTTGAACTCTTTCAAGAGGAGGGTATCAGGACACCTCTCCTCCCGAAACTGACCTATCTTTCGGCCACCTCTTTGGATTCTTTTTAGGAGCAGAGTGTAGAGGGCTTTTTTTTATTAATGTTTACTTTTTGTGCCCTTGCGCTGTCACCTGTGCTGTAAAAAAAAAAAAAAAAAAAAAAAAAAAAACACCAACACTAACACTTACACCAGTGGCGGATCCAGCACCAGGTGAAGGGGGGGGACTGATATACAAGATGGGCATTATCATATTATATATATATATATATATGTATATATATATATATATATATATATATATATATATATATATATATATATATATTATTTTTTTTTCTAGTTTAATATTCACATTATACTTGCTAGCACTGCAATTAAAGGTTAGGTTAGGTGGGTTCTGAAGCCCTCCAAAGACCCTTCACATGTCTTCACTTTCCGTTTCCCTATTGTCTCATCAACACCAGAGAGTAGTTCAGCATGCTCTCTAAAGACAGATCCTCTCTCTTTCCACAGAACTCTACATTCACACAACATACACACCTTTTCCCAAATTTTAAAATTAAATATGGCGCTTAATCGCAATGCCTCGGAATCCCCGCCTGGGGGGGGACCAGAAATTCCCTCGGGAGGACTCCCCTTTTGGCTGCCAACCTGAGAGGTGTCCTGATAACTTCTCGAATCTTTTTCTTATCAATTTCTGCAACATTCGCGGTCTTCGTTCTAATTTTCATTCTGTGGAACACCATCTCTCCTCCTCTGAACCTCGCCTTCTCTTCCTCACCGAAACACAGGTTTCTGAGGCTACTGACAATTGTCTCTATTCTGTTCCCTCCTACTATCTCTATCCTAAATTTCAATCCAAAGTTGGATGTTGCGTCTACGTGCGCAACGACATTACTTTCTCTCGTGCCCACGACCTTGACTTGTTGGTGGTAGCAAGTGTTCTAAGTGCTAATCGGTTCACGGATAGAGAAAGTCATATCCGCCAGGGTTACTTTATTTGGACAAACTTACAGAGGTCATTGACATAGACAAGACACTAAGAAAAGGTGTTTGTTTGTGTATGCGTTTGTGTGAATGTTGTGAAGTGTGGATGACATAAGTGTTGATGTGTTTGTGTGGAACAATGTGTAAAAGGAATGCATAGCAGGAGGAGGACAGACAGTAGAAGATAAACGAGGACAAGGAAAGTTAACAATGAAGCCGCGACAAGACAGACTGGCAGACACATAGTGACGATGGATATATTTCATGTTGAGTCCGCTCTGCAGCGCCCATTTTCTTATTGTCACTGAGGGAAAGGAACACGAAATTTAAGCGGTGACTGCTACAGACTCATCAGAATTTTCCACCATCTGGCTAAGACTTCATTCTCATTCTATTACTGAATACATCTGCGCTGTTTATCTCTCACCTAACTCTATTAACTATGTAAAATTCTTTGACTACTTGAACTCTAAAGTGGAGCACATCTTGACATACTCTCCCTTCGCTGGAATCTCCATCTTGGGAGATTTCAATGTTCACCACCAGCTTTGGCTTTCATCCTCTTTCAATGACCAGCCTGGTGAACAAGCCAACAACTTTGCTCTCCTCAACAATCTAGAGCAGTTGGTTCAGCACCCTACAGGTATTCCCGACCGTCTTGGAGACAGGCCTAACATGCTAGACCTCTTTCTTACCTCTAACTCTTCTGCCTACTCTGTCAAACTGTTCTCTCCGTTGGGCTTCTCCAATCGCGACCTTATTTCTGTATGCTGTCCTATCGCTCCTGTACATCCTCTGGACCCACCGAAGAGGCGATGCCCTGGCATTTTGCTTCAGCTCCGTGGGACGACCTGAGGATGTACTTTTCCGATTTCCCGTGGAATGATTACTACTTTCAGGAGAGAGACCCCTCTGTGTGTTCCCAGTACATCACAAAGGTGATTGTCTCTTGAATGGAGATATACATTCCACATACTTTCTCTACTCCTTATGCTAAAAAGCCTTGGTTTAATCAGCCTTGTTCTCGTGCTGTCAAAGATATAGAAAGGCAGCGATCACAAAAGGTACCAGAGCCTTCGCACTCCTGCCAACCTATATCTATATATTTCTGCCCAGAATCGTGCCAAATCTATTCTTCGACTTACCAAAACTCTCATAAATAGAAAATGTCAAAACTTTGCTTTTTTTCTAATTCTTCCCGTGACTTGTGTCACGTAGCCAAAAACATCTCCAATTTCACTTCTTCATCTTTCCCTCCTCTCCTTAACCTTGATGGCAGCACCGCCGTCTCATCTATATCTAAGGCTGAACTCTTCTCTCAAAATTTCTGTAACAACTCCACTCTGGACGATTCTGGGCATCTTCCTCCTACTCATCCCCCCCTCTGACTCCTTTATGCCTGTTATTAAGATTCTTAAGAACGATGTTTTCTTTACCCTCTCTGGCCTCAACTCTCAGAAGGCTTATGGACCTGATGGAGTGCCTCCTATTGTCCTTAAAAACTGTGCCCCTGTGCTGACACCCTGCCTGGTCAAACTCTTTCGCCTCTGCCTGTCAACATCTACCTTTCCTTCCTGCTGGAAGCACGCCTTCGCATAGCCTGTCCCTAAGAAGGGTGACCGCTCCAATCCCTCAAACTACCGCCTTATAGCTTTACTTTCCTGTCTATCTAAAGCTTTTGAATCAGTCCTTAACCGAAAGATTCAAAAGCACCTTTCCACCTCTGACCTTCTATCTAATCGCCAGTATGGGTTCCGCAAGGGGCGTTCTACTGGCGATCTTCAACTGACTCCTGGTCATCCTCTCTTAGCCGTTTCGGTGAAACTTTCTCAGTTGCGCTAGACATATCGAAAGCTTTCGATAGAGTCTGGTACAAGTCTTTGCTTTAAAACTGCCCTCTGACGGTTTCTATCCTTCTCTCTGTTCCTTTAGCACCAGCTTCCGTTCCGGCCATTCTATCTCCGCTGTAGTAGAGTCTCTGTTCTTCCCCTAAACCTGTGAACAGTGGTGTTCCACAGGGCTCTGTTCTATCACCCACTCTCTTCCTGTTATTCATTAATGATCTTCTTTCCATTATAAACTGTCTTGTCCACTCATACGTTGATGACTCCACTCTGCATTATTCAACTTCTTTCAGCAGAAGACCCTCTCAACAGGAATTACAAAACTCCAGACTGAAGGCTGCAGAACGCTTAACCTCAGACCTTGCTATCATTTCCGATTGTGGTAAAAGGAACCTTGTGTCCTTTAATCTTTCAAAAACCCAATTTCTCCACCTATCAACTCGATACAATCTTCCAAACACCTATCCCCTATTATTCGATAACATTCAGCTGTCACCTTCTTCAACACTAAATATTATTGGTCTATCCTTAGCTCAAAATCTCAACTGGAAACTTCACATCTCCTCTCTCACTAAATCAGCTTCCTCGAGGTTAGGCGTTCTGTATCGTCTCCGCCAGTTCTGCTCCTGCGCACAGATGCTTTCCATTTATAGGGGCCTTGTCCACTCTGGTATGGAGTATGCATCTCGTGTGGGGGGGCCCACTCACACAGCTCATCTGGACAGAGTGGAGTCTAAGGTTTTTCGTCTCATCAGCTCTCCTCCTCTTACTGATAGTCTTCTACCGCTTAAATTCCGCCGCCATGTTGCCTCTCTTTTTTCTTCTATCGATATATCCACGCTGACTGCTCTTCTGAGCTTGTTAACTGCATGCCTCCCCCCCTCCCGCGGCCCCGCTGCGCTCGAGTTTCTACTCATGCTCATCCCTATATATATATATTTTTTTTTTTACAACAAAGGAGGCAGCTCAAGGGCACACAAAAAAAACGATAATAAAAAAAAGCCCGCTAATCGCTGCTCCCATAAAAGAATCAGAAGAGGCGGCCAAAAGCAAGGTCAAAATCGGGAGGAGAGGTGTCCTGATACCCTCCTCTTGAAAGAGTTCAAGTCGTAGGCAGGAGGAAATACAGATGAAGTAAGATTCTTCCAGAGTTTACCAGCGTGAGGGATGAAAGAGTGAAGATGCTGTTTAACTCTTGCATAAGGGGTTTGGACGATATAGGGATGAGCATGAGTAGAAAGTCGTGTGCAGCGGGGCCGCGGGAGGGGGGGGGGGGGGGGGCATGCAGTTAGCAAGTTCAGAAGAGCAGTCAGCGTGGAAATATCGATAGAAGATAGAAAGAGAGGCAACATCGCGGCGGAATTTAAGAGGTAGAAGACTATCAGTAGGAGGAGGAGAGCTGATGAGACGAAGAGCCTCAGCCTCTACTCTGTCCAGAAGAGCTGTATGAGTGGAGCCCCCCCCACACGTAAGATGCATACTCCATACGAGGGCGGACAAGGCCCCTGTATATGAATAGCAACTGCACGGGGGAGAACTGGCGGAGACGATACAGAACGCCCAATCTCGAGGAAGCTGATTTAGCGAGAGAGGAGATATGAAGTTTCCAGCTGAGATTTTGAGTTAAGGATAGACCGAGGATGTTTAGTGTTGAAGAAGGTGACAGCTGAGTATTGTCGAAGAATAGGGGATAGGTGTTTGGAAGATTGTGTCGAGTTGATAGGTGGAGAAATTGAGTTTTTGAGGCATTGAAGGACACAAGGTTCCTTCTGCCCCAATCGGAAATGATAGCAAGGTCTGAGGTTAAGCGTTATGCAGCCTCCAGTCTGGAGTTGTGTACTTCCTGTTTTGATGGTCTTCTATTGAAAGAAGTTGAATAATGCAGAGTGGAGTCGTCGGCGTACGAGTGGACAGGACAGTTTGTTATGGAAAGAAGATCATTGATGAATAACAGGAAGAGAGTGGGTGATAGGACAGAGCCCTGTGGAACGCCACTGTTGATAGGTTTAGGGGAAGAGCAGTGACCGTCTACCACCGCATAGATAGAACGGCCGGAAAGGAAACTGGAGATAAAGGAACAGAGAGAGGGATAGAATCCGAAAGAGGGCAGTTTAGAATGCAAAGACTGGTACCACACTCTATCGAAGGCTTTCGATATGTCTAGCGCAACAGAGAAAATTTCACCGAAACTGCTAAGAGAGGATGACCAAGAGTCAGTTAAGAGAGCAAGAAGAACGCCAGTAGAACGCCCCTTGCGGAATCCATACTGGCGATCAGAAAGAAGATTAGAAGTTGAAAGGTGCTTTTGAATCTTCCGGTTAAGGATTGATTCAAAAGCTTTAGATAGACATGAGAGTAAAGCTATTAGGCGGTAGTTTGAGGGATTGGAGCGGTCACCCTTCTTAGGCACAGGCTGTATAAAGGCATACTTCCAGCAGAAAGGAAAGATAGATGTTGATAGGCAGAGACGAAAGAGTTTGACCAGGCAGGGTGTCAGCACAGAAGCACAGTTTTTAAGGACAATAGGAGGCACTCCATCAGGTCCATAAGCCTTCTGAGAGTTGAGGCCAGAGAGGGCATAGAAAACATCATTAGGAAGAATCTTAATAACAGGCATAAAGGAGTCAGAGGGGGGATGAGTAGGAGGAATATGCCCAGAATCGTCCAAGGTGGAGTTCTTACAGAAAGTTTGAGCGAAGAGTTCGGCCTTAGAGACAGATGAGACGGCAGTGCTGCCGTCATAGTTAAGGAGAGGAGGGAAAGAGGAAGAAGTGAAACTGGAGGAGATATTTATGGCTAGATGCCAGAAGTCACGGGAAGAATTAGAAGAAGCAAGGTGTTGACATTTTCTATTCATAAAAGAAGTTTTGGTAAGTCGCAGAATAGATTTGGCACGATTCCGGGCTAAAGTTATTGGGAGTTCGAAGCCTCTGGAACCTTTTGTGAGCTGCCTCTCTATCTTTAATAGCACGAGAACAAGCGTGATTAAACCAAGGCTTTTTAGCATGAGGAGTAGAGAAAGTACGTGGAATGTATGCCTCCATTCCAGAGACAATCACCTCTGTGATGCGCAGAGCACACACAGAGGGGTCTCTCTCCTGGAAGCAATAATCATTCCACGGGAAATCGGAAAAGTACATCCTCAGGTCGTCCCACCGAGCTGAAGCAAAATGCAAGAAACATCGCCCCCTCGGTGGGTCCAGAGGATGTACAGGAGCGATAGGACAGGATACAGAAATAAGGTTATGATCGGAGGAGCCCAACGGAGAGAACAGTTTGACAGAGTAAGCAGAAGGGTTTGAGGTAAGGAAGAGGTCTAGAATGTTGGGTCTGTCTCCAAGACGGTCGGGAATACGACTAGGGTGCTGAACCAACTGCTCTAGGTCGTTGAGGAGAGCAAAGTTGTAGGCTTGTTCACCAGGCTGGTCAGTGAAGGAGGATGAAAGCCAAAGCGGGTGGTGAACATTGAAATCTCCCAAGATGGAGATTACAGTGAAGGGAGAGTGGGTCAAGATGCGCTCCACTTTATAGCTCAAATAGTCAAAGAGTTTTACATAGTTAGTAGAGTTAGATGAGAGATAAACAGCACAGATGTATTTAGTAATAGAATGACAATGAAGTCTTAGCCAGATGGTGGAAAATTCAGAAGAGTTAAGGTCGTGGGCACGAGAGCAAGTGATGTCGTCGCGCACGTAGGCGCAACATCCAGCTTTGGATTGAAATTTAGGATAGAGATAGTAGGAGGGAACAGAGTAGAGATTGCTGTCAGTAGCCTCAGAAACCTGTGTTTCGGTGAGGAAGAAAAGGTGAGGTTTAGAGGACGAGAGATGGTGTTCCACAGAATGAAAATTAGAACGAAGACCGCGAATGTTGCAGAAATTGATAAGGAGGAGGTTCGAGGAGTTATCAGGACGCCTCTCAAGTCGGCAGCCAGAAGGGGAGTCCTCCCTGGGGGAATTTATACTATCCAAACCCCTTATGCAAGAGTTAACCAGCATCTTCACTCTTTCATCCTTTACACTGGTAAACTCCGGGATAGCCTTCCTTCGTCTGTATTTCCTCCTGCCTATGACTTGTCCTCTTTCAAGACGAGTGTATCAAGACACCTCGCCACCCGAATTTGACCGCTCTTTTGGCCACTCTATACTACTTTCCGTTGTGGGAGCGGCAAGTAGCGGGCTTTTTTTTTATACACTGTTTTTGTTGCCCTTTAGCCGGCTCCTTTGTTGTAAAAAAAAAAATCTTAGATCTTCATACTAAACGGAGAAAGCAAAATTGTAAAGTAATGCATATGCGTAAGTTTTTTTTATCATATCACAATTCTATAGCACACAGTGTAATATAACAGTGGTATAAAATTAGGACATACTTTTATTTTTTGTTTCCAATGTGAGGGCGCAATTATGTTCCTAAGGTAAGGTAAGGGCGCAATTTAGGTCCGAAGGTGGGGGGGCGGCCACCCCTCCCCCCCCCCCCTCCATTTTCTTATAAAACCGCAATTTGCCATTTTACAATAAAAAAAAAAAACAGCAAACGGGAGAGGAAATCAGCTTGTTGGATCTGTAGAGAGAATTGTTTGCTGGAGGATTTGTCTGCCGTCATGGCGCCGCAAGAACAATGCTCGTATGGCGCCGAACACAATTAAAAGCAAGGTGCATATGATATATTTCTAGAGTTCAGAGTGAACAATAGAAATTCTAAAATAATAAAAGTAGCATCCGTTAGCAACGGGCCTACCGAAGATGGAAGACAGAGTTTTCCTGCGAGTAACCAATGACATGTGTCCCAGAGAGAGCGCCTTCTCACCCCTCACCAAGAAAAGAGAGAAACTCCTATTTCCACCCCGACACCGGAAGACTTACCGCTCTCGAAGGTACTCCAGACTGAGGCACTCGACCAGCAAGTGCCGGGCTGTCAGAGGGACCAAACAGTCATCAAAAAATAATGGCCCGCCCTGAAGCGGGTCATAATTGGTTCCTTCCTACGACCACTGATGTGGGCGCACGACCAGGGACGCTCATCCCTGGTCGTCATCTCTCCAATCTGGGTCGTGGCAGCCAGGTCATCCCACCTGCTCTGCCGCACATTGAGTGCGGCACAGTGAGGTACAGATCCCCTTAGGAGAGAAGGCACTTAAACAGGACGAAGCAGTGCCCGCGCCACCCCCTCGGCCACCTTATTACCACTTATAGACCTGGCAGGGACCCGACAGAAAGTCATCTCATGGCCACGCCTTTTGGCCAGAACAAGCCAGTGAAGAATATAAAATTACTGGGTGGGTGCTTGCAGAATTCTTTAAAGCAGACAGTGTTGCCTGTGAGCCAGAGAAAGTGAAAAAGCGACCCACAGGCATGCTAAAAATTGCACGTATTACTGAAGGAATACCAGAAAGTTCTGCTCTGCCAGGGAAAGAGGGTTCCCAGGACGAGGGAACTTTGGGAAGACAGCCCCAAATCCAGCGTTAGCATCGGATTTGGACCCGTCCGTAAATGATGGAATATACGTTGCATGGCTGGCAGGCCACACTGGACACACACATGGCTTACTTATGTTCCGGGGAGTTCAGCCATTCTGTGATGGCTGTTTGGTCCCCCTAACTGATCAATGGTCTAGTGCCCCAGTCTGGGGGGGCGGCGAGAGCGGTGGCTCTCCTGGTGTCGGCAGGTAAGGGGATAGGGAAGCTTCTCTCTGGGGCTGGGAAAGAAGGCGCCCCCCCTGGTAGGTATAAAGTCATGGCTTACAGGAGGCTGGTGTCCTCCATTTCCTGTGGACTTGCTGTCATTGGTGCTTACTATTGGTATTAGTATTTTTATTATGCTTTTTAACTTTTATTATTATCTCATGTTCGGCGCCATATGGCCACTGTAGTTGCGGTGCCATGAATGTGTAGCCCAGTCGATCAATTACTTAATTCTGAGAGAGAGAGAGAGAGAGAGAGAGAGAGAGAGTTGGGGGAAAATTTGACTATATACTGACGTCCACGTATATTGCAGATATCCTGGGAGGTAAACATTTCTTCCGTTACAACAACATACCTCAGCCAGCCATTGAGCGGCTGGTGATGGACCCTGTTCTGCGGGAGTGGCGGCATTACTGCCATGTAGTGGCTGGTGACACCTACACGGTATATATTGACGGTGTTGCCGTGGCTAGTGGGCCATTTGTGGTGGATGACCGACGCCTTCTTTTGAACGGTACCTTTGTGATCGGTCAGGAACAAGACGGACTCTCTAGCGACTTCAATAAGGAACAAATCCTGAAGGGATATGTTACACAGGTGAACCTATGGAACTACAGCCTTTCCGAGAGGCTTATCGACGCTATTGCCAAATGTCAAGACAACCCGCAAGGAAACATCCTTTCTAGTGATAGAGAAGAGTTTGAGTTGCTGAATGCTAAGGAATCTTTTGAACCTATGTACAGTTTCTGCCTCAAGGAGGAAAAGTTTGTGATATTTCCTGAAGGCCGATATTTACCTCAGTCTTTAAGAATTTGCAGTTACATCGGATCATCACTATATGCTCCTCTAAATACTAGCAAGAATCACGAGCTGTACCAGACGATGCAGACGGAGGATTTCTGCCGAGGATCAAGTAACATGTGGCTTGGCGTGACAGACTCGGAGGAGGAGGGAGTTTGGCGAAGACTTAGTGACGGAAAAGTTGTCCATGATATAAACTTTGCTCAAGGCCAACCAGACAATTTGAAGTCAGAAAACTGTATGCTAATGAAGAATGACCTAGGTGAGTGGGCTGACTATAGCTGTAGTGGCCTGGTTCTAACTTGTGCTTCCTGTCAACTTGATACGGAGACTTCACTGTACCTTCGAGGATTGTGCATGGGATCCGAATCTATGACTAAGTTCGAGATACTTGGTTACGTCAATAAGAAACCGTTTTTCCATGGTCATTATGGATACATGATACTCCACAGTGGAGACAGTTGGACCTTATGGGATACAGTCACCAACACCACCCTCGCTTATGTAACTCTAGCGTCCAATGATTTGTACCCATTTGGGCGACGCTTGTGGTCCGTGGCAGCGCCCGTGTGCAGTAAAGAAGTTGGCAGCCATATTAAGCTGAGTTTGTCCGCGTGTAATGAGAGTCATTACATGTGTGGCGACGGGGAATGCATCGCTCTGGCGGCTCGTTGTGACGCCAAGGACGACTGTCAGGACGAAACAGACGAAGACAACTGTACAATCCTGCAGATCCCTGAAGGCTACCGCAAATTCAAGCCACCCAAGAACACTGAGAATTATTCCCTTCCGTTGCAGCCTTACTTGCAGGTAGAACTCCTAAGGTTTCTCAACATTGAAGACGTACAATCAACAATAAACGTTGAATTTCAAGTACAGCTGAAGTGGACCGACTCTCGTCTGCGCTTCAAAAACCTCCGCGACAACGTCTTGGCAAACCCACTATCGGAAGGGGAGGTGGAAGCAATCTGGCGGCCGACGCTGCAATTCCCGAACATCAAAGACGGACAACTCAAGATGCTCAAAGAGGGTTTATATGTAAAGAAAGTTGCTAACCCATTGCCAGCCGACATCAATGCTGTGGAAATGGGTGAGTCAATAGTCTAAGGTAGTTGTTGGTCTGTATGGACGAGAAGGGTATCGTCCTCAATCTATCCGAGCTGCTCCTATCTTCTTGTATAATACTAATTTCATATTTTGAGGCCAGAAGGCTGAGTACTTCCTGGTCGCTGTCAAGCAAGCTCACAGCTCTCGAAGTACCTGGTAGCTTTTCATTTGGGCAAGTCTCCGATGTCAAAATTGCGACTTTGTATATCGTGCGTATGGCAGCGACGCTGCTTTGGGAATCTAGAGAACGGGAGGGTGTGAAAAACCATTGGCGTCTTGGCAAGCGACCGCTCGCTCGCACTCAACACTGTCCTGCACACGCCGCTATCCTGCCCGCCTGCAAAATAATAGCCTAATATTCATGAATTTATAAGAATAGCATATTATTCCTAACTGCTAAATAATAGGTTAGTGTTCATGAATGGAAAATAATAGAATAGTATTCCTAAATGCAAAATAATACCCTAGTTGTCATAAATGCAAATTAATAGAATAATATTCCTAACTGCTAAATAATAGCCTAGTATTCATGAATACAAAATAATAGAATAGTATTCCTAAATTCAAAATAATACCCTAGTGTTCATGAATACAAAATAATAGAATAGTATTCCTAAATGCAAAATAATACCCTAGTGTTCATGAATACAAAATAATAGAATAGTATTCCTAAATGCAAAATAATAGCCTGGTTTAACAAAATGCAAAATTATAAGCTAGTGTACACAGTAAAATTATTAGCTAAAGTAAACAGTAAAATTATAATGTATTTCTCTTGACTACTTCATTAGCTTATTAGCAAGTTATTATAGATTGTAAAACTCTTTCCACTTACAATTTATTACAGAAGTTGTAGATACGGTATAACATGCAGAAAACCTTACACCATACGAATAAAATCCAATATTCCTCAAAACAACTTACTTCGCTCCCAGGAGATCACGACCCCCAGGTTAAGAACTGCTGAATTAGAAGCAAGAAACAATAAAGCAATATCAGCGACAGCAAGGGAGGGTAGCACGGGCTACTACTTACTTGAAGCACTGGGCGGTCGTTATTAACCGACTATCAAATTTGAGTCGACACAAGCAACTGGCGTTGCCAGATGGGGATTATTTTACCATATTGAAAACCTATAAGGTTGATCAGCAGAAATAATAACCGTAGCGTTAGAGCGTCGGGATATGCAGGGTGCCAAGATTAATTTCTGGTTAGTTAGTTAGTGTGTGTGTGTGTGTGTGTATATATATATATATATATATATATATATATATATATATATATATATATATATATATATATATATATATATATAAAATGTGTGGTGTGTGGGGGATGGATGGAAGAGAGCGCGATAGTGTTGCCCGCCTATTATGGGTCGTACAGCGACGCGCCCTCGACGTTTTCGCGACCATGCGTGCGACATCGAGCGTCGTCAAGCGGCTAGACGAGGGGCGGTCGCGCATAGTTGCCAGGCCCTGCGTCCATCGCGAACCGTCGTTTTATTTTCAAAATTGGGCTCCTCTGCGTACAGTCGCGCGCATTCACACACGATTCACCTCGACGTCCCTTCGCCTGTCGCCCTCGTGTATATAGACGAGCGACCCTCCTTTGCCATGTTGCCGTGAGTTGAAACAGAGGCAAATGCGCAGAGACAATGGCGATGCTCGCACGATTTCGTGCATTTTCAAGATCGCCAACCGTCGCAGAGCGAAATCGCAGATGTGTGATCCCAGCATAAGGCTAATAATAATCTCCTGTCACCTTCTTATGGCACATTCCAACGGCTGGTGACCAAATTATGGTAAAGTATAAGGGTGTAATGGTGGGTTGGCTACCTGCTGATGTAGACACAAACTGTCTTATATTTACTTTCCCAGAGCTCGTTGGCTGCTGACTCCATGCTGGTTGTTAGAGGAAGGTCTGACACAAGTGTGCTCAGTTTCACTGGACGACCCGTATGGCTGTGAAACAGAAATACAAAAGAGAGCGTGGACAAGCGGTTGAAAAGCGCTGCGAAAACAGGGCCAATAATGGCGTCCAAATGTTAGGTTGTGGGGACTTTCTCTATCAAGGGACTCTAGTGAGGCCTAGTGTGGACGCAGCTTTAAAGTCGATAGATTACGTCACTATAGTAACATATAGCCTAGTCATATTCACATACATGAATTACTCTAGTTAGAAGGTAAAGCCTTAGATTATATAAAAATGCGTTTGTCACTCACCAGGTACAGCGGTTAGTCAACACAAAACACAAAGGAAGAACAAACAACAGCAGACCGGCTGGTCCTTACGAGGTTGTTTGTGACTAGCTACACTAACTATCTAATCAAAGGTGGAAGATGGACAGCAAAGGCGAAGGCTCCTCCCCGCCCCCCCATCCCTCCAGCCAAAGCTGGCAGGAAAAGAAAAAGAACCATGCAGCATGGAAAAACTGCATGGAAATTACGTAGGAAAGAGGAAAGAACTGCCATTACTGCTACCACTAAGCGGGCGATAAAAGCGGACAAGGACACCAGTATTCGAAAGAACTTAACGTTATTACGACAATGAGTAATATCTTAGTTGCTGGTTGGATTCAAAACACTTGTCAAATCTATTCTTGAAGGCCGTAACTGTTGTACTATCAACGACATCACAAGGTAGAGAGTTCCAAACATAAACAACTCGATTGAAGAAGAAGTGTTTAGCTTCGTGCGATGAGAATCTTTTACCACTTATCTTCAAATTGTGATTTCTTCTTTTTCTATTTGATCGATCAATTGTAAAGTAATCTTCCGCATTAATATCACTGAATCCTCTAAACATTTTAAACACTTCTATTAGATCGCTTCGCATTCTTCGTTTTGATAGGCTGAATAAATTTACTTCTTTAAGCCTTTGTTCATATGACAAATTTCTCAACCTAGGAATCATCTTTGTTACTCTTCGTTGGACCCGTTCCAATTTTTCTATGTCTTTTCTGTAGTAGGGAGACCATAACTGTACACAGTACTCTAGACGGGGTCGAACCAACGAATTATACAGTTATAATATTACTTTTTCCGATTTATTATTAAAGACTCGTCCGATGAAGCCAACCAATTTGTTTGCAGTTTTAACTACCTCTGAACAATGCTGACCGGGCTTTAAATCGCTTGATATAGTGATTTCAAGATCCTTTTCTTTACTTACTGCAGAAAGTTGTTGGCCATTCATTACGTACCGAACGCGATTGTTATTTTTTTCCGATGTGCAACATCTTACATTTGTCAACGTTAAATTTCATTTGCCATTGATTGGCCCAACGTGCAAGTCGATCTAGATCTGATTGTAAAGCGTCTTCGTCGAGTGTCGCAGTTACTTTACTAGCAATTTTTGTGTCATCAGCAAATTTTGATACTTTGCAAGTGAGCCCATATCGATATCATTAACATAAATTAAGAAGAGCATGGGGCCAAGTACTGATCCTTGAGGTACGCCGCTTTTGACATCGAGCCAGTTAGATGTAACACCTTTTGAACTACTCCCTGTTTCCGCTCAGAGAGCCAGTCCGCAAGCCAATTGTGAATGTTACCCGAGATAATGTGCGCCAGTAGTTTGCTGAGCAATCGTTGGTGGGGGACCTTATCAAATGCCTTTTGAAAATCCAGATATATGATATCTACTGATCTGCTTTCATCGAACACCTCAAAAATATAGTGAAAAAAATCAAGTAAGTAAGTCAAATACGAACGTTTACTACGGAAGCCATGTTGCGAATTATTTATTATATTATTTTCTTCGAAGAATTTCACCATATTATCGCGAATGATAGTCTCCATTAACTTACAAACAATAGATGTCAAGCTAATTGGTCGATAGTTTCCTGGATGAGACTTGTCCCCCTTTTTGAAAATTGGTGTGACATTTGCAAGTTTCCAATCCGACGGAAGTTTTCCAGCTGTTAAAGATTTATTGAATATGATGGAGAGCGGTTTACAAATTTGATGTTTGATTTCTTTTAAGACCCTAGGGGTAATTTTCTCTGGACCAGGAGCTTTGCTTATTTTAATCTTTTCAATTGTGCGTAAAATGTCACTTTCTATGATGAGCACGTTTAACTGGGTTAATGGAGTGAGTGCCAAGTAAATAAAGCGACTTTAAATAAATTAACGATCAATAATTATCGCTTAATATTATAAATAAATACGCTTATTGAAGAAACCATTTAGCAACTTGTATAAAGATAATTTTAAGTGAGTAGTGAGGTTTCAAAATGTCTGCAGTCAGTTGTTGCCATAACAACGTTGACCACAATTTTTTTATGTGATCAGTGATAGGAAGTTAGTTTGTGAAGTTCCGATCTCCACAGTCCGATTACCTTTTACAAACATGATCCAATCTTTGCATTCCGATCGCCAAATGCTGTTCCGATCAGATCGGAAGATCGGACGATCGGACTGATGATGGGATGTGCCCAGCTCTGGTGATTTAGTTCTAAGGGTAAGGTTTTGATAATTGCTCTCAGTCTCCGGAGACCCTGAATGTTAGAAAGTGTGAACAATCTGGTTCTGTTATGCATTATTATTATTTGTTACGTTTCTTTTGTTTTCCTTCAATCTCTCCCAGAGCCTTAGTCCTGCTAATATTATTTGCCGATTATTTAGTGTAACATTTGTGGCCTTAAAGCATTCCTTAAACATCCCTGCCTTGAGTGAGGATGTCATGAGATGGCTGATTTCTTTAAAGATTTTTAGTCGCTCGAATAATTTTTCATTAAAAATCTTAATCCTAATTTACATAACAGCATATGTGACTGCCTCCTAACAGCTATGGGAAGTATCCAGGAATAGGATCAGCCAGCTTCTTTCACGTGTCCTGGAAACTAATGCTCATCACACAGAATGGGTTTCGTCAGTTTGGTGGAGCCACCAAAGTCCTCTCCAACTAGTCAAGCTGTATCAGTCCCAGCTCGTGTTTCAGGGAACTGGTCTTGTGCCAACGGATCTGTGGAGTTGGTGCACTCTGCACTTAGTCAATGTTCAGACTAACTTTAGTGTGCCAGCTGTTTCTCTTTTCACGGAAGACTTCACAAATCTAGAATTTATATGGATGATAATAATGAAGAATTCAACAACATTTATCAAAAAATCTTTCATGCTCCATCTCAAGTTGAATAATTTTCTTTCTTTTTTTACATTTTATAATGTAATATTGTAGTGCAGCTGACCTGTCTGATGGGCGAGCCTCCTATAACTCACTCTTCGAGGGGGGTGCCTCTTTGGCCGACTGGTTAAGGAGTGGCTCTCCCGTCTCGCTGGTCGCTGGTTCGATCCCCGGCTCCGGCAGAATCTTTCCTTGTCTGGATTAATTTCTCGTGCGTTATGTTGCACACAGAGGTCTTGTGTGAATATAGCAGAAAAAATTCTGGCATTTCACTGGTGGCAAGGCGGTGGGCATCCTCTCCTGTGATTCTGTTTTGTCTCCTAGAAGCGATAACAGGTAGAGTGATGACCTACGCTCTCCGAAGAGTTCATAGAAAATGAGAAAAGTCAACACACAAAAATTAATCTAAATAGGAATGGGGAGCCGTGTAGTGCAGCTAACTTGCCTGATGGGCGAGCTTCCCATAACTCACACTGCGGGGGAGCACCTCTTTGGCCGACTGGTTAAGGAGTGGCTCTCCCGTCTTGCTGGTCGCGGGTTTGATCCTGGCGCCGGCAAAACCTTTCCTTGTCTTGATTCATGTCTCGTGTGTTTCGTTACACGCGGTGGTCGTGTTGGAGCATAGTAAAGCGGAAATTCTGGCATTTCACTGGTGGCAGCGGTGGGATATAATCACTCGTAGCACACCAGAAGCACTCTCCCGTGTCAGGAACAGGACTAAATCATGCTTAAAGTTTCCTTGGTTGGGCACTGTCAGATTCCTGACACGTTATTTGAACCAGAATCTGAAATGAATATATTCCGAGCTCCAGGCGGAAGAGCAGATTCATTTTTTTCAGACAACCGATTGAACGGAGTATTGGAGTGGGAACACGACTTTTGTATCTTCTGGCTAGGTGGCAATGATACTGATGTAATACAAACCCCAATACACTCTGCAGCACCATTCAGTGAACAGGAAGATCAAACACACCGTAACCAGCCGAACCTCACACTTCACCTAACCTGAGTTCGTAGAAACCCTCTCGTAAGATGAAGTGCATTGGTCGAGTGCAGGGAGAGGAAGAGAGAGGAGAAACTCATGTCAATCATTAGCGGACACCTGGAAGACGTGTAGAACACCCCTATAGCGAACGGGAGACCGTTGCGTTTCCTTAGGGCCAACGTAACACGGGAATGGAACCCGCGACCAGCGAGACGGGAGAGCCTCTCCTTAACCAGTCGGCCAAAGAGGTACCCCCTCGCAGAATGAGTTAAGGGAGGCTCGCCCATCAAGCAAGTCAGCTGCACTACAATATAGTATATTTGTTTCACAGAATTTTTTTATTTTTTTTTTTAAACTCGAGAGTTGCCTCTGAAGAGCTGCATAAAGATAATTTTGTGTCACTCAAACATTACTGCTTTCCCGTCAGACGACATGGCGGTAAGTCGAGGGTTTTGGTTCGCGTAAGGAAACAGAGCCCAGTAAGGACTGCATTCCCTTCCCCGACAGCCGAGTGGCGGGTGTTGTGATGTTCATGGATTCAGAATAAAGGGTGTCTATGTGATCCATCTTAAAGGCGTTCTGTCAAGATAACATGAATAATGTTAATATAAATGTTTTCCTGCAATCCAGCTCTTTTACAGTTTTAAAGGTTACGTTTGAACGTGCACGAGACGGGCGGTCAAACAGTACGTACTGACCATCCTTCTGGTGACGCACAGCTTTAGGGAAAACATTATGGTCTAATTTTCTGACGTGCCGCAGACGAAGTGTATAGCGGCACATCGGCCCAGGTGGTGCAGCAGCAGCACTACAGCGGCAGCTTCGTGTGTGACTTCAGCGTGTTTTACTACCCCTTTGACGTGCAGCAGTGCAGCGTGTTGGTGCAGCTGGCGTCGCTCAGCAAGCAGCTGGTCATCCTCACTAACGCGAGGTCTTTTGTCGAGTACAACAACAACCGTAACCTACAAATATACGTCGTCAGTCGGTTTTTCGTCACGGAACAGAAGAACTCGAGCAGCACTGAGAACACCATGATAGAGGTAAGCTTATTCTAAAGACGACAATCTGTGTTAATTGTCTTAAAAAGCTTTCAGGGGACAACACGAGTGTATTTACTGCAGGTTATTTTCCGTTAGGAATATCTTTTGATTAACCCCTTGAATGCGGATTGCCTACAGTTAGACCTCACCAATCTACTGGAATGGAGCAAAAAGTGGCTGTTACAATTCGATGAAGAAAAATGTAAAGTCCTGCACCATGGGAGGGGATATCCAGCACACCAATACCACATGGGAAACACTTTACTATACACCACAGAGGCAAAGAAAGACCTGGGAGTATATGTTACTAGGCTACCAGGGAAGGCCAAATCCGTGCCAATCGCAGCGGACGAGTTAACTTAAGTCCGCCTCAGTATAATTTTTTTCATCTGCATGCCCCCCTCCTTCGTCCTCAGTGCGGTACAGTATCCAACCATCTTGTCTGACACATCTACACTGTTTTTGACCTATTCAAACACACTCTTAAGCCCCGTTCACATTGTGCCGACTCTGGGCCACGACTACCCACGACTCTAGGGTAGTCATGTATCGGATATCCGCATCCGCGGAACATCCGCATAATTTTTCACATCCGCATCCGCATAAATGAAACATCCGCCTACACATTTGTGATGAAATAAACATCCGCATCCGCATCCGCACCACACAAAGAGGATGTTGCGGATATATTGTATTCATTACAGAGTCATAGACTTAGATATCACAATGCAGACTACAGAGTACAGACCTAGCAAAGCTGAAGAAAATGAATTAATGCATGTTAATTTCCTACTAAAATTACACCTTCTATTCATTTCCTATCAAATTTACACAGCCTAATGTGTAAAGAATTTTGCGGAAGGGCAGAAGGAAGGAGATAATTTTGCATTGTAACTATGTAGTATATGTATCATGTAAATTTGTAAAAGTATGTATGTATGTTTTGAACTGTGTAACGATATGTACAGTCGTGGGACACAAGTGTTGGCACAGTTTCCAAAATGTTTCGGACGCCGCTAGCGAAAGACGGCAACTATCCAGCAGAGCTACATTCGAGTTATATGTAACGTGTGTGTGTGTGTGTGTGTGTGTGTGTAAGGATCAAAGAGTGTGTGGGTGTGAGAGAGATATTATTTAAGGATTTTTCTTACGAAACTGTGACCATCAACTGCACGACGATTATGTTTCTTTAAAAAAATGTTATGAATGCTCTTGTTTGCACTAGTACACGGTCTGTATAAGATTTTCTGCATTCCATAAGCTATAAACTTGCTTGGCTTTGGTCGTCAGTGTGCATTCTGGAGAGAGAGAGAGAGAGAGAGAGAGAGAGAGAGAGAGAGAGAGAGAGAGAGAGATTAATTTATCTTAAGAAAAATAAAGTTACTGCAAAATAATAGCCTAGTTTTCTTAAATGCATAATAATAACTAGTATTCGTAAATGCAAAGTAATAGCTTAGTTTCATAACTGTAAATGAATCGCTTAGTATTCTTAAATGCAAAATATTAGCTTTGTAATTCAATTCAGTACATAATAGCCTACCATATTTAGTTTCCTAAATGCGCCGGCTTGCATGGTCGATGACGTCATTGCATAACATTTTCAAGCGAGAGTTAAATGGTGGTATCATTATATATTTTTAGACCATATCAGAATATCTGTGCGTTATCAATGTTTTCTTCGTATTTTCTTAGCGAGGACGTTGCAGGAATGAATACAAGTCTAAGGCTCTTCGTCTCATCAGCTCTCCTCCTTTTACTGATAGTCTTCTACCTCTTAAATTCCGTCGCGATGTTGCCTCTCTCTATTTTCTATCGATATTTTCACGTTGACTGCTCTTCTGAACTTGCTAACTGCATGCCTCCCTCCCTCCTGCGGCCTCGCCTCACACGACTTTCTGATCAAGCTCATCCCTATACTGTCCAAACTCCTTATGCAAGAGTTAACCAGCATCTTCACTTCACTTCACATAAGTAGGTCTGGGTGCGAGAGGGATTTAGGGGTCTTAGTGAGCTCTGATCTCCGTCCAAGGGCACAATGCATTCAAGCTAGAAATCGAGCTAATAGGGTACTGGGATTTATTTCAAGGAGCGTAAGCAACAGAAGCCCCGAAGTCTTCCTCAAACTATATTTAGCATTAGTTAGACCTCATCTTGACTATGCGGTTCAGTTCTGGTCACCTTACTACAGAATGGATATCAAAATGTTAGAATCGGTGCAGAGGAGAATGACTAAGATGATTCAGGGGTTGAGAAACTTGCCATACGAGGGAAGACTCAAACAGTTAAACTTGCATTCTCTAGAAAGGCGAAGGGTGCGTGGAGACATGATCGAGGTTTATAAATGGATGAAGGGCTTTAATAAGGGAGACATTCATAAGGTTTTGTTGGTAAGAGAACCGGGTAAGACACGAAGTAACGGGTTTAAACTGGATAAATTCAGATTCAACAGGGACATAGGCAAAAATTGGTTTACTAACAGGGTGGTGGATGAGTGGAATAGGCTTAGCAGTCATGTGGTGAGTGCCAATACAATTGTCACATTCAAAAATAGACTAGATAAATTCATGGACAGCGATATTAGGTGGGGTTAGATACACGGGAGCTTAAGGTCAAAGGAGCTGCCTCGTACAGGCCTACCGGCCTCTTGTAGACTCCTGCGTTCTTATGTTCTTATGTTCTTATGTAAAATTACAATATGCAGTATTGCGTAACAAAAGTAGCTAACATCTTGCAACAGGTAGGCGGTGGCTGAGAGGTTAGTGTGCGGGCCTAGCATTCACGGCGCCATGGACAACGTCGGTTCGAATCCTCACGCTACCACCTGTGATTTTTCAGTTACTGGCGAGTGGTCTAAGACTATCCACATGCTGTCCAGAAGACCACCCGTCAACCCGGACTCTAGAAGATACCATCCAAGTGAATCAAGAATAAATTCAGGGGAGCAGCATGAGCCAAGCATAACTGGCGCCACTATAAAAAATTGCCTGTGCCATGACGGGCTTGGGACGACCACCAGGCCCAAGAAGAAAGCCTACCGGCGCTACAGGCCGAGAATTAAAAAAAAAAGTTATATTTATTGCATTACCAAAATCATGAACACATCCGCATCCGCATCCATGAGGATGTCATAATTTGATATCCGCATCTGCATCCGCAAAATATGTAAAAATGACATCCGCATACACATCCGCATCCGCGGATCTCTAAAATCTGACATCCGATACATGACTACTCTAGGGTGCACGAGGTCTTGGGTGTTGATATGATAGGGTCGGGTGTGTCTTGAAAGAGGTCTTGAGAGTTGCCGAATGCTGCGCCGACGTCGTGACGCGAGTCTGGAGTCGTGAGGGTTAGCACATGCTGGCAACTAGTTGGCCGAATGTCTCAGACAGTCGGCAAGACACCAAGACTCCAATAAAACCTAACCCCCCCTTCTTGGAGCGTGGGAACCAATTTGTCAAATGCAGAATTCGCTGGGTTGTCGTGGCCCAGAGTCGGCACAGTGTGAACGGGGCTTAGGACTCAATGATATCTCCAGAACCGGACTTTTCCCCTGTTGTAATTAGGTCTTGGGGATGTTCTGCAACAGTTGATTAAAATAATTAAGTCATTCTGTCTGGCCTAAAAGTTTCGTATTTTCACACTTAAATTTTCCATTGCTCTAACCTTTTTACGGTTTAGTTTTGCTCATTCAGTATAATTCAGTTCCTTTGGCAATACTTTTCTGCTCTTACGCAGTTATCCACTCATTTTCAGCAGGTTTTCACCAAGTGGTCGAATAGAAACTGATAGTTGTACCACAGTTTAGTAGATTTTGAGTCCGATGAATGACAACTGATTCAGCATGTTTGAAATCCGGAACCATATCTGACTTCCCTAAATAGTTAAAAGTTTCAAATTTAATCTTCTGGGGAACATAATTTGCTTCCTTACAGTCAAAATGTGCTTTTGCAAGGATATCTTTTCGCGGTTCCAACATGCCTCAGAATAGTATTAGTCTCATTTACAACTAGGCTTGTAAGATGTTTGGAACCTGGAATTATTTCAAGAAGCGGGCGAATCTTGTATAGCCTATTTTTATCTGAAGAGGCTATTTTGTTCAGTTCTGTTAAATCTCAAAAGATGTTGGAACCCAGCTCTTGCCTTGCGTTTGTACACAAATGAATAATCATACCCATCCTTCTTCAACAGCTACAACGATACTTCAAGCTTCCACACCATCCTCATGCACTTGATGATGTGTATTATTGGGTCACCCTTGATCCCCGTGTTATTGTGTCAGCATGACTAATTTGTAGAGCATATTTGTTTGTTTCCACAACAGTTATGTTTTATACACCATGATGCTTTATAATATGTCCATCTCCAACAGTTTGTGTTATTACTGATATGTCGAGTAGAGAAGAATCTCTAATTTTAGCCTTACTGTGGTATATCCCGAGACTGAAAGCGTGTCTCAAATCGGCCCTTTGTGCTCAACACCCATGAGGATTCTGTAAAGTACTGGGGATGCCTTGCTCTCAAGCTACAAAGGAGTAATGTAGAGGACGCCCGAAGTCAGAGTGGTTTGGGCTCGGAGGAGACGCTCAAGAATCGGGATCTGTTTAGGACTCTGTCACGTAAGACTAGAACTCTGCTGAGGAATGACAAGGAGAGGTAAGTCAGGAGTGTCGCTGTGGATGTCGAGGGTCATTTCAACGCAAATGACCTCCGACCTTACTTTGGACAACTGTACACGGCAGACCCTCCTAGCGTGCAGCTCCCAGTCGCTGAATTTCAAATAGCGGTGATGACCCACCGATGACATAGCCCATTCTCTCCTGAGAGGCTATGGCAAGGTTGAGGGGTGGAATGGCATCACCAGTGTGGAGCTGCTCAAAGC
Organism: Eriocheir sinensis; assembly: GCF_024679095.1. Lineage (NCBI taxonomy): Eukaryota > Metazoa > Arthropoda > Malacostraca > Decapoda > Varunidae > Eriocheir > Eriocheir sinensis. Next base: position 7,555,950 of record NC_066511.1, read on the forward strand.
TGGAGGTGGTACCATAATCCGTGGATTGCAAGCGGTCTTGGGTGGAATGGCATCACCAGTGTGGAGCTGCTCAAAGCTGGAGGTGGTACCATGATCCGTGGATTGCAAGCGGTCTTGGGTGGAATGGCATCACCAGTGTGGAGCTGCTCAAAGCTGGAGGTGGTACCATGATCCGTGGATTGCATGCGGTCTTGGGTGGAATGGCATCACCAGTGTGGAGCTGCTCAAAGCTGGAGGTGGTACCATGATCCGTGGATTGCAAGCGGTCTTGGGTGGAATGGCATCACCAGTGTGGAGCTGCTTAAAGCTGGAGGTGGTACCATGATCCGTGGATTGCAAGCGGTCTTGACTGCCGTATGATAAATTGGTACTATACTTGCTTACTGGTAGAGGAGGCTGCTTGCCTCCATCTGTGAAGAAAAAGAGGTGCGTCAGGACTGTACCAACTACCGCTTCACTACTAAGTTCAGTGTGCCAGGCAAGGTGCTTGCCCGTATATTGCTCATGCGATTTCACAGCCACCTGTTAAAACTGGAAAGTCCTTGTTCACGTCTGGTAAGTCTGCAGACGACGGTATCCTAGCACTGCTCTTACTGGAGGAGCGCCGATGTGTTTCAACAGGGTAATCTTGCCGCCCATGTATTCATCATGAAGACGTGTGATTCAGTGCATCGTGAGGCATTCTGGGATTTTCAAAGCCGTGGGATACTTGCGGGGGTTGTTGGTCTGTTTGCTTGGCTTGAACTCTGGGAGTGAGTGTGTTGTGAAGTGGGGGAGGGAGCTTCTCTCATGTGAACATTAAAGTGAGGCATGAATGCGTTCTTGTCCCACCACTTTTATACAACAGTACTGACTGGTATTAGTCAGGGTTGAGAAGCAAACTCATTGTGCAACATTTTTAATAAAATCACATAGTGGTGCAGAACAATGGAGGATCACTGACAAGTCTTAAGACGGACTGACTTATCCTTGGACTTGGTTGTGGACTCTCAGCACGAGTATATGGCATTATCTGTACTTGTGCGTGTGCAGGACAAATATTCGGATCTTAGAGTCGCTACGCCCTTTTTGTTACTGTGAGGCATGAACACTAAATAGTAATTTAATTAGGTGAATTGAATTCTTTGCTAACAAAGGATCATGGGGTATCGCTGAAGTACTTGAGATTACTGATATCGGCGATATCTCCGTGAAACTGAATATAGGATTATCAGCGCAGACCGTGAACCCCAAACAAAGGGATTTCTGGCATAAAAAGAGTAATCATTCCAGGGAAAACCTAAAAAGTACACCATCAGGTTTTCCCACCAATCTAAAGCATATTGCCAGAAACAATACTTCCTCGGTTGGTTCAGGGGCTGTACAGGAGCGACAGGACCGAGCTCTCATACTTCCCAAGGTTGAACCTAACTTACTTACCTTGTTAACCGCCCCCATAAAGGTCGTGGATCTGTCACCAGCAGAGGCGGAGGCCAACGCTGCCCTGGTGAGAGGGCGAGGGAGGGAGCAGGCTTAGGAAACACCATCATAGACTGAAGGCAATTTTAAAAGTAGTGTATTGAGATGTATCAAAGGCATAAATATATTACTTGATATTATATAGATTTTTCTTCTTCCTTGGGCAGGTTGGCTACACGTTGACGCGAAGGTTCACCCTCATCGCTCTCTCCCTCTACCTCCCGTCCCTCATTGTTCTCACCATTGGCTACGGGACGCTCTTCGTCAGGGTCCAGCAGCTTGAGGTACTTTCGTAGTTGTTACTTACTCTATTCCGGGTTGCATGGACTTCACCTAAAATCTCTGTTTACATGGGATTTCTCTTTGGATTATGGTTCAGGTTATCTTTTCTATCTAAACAACAAAACAGTCTTCACATAATTAGCGATGACTCCAGGAAGGGGGCGGGGCTGACGGGACACGTTGTCTGGCGTCAGTAATAGCTGGGCAGCAGTTACCAAATATTACTAAAACAAAGATGAAGACGGGCTCCATTCAGACATAACTTTTCAAATTAGTAAAGTCAAAGGCCATTCATCTTAGAATCTTTTTTTCCTCTTAAGCTTCTTGAATTCCGCTGTATTGTTTCTTCCCTATCTCTTGTCGCAGTCTGCAAACTATCCTCTGATCTTGCTTACCTCACAATCTGATCCTTCCCCGGATCCACTGCACAAGATCTTCCACTCGAGCTCATGCTTATGCTACCCAAGTTACCAGTGCAAGATTCAATAGAACCCTTCTGAGGAGGGATAATGGGAGGTATGTTAGAGATCTCGCTGAGGATGTCGTTAGTTGTCTAAATGGAGAATGCATATCATGTGTGGGGGGGGCTCCACTCACACAGCTCTCCTTGACAGAGTGGAGACAAAGGCTCTTCGTCTCATCAGCTCTCCTCCTCATACTGATAGCCTTTTACCTCTCAAATTTCGCCGCCATGTTGCATCCCTTTCTATCTTCTATCGATATTTTCATGCTGACTGCTCTTCTGAACTTGCTAACTGCATGCCTCCCCCCCCGCCAGCGGCCTCGCTGCACACGACTTTCTACTCAAGCTCATCCCTTTACCATCCAAATCCCTTATGCAACAGTTAACCAGCATCTTCACTCTTTCATCCCTCACGCAGGTAAACTCTGGAACAATCTTCCTTCATCTGTATTTCCTCCTGCCTACGACTTGAACTCTTTCAAGAGGAGGGTATCAGGACACCTCTCCTCCCGAAATTGACCTCTCCTTTTGGACACTCCTTTGACTTCTATTCAGGAGCAGTAAGTAGCGGGCTTTTTTATATATTTTTCTTTACACCCTTGAACTGTCTCCTTAGCTGTAAAAAAAAAAAAAAAAAAAAAAACGACCGAACGATGAAGCCATGATCCATGGGTTGCATGCCGTGTGGCAGTCCGGTGTCATTCCTCTTGACTGGAAAATGGGGTTGTTTATCCCCATCTGGAAAAGGAAAGGGAACTGTAAGAATTACCTTGGAATTACACCGCTCAGTGGGCCGGCAAAGCGTTCGCTCACTTGCTGAATATATGAATTCGATCTAATCTCCTAAAAGTTTCAATGATCTGAGCAATCAAGGGAAGTCAACAGTTGACCGGATCCGAGCACTTCGCGTTCTTGTGGAACGTCGACGTGTTTCGACAGGGGCTGCTCGCAGCCTATGGGGATCTCAAGGTGGCATTTGACTCAGTGCATCGTGAGGCAGTATGTGGATCAGTTGGATTCTTGCAAGGATTGCTGACCTGATGACTGGCCATTACTCTGGGACTGAGAGTGCTGTAAAGTGTGGGGAAAGCGTTTCCGGATTTTACCCTGTTGATTCATGAATGCGGCACTGGTGCGTCCTGGAGCCATCACTCAACACTTGCATGGACTGGGTATTAGGCACAGCTGTTATTCAAAGTCGTTGCGAAGCAGCTGACGGCAATACGAAGCTCACTGACCTTATTTTCGCTGATTTTGCTGTACTTCTCGAATAGCTGGAGGTCCTGGTGATTTTTTTTTTTTTTTACAGCACATAGAGCATCTCAAGGACAACAAAAAGAAAATGTAAAAAAAAGCCCACAACTGTTACTCCCGCAAAACTAAAAGTATAAAGTGGCCAAAAGAAAGGTCAGTTTCGGGTGGAGAGGTGTCTTGACACTTTTCTTGAAAGAGGTCAAGTCATAGGCAAGAGGAAATACAGAAGAAGGAAGGCTCTCCCAGAGTTTACTAGTAAAGTGGATGAAAGAATGGAGATGCTGGTTAATCCTTGCATAAGGGGTTTGGACAGTATAGGGATGAGCTTGAATAGAAAGTCGTGTGCAGCGGAGCCGGGAGGGAGAGGCATGCAGTTAACAAGTTCAGAAGAGCAGTCAGCATAAATATATCGGTAAAATATAGAAAGAGATGCAACATGGCGGCGGAATTTAAAAGGTAGAGGACTGTCAGTATGAGGAGGGAGAAGATGAGACGAAGAGCCTTAGACTCCACTCTGTCCAAGGGAACTGTGTGAATGGAGCCCCCCCACACGTGTGATGCATACTCCATACGAGAGCGGACAAGGCCTTTATACATGGAAAGCATCTGTGCCGGGGAAAATGACTGGCGGAAACGATACAGAACGCCCAACCTCGAGGAAGTTGATTTAGTGAGAGAAAAGATGTGAAGCTTCCAGTTCAGGTTGTGAATTAAGGATAGACCGAGGATGTTACGTATAGAAGAAGGTGACAGCTGAGTGTTGTCGAAGAATAGGGGATAGGTGTTTGGAAGATTGTGTCGAATTAATAGGTGGAGATATTGTGTCTTTTACCCCAATTGGAAATGTTAGCAAGGTCTGAAGTTGGGCGTTCTGCTGCCTCCAACCTGGAGTCTTGTAATTCCTGTTGAGTGGGTCTTCTGTTGAAAGAAGTTGAATAATGCAAAGTAAAGTCGTCAGCGTATGAGTGAATAGGACAGTTTGTTATGAAAGTAAGATCATTGATGAATAACGGGAAGAGATTGGGTGATAGGACAGAGCCCTGTGGGACATCACTGTTGATAGGTTTAAGGGAAGAACAGTGACCACAGCAGAACTAGAACACCCGGAAAGGAAAATGGAGATAAAGGAAAAGAAAGAAGGACAGAATCCGTATGAGAGCAGTTTAGAAAGCAAAGAGTAGTGCCAGACTCTATCGAAAACTTGCGATATGTCTAGAAGAGTAGAACGCCCCTTGCGGAACCCATACTGGCGATCAGATAGAAGGTCAGAAGTGGAAAGATCTTTTGAATCTTTCGGTTAAGGATTGATTCAAAAGTTTTAGATAGACAGGAAAGTAAAGCTATAGGGCGGTAGTTTGAGGGATTGGAGCGGTCACCCTTCTTAGGCACAGGCTGTTTGTAGGCGTACTTCCAGCAGAAAGGAAAGGTAGGTGTTGATTGGCAGAGGCGAAAGTGTTTGACCAAGCAGGGTGTCAGCACTGAAGCTCAGTTTTTAAGGACAATAGGAGGCGCTCCATCAGGTCCATAAGCCTTCTGAGAATTGTAGCCAGAGAGGACATAGAAAACGTCATACTTAAGAATCTTAATAACAGGCATAAAGGAGTCAGAGGGAGGATGAGACGGAGGAAAAGCCCAGAATCTTCCAGAGTGGAGTTTTTACAGAAAATTTGAGAGAAGAGTTCAGCCTTAGAGATAGATGAGACGGTGGTGCTGCCGTCAGAGTTAATGAGAGGAGGGAAAGATGAAGAAGTGAAATTGGATTGCTCTCGTGAGTGCTGCTTGAGGAGAAGCCACTGGTACTGAAGGTCTCCTGGCCATAACCAAGGTCCAGGCATTTGGGGGCTTGCTGGATGGAGAGTTTAGTCTGTTCCTGCATGTGGTTAGGAAACAGGGGCCACAAAAAGTTTCACATACGTTAGGGAAGGAGTCGGGGATGGGTAAGTGGAGGTGACCAAAGGGGACGCCCATATAACTCGTGGCTGGGGCAAGTTTATTGATCCTGCTGAAAAGGGCTTGGAATGGAAAGGGTAGCTGCATGTCGGCTTGCTCTGGGGACCGTCGGGAGTGGCGGCTGTGGGCGAGTGAAGTAATGCGCCGCCTGACATAGATTCCCTGTTAGTTAGTTAGTTCATTTTTTTATCTTTTTTACTGTTGAACTCTGGAACATTTCCTTAATCCATGCTTCCTCTTTCCTACGACAAACCTAGGAGTCTAAGGCTGGGTTCACACGAGACACTTTTTAGTGATCAGTGGCCGCCACAAAAAGTGGCCACCACAAAAAATGGTCGCCACGAAAAATAGTGAGTAGGTGCACCCTGCACACGAGCCACTGGGTGGCGGCCACTAATGAGGTCAGTACCAATTTACCAAGATCTTGGTCAGTATGTGGCGTTATGGATATCGTAGAGGTAACAGCTGTCTGTGTTCTCTCGTTCCACACATTATCTACAGAGCTAAAAGAGCACCCTTATAAATTTTTATGACTACTTTAGGAAGTCACAGGATAGCTTTGATCATCTTGCGACAGTAATTGGTCCACGTGTACCACGGCAGTACACCAACATGAGGAAGTATGTGCCAGTAAAAGAGAGACTTGCCGTAATCTTAATGTAAGGCTGAACATCAAGAATATAAAGACACATTAGATGTAATTTATTGACATAATTCAGCCGTCTGTGCGGTTACATAACATTTCCACTTTCTACTTCCGGGTAAATAAAACTACCACATTCAATAATTAATCCATACCATAATCAATATGCAAAACTGTGAAACGAAATGAAACATTAATTATAAAAGAAATAAGAGCTCATCCATCATATCCTGAACACAAGTTATGCGTGAAGGTCAAGGTCATACTTATACACCATTATAACAGTTAAAATTCAAAATGGTCAGTGTCAAGACAAAGGGAAAGCGGCGGGAGGCAGGGTGGTGGCCACCGATAGTGGCTCGTGTGCACGCTGCCATTTGAAACAATGGTATCTATCGCTGGCCACTGTGACCGGCCATAGTGGCGTGGTCGGAAAATGGCCCCGCCCGCCACAACTCACCACTGTTTTGTAGCGACCACAAAAAAAGTGGCGCGTGTCCATGCACCCATAGAGATGTGTGTGTTCTATTTTGACCATTATTTTGTGGCGGCCACTGACCACTAAAAAGTGGCTCGTGTGAATCCAGCCTAAGACACCTCCCTAATCAAAATTTGAAAATATTTTATCGTCTTTAGTCTCTGTAGGAGCAGGGAGTTGCTGATTTTTAAGATACTTTTCCTCCTTGGCCTGCCTCATTTGTCTGTAAAATAAGTAATTGTCTGAGTCTGACAGTTCCGAGATGTGATTTTTATTCGGCGCCATATAACCAGTGCAGTTGCGGTGCCATGATTCTAGTGTAATCAATCAGTCCGATATGTGATTCTAGTCTGTTCTCCACTCAGGTTCGCTTGGCGGTCAGCCTCACAACACTACTCGTCCTGTACACCTTCTTCAACCAAACCTCCTCATCGCTGCCTCAAACCGCCTACGTCAAAATGGTCGACGCATGGTTCTTCTTCTGCACCATCCTGCTCTTCTGCATCATCATGGCACACATCTACGTGGAGAGGATGAACACCTCGCCCGTGGAGCCTTTGGGGCAGCGCGGCAATGGTGCATGGCAGACAGCAGCGACGCATAAGAGGCGTCGTATGTTGCCGGAAACTTTCCTCACGGTGCTCCGGACTTACGTGTGTCCCGCCGTGGTGACACTGTTCTTCATTGTGTATGGTTCCATTATGTTCGCGTAGCCTCGACAAGTTAAGAACTCTGACCCGGCCGTCGACAAGCCATCCCAGTCACACCAGTTATCGTTCTGTGGTGCTCATATTTCTCACGGTTTACTTTCATTGAATATTAGCGTAGCATCACGAACACTGACTTATCTCATTGCCATCTCAGTGACCAATTTATCTAACTGACAAACTCTTCATCCACCCTTGCAAAGAATTAATTTACTATATACAAATGACATTTGACAATATTACTCATTGCTTACTCTCCGAGAGTGTGCATCACCAAAGTTTTGGCAGAGTTAATGGTTACTTCGTGGTGAGCTTCAGCTTGTTGATTGTGTCTTGAAGCTCGCTGGTCAGGGTTAGCACTGTTAACGTCGACACCAATGGTGGAGTCGTCGACGTACTACCAACGTACTTACAATGTCAACTTATTCCGATCTACTAAGTGAAGCATCAAAGTGTAAAAAAAAATACCAAAGAGGACCTAGAAAGCGATGCAAAGCGGAACAGGTCAAAAGAAGAAGGAGTGATGATATTCTAGTTATATACATACATACGTCATCATTTACTTTTATAAAAATATAAATAAATAAAATAAAGATCCCGACAAGCAGTAGACAAAAGACACGGTACCTTGTCGAAATTCATCCACCCTATGTATGTAAACAAAGCCTGGACAAACCAAATCAGGGGTACGAGACTTACCGCCACACGGGCATTCCGAAAATGGGTGATTCCACTTGGCAGGCAAGGAAGGCAGGAAACCGTTGGTGATAGTTTCCACATACGTTTGTACACCAATGGCGAGATGCAGCGATAACATTGCTAAAAAAACCTTGCTAACACTAACAGAGCTGTTACTCGACAACCTTGCTAAACTCGGGATTCAGAAACGAGGCATAGCAACGTTGTTAATACCTTGCTATGACGGAAAGGCAACTGATTGGCGGGGAGTTAACAACCAATCACAGTGAGTTTTGCAGAGAGCTGCGCCAATCACAAGGCTGTCTCGTCCCAGCTGTGTTTACATTGTCTCGCCCTCGGAGGAAGAATACAAGGAAAGGGCATGACATCACAGAAGGCCAAAAGACTGCAGTCATGCCGTCTCCTTGTAGTCTTCCTCCAAACTCCATGCCATCCCTTGTAGTGCCATCCAGCGGGCTGTGGTGGATAACCCTACAATGGGTATACCCTATTTATGTTACAAGAAATAAATTATACCACTTGGTTGGGATAAATTGTTGTTCTTCCACACACATAAAATGGTAATTTTCGGTCTTTCACCAGTGTCTACTCCGGACGAAACTATTTTCTTCTGGTAGTTTCAGCTTCTTTTGAATTCGACCCCCCTGAGTGTTACGCTCTCCCTCCCAGCCTCACATTGCCTCCCGAGGCGCCCGCCAAAAGCCCACTAAGTTTAAAAAATCGCTGTCAGTTGTAGCTGCGTGTGTGGAGGATGACTTGAACCCCTTCTCCCCACCGTTGCCAGATTATCGTACTCAGAGCCTCGTATTTACCGGGTTTTGAGCCATGCCCGTAACTATTGCAAAAAACGCAACAATAATTAACCATTTTAACGATAACTATATATGAAGGCAGTTATTGGGGTCGAGGAGGCAGTTTTGGAGTTGGGAATTGGCAATCATAGGAGGCTGAGTACGACAGTCTGGCACCGTTGGGCCGCCGCCGCCTCCTCCCTCCCGGAAGGCAAGAAATTAATTAATTAAACTGCCCCAACTCTTGTTATTTACTCGTGTTTGCGTATGACATACCAAAGTTTTATATAGATATGCTTTCTATACTCTTGAGTTGTTTTAAGTTTAAAAAACGTGAAGGTATGAAACCTTGCTAGATTAACAACTGCCCCGAGGCAGTTTTTAATCTAGCAACCTCGTGACGTTACTGTTTGGCTCTCTGTATGCCGAAAACATTGCTATTTCGCATACCAACGTTGCGAATCGGTTAGCAAAGTTGCTAACAGCTCTCTGAATCTCGGCCCAAATCTACCCTGTATGTGATGTAAATCACCCGTTCCATAGTGGCTGATCCAACCCCTTATGTTTACAGTCTGGTGGCCACTCCTTTCTTCATAAACATTCTGGCTGTCGTAACTGGAACCTACATAACCTCAAGTTTCTTAAGCCCGGTCCACACGGGCTCACTCCGCCGCAGACACAGACAAAAGCGGAGTCCAGAGAATATACCGGGTCGAATCACGGGGCGACCAAAATTCAAACGGACTGCGCATGCAATGACGTCACTAGGTGCCGATGAGGGTGTGTTGCCCGGCCAGTTTGTGCTTTAATGCATATCTTTGTGATTTTTTTGCTAGGTAGAGGTTTTCCAACATTAATCTTATAAACATCATCAAATTAGACATAAAAAAAGAGGAAATAAATATAATATAGTATAAGGAGAGGGAGAAATGTTCACATAAAAATCATATAAATACATTGACAGTCGTAACAGAGTAGACTCCTATAATTTTGATTTGTCACCGTTTCTAAACATCTCTTTTTGGCATTCATAATGCTGTCGTTACAGTTACTATATTCAACAAACCGATCCTCCATTCCGATACTAGGCAACTCAGTCACCTGGTATCTGGCAACTACGAGTGAGGGGGGCTGCTACAACTCTGTTATAGTGGACACTATTAGCAAAAGGGCATAGAAAAGCAAAGTCAGGGGAAGAAAAGATCAGAAAAACACCTTGGTTCAGGGTGAAATGTATAAGTATGCACTGTGAAGTGACTAAGTGCATGGTGTGAAGTATAGAAGTGTTGAGAAGGAGGACATAAGAAGCGCGGGACACACTCGCCCGTACTTGCATGACTCATCGGCAAAGAATCCAGCAAGCAATCAGGCCTTAATTAATATAATCGAGACGGCAATGGTTCAGGCCGCCCACGGCGTTTAGTAATGCCTCATTGTGTTGTGGTTGGGTGCAACAGTAGCAATCGCTGGATTATTTACATTATTAGTGTGGTAATATGCTGCAAGAGAGAGAGAGAGAGAGAGAGAGGGGGGAAGCCCGAGGGAGGGGGATGGGTAAGAGCCATGGCACCTCGGGACGTCACAGCCACAGTTGCCCTGCCCCATCGGCTTCAAGCTCCGCCTGAGGAGACCCTTTCTTTCTCTGGACCCTAGACGAAAGGGAGGATATTGTCCGCCCACCGCTCGCTCCCTCGCCTGTCTCGATACTGTCTGTGGATGCAGCGAGCAGCATCTGTCCGTATGGACTGGGCTTTGGATAATAAAAATTATCGTGACAAAATTAACGTTGTTTTAAGTATTCTTCAAGCATTTGTTACTCAGTTTTACTAGTTTGAACGTAAACTATAATCAGCGAGTATTGTTGCGCCTCCAACAGTGAAGGTGCCCACGAGAGGTAGACCGAACGGTTTTCTCATCTGTTCGGATTACACGCTCCCAAAAATCATTCCCTTCGTTTGCGTAATCTCTGGCGAACTGGAGCCTTCCATCTCGAGGCTGCTAGGCGAGGCGTTCCTCTGTGCTGCAGGCCCACCTCGTGAGGGCGCCTCCACACTGTCCACACCTCCTTGGTCCACACACTGGCATGAAGGTGCAGGGCGTCACGGATGGCCACTGCGTTAGTATGTGGGTTTATTTCTGCAACAGCGGTAATATCACGGTCCTCGGCAGGTGTGGTGCGGCGTGGTGCTCTTCCCCTGGTACATCAGCCAGATTGTCACTTTCTTGCCACCTGTGGTAACAGCATCTACTATATACAGTATACATCACAAGAATTGTAACCAAAAGAAATTTCATATGCTGAGGGAATTACACCAACATTCATGAAAAATGTCGAAGCTTATTGTGGCATTGGGCGTCCACGGTATTACTCTCAATACATGCACATTTTTTTTTTACAACAAAGGAGACAACTCAAGGGCACATAAAAAGGAAACAATAATAAAAAAAAAAGCCCAACATTCGCTGCTCCAATAAAAAGAATCAAAAGAAGTGGCCGAAAGAGAGGTCAATTTCGGGAGGAGAGGTGTCCTGATACCCTCCTCTTGAAAGAGTTCAAGTCGTCGACAGGAGGAAATACAGATGAAGGAAGATTGTTCAAGAGTTTACCAGCGTGAGGGATGAAAGAGTGAAGATGCTGGTTAAGTCTTGCTTGGACAGTATAGGGATGAGCATGAGCAGAAAGTCGTGTGCAGCGGGGCCGCGGGAGGGGGGGAGGCATGCAGTTAGCAAGCTCAGAAGAGCAGTCAGCGTGAAAATAGCGATAGAAGATAGAAAGACAGGCAACATCACGACGGAATTTTAGAGGTAGAAGACTATCAGTAGGAGGAGGAGAGCTGATGAGACGAAGAGTCTTAGATTCCACTCTCTCCAGAAGAGCTGTGTGAGTGGAGCCCCCCCACACGTGAGATGCATACTCCATACGAGGGCGGACAAGGCCCCTGTATATGGATAGCAAGTGTGCGGGGGAGAAGAAATATAGGAGACGATACAGAACGCCTAACTTCGAGGAAGCTAATTTAGCGAGAGAGGAGATATGAAGTTTCCAGTTGAGATTTTGAGTTAAGGATAGACCGAGGATATTTAGTGTTGAAGAAGGTGACAGCTGAGTGTTGTCGAAGAATAGGGGATAGGTCTTTGGAAGATTGTGTCGAGTTGATAGGTAGAGAAATTAAGTTTTTGAGGCATTGAAGGACACAAGGTTCCTTCTCCCCCAATCGGAAATGATAGCAAGGTCTGAGGTTAAGCGTTCTGCAGCTTCCAGTCTGGAGTCGTGTACTTCCTGTTGGGATGGCCTTCTTTTGAAAGAAGTTGAATAATGCAGAGTGGAGTCGTCAGCGTATGAGTGGATAGGACAGTTTGTTATGGAGAGATGATCATTGATGAATAACAGGAAGAGAGTGGGTGATAGGGCAGAGCCCTGTGGAACACCACTGTTGATAGGTCTAGCCTCAGTTTAGGGGAAGAATAGTGACTGTCTACCACCGCGTAGATAGAACGGCCGGAAAGGAAATTGGAGATAAAGGAACAGAGAGGGATAGATTCCGAAAGAGGGCAGTTTAGAGGACAAAGACTTGTGACAGACTCTATCGAAAGCTTTCGATATGTCTAGCGCAACTGAGAAAGTTTCACCGAAACAGCTAAGAGAGGATGACCAAGAGTCAGTTAAGAGAGCAAGAATATCGCCAGTAGAACGCCCCTTGCGGAACCGATACTGGCGATCAGATAGAAGGTTAGAAGTGGAAAGGTGCTTCTTAATCTTCCTGTTATGGATTGATTCAAAAGCTTTAGATAGACAGGAAAGTAAAGCTATAGGGCGGTAGCTTGAGGGATTGGAACGGACACCCTTCTTAGGCACAGGCTGTACAAAGGCATACTTCCAGCAGGAAGGAAAGGTAGATGTTGATAGGCAGAGACAAAAGAGTTTGACCAGGCAGGGTGTCAGCACGGAAGCACAGTTTTTAAGGACTATAGGAGGCGCTCCATCAGGTCCAAAAGCCTTCTGAGAGTTGAGGCCAGAGAGGGCATAGAAGACATCATTCTTAAGAATCTTAATAACAGGCATGAAAGAGTCAGAGGGGGGATGAGTAGAAGGAATATGCCCAGAATCGTCCAGGATGGAGTTCTTACAGAAAGTTTGAGCGAAGAGTTCAGTCTTAGAGATAGATGAGACGGCAGTGCTGCCGTCAGGGTTAAGGAGAGGAGGGAAAGAGGAAGAAGTGAAATTGAAGGAGATATTTTTGGGTAGGTGCCAGAAGTCACGGGAAGAATTAGAAGAAGCAAGGTGTTGACATTTTCTATTGATGAAAGAGGTTCTGGTAAGTCGGAGAATAGATTTGGCACGATTCCGGGCTGAAATGTAAAGTTCATGGTGAGAAGGAGTGTGAAGGCACAACTGTCCTGACAATGGTTTCGCACGAGCATATCCTGGTTAGTCTGTTGGAAATAAAAGAAATAATATATTGCCCGTGATACAGCAACCTTCCTTTTAAATATACTACCTCGTAATGCACCGAGAAACTTTCCCAGCAGAACACCCCAAAGTCCTGGCTATATCAAGAATGCACATTCCACTCTCCCGCAGTCTGATCGTCCTATCCCCTTCTGTTATCGCCTCCAGTCTTCTCTCCATGATTACGCAGTCTCATCTGATGGCAAGGCCTGCTGTGTTCACTCCACCTTGGACCAAATTACACTTAACACTTGTATTAACTTTTCGAATTGTATCAAAGCAAACTTAGACTTTGGACAACGTAATACAACATTAGTATTTTTAGTATATGTATATATATGTATTTATCATTTCCTTTTTTTTTTACTTTTAACACTTTTTCTCCATCGTAGTGATAAATCTTAATATTAGCTATTAGCTACCGCCGTTAGTTACCTGATATTAAATACAAAATTACCGAAACCTACCAAAGTTTTGACTACTTTAGGCTACGTCCTACCAGGCTATGAAAGGCTAGTGGCAAACTACCCTGCTATACCTAAAAAAAAAAAAAAAATGTTATGTATGAGAAAGAAAGAGGAAGAGAGTCTATAAAACACTTATAAACGTGATAATTTCTTCACTAAAATGTTTGTTTATTCATCTATTTCAGTATTAACTCGTTTCTCTTTCGTAACGACAAGTGCAGACTGTAAACATCTTAAACACACGATAAACTTCATCAACTTTTAAACATACTTCATCTGATAACAATAATTCGTTGACATTTGACATCATTAAATCGCAATAAACATCAAAAACATTTTTTTTTATTTTCGCGATGCGAGCACTGCAGACCGATAAACATTGTTAACAGATCTTTTGATGTAGTAATCATTAACTCAATAAGCATTATTAGCTCAGTAAACCGTATGTTTTTTGTTTTTTACTAAACAAACATTATTAACTCCTGATAAATAATCTTCAGCTATCAATAAACATTATTATCTCACAGTAAATGTCAGTGAGCATCATCAGCTGTTGTTACAGAATGTTTGAGTGAAGAGTTCAGCCTTAGAGATAGATGAGAAGGCAGTGCAGCCGTCTGGGTTTGTAGCAGTCACCGCTCAAATTCCGTGTTCCTTCCCCTCAGAGACAAGAGAATGGGGTGCTGCAAAGAGAGACTAAGATTCTCAGTGTTTTCATGTAATGTCCATCGTCACTGTGTCTGCCAGTCTGTCTTGTCGCGTCTTCATCGTTAACTTTCCTTGTATTCGTTTACCTTTGACTGTTCGTCCACGTTCTCTTGTTGTCCACCGTTACACATTGTTCCACACATACACCAACACTTAAATGTTAACCTACACAAACAACATTCACACAAAAGCATACACAAACAAACACCTATCCTATGTGTTGTCCTTGTCGTGATGAGGTGTGTAAGTTCTGTCCAATAAAGTAACCCTGGCGGATATGACTTTCTCTATCCGTGAACCGATTAGCACTTAGAACACTCGCTACCACCAACAATTGGTGACCCCGGAGTGTTGCTATGGTTCAAGGTGGCTTATAGCCGGTGCCGTTTTAAGGGCACTCTCTCCTAGAGTGGAGGACCTGGGCAGGGTAACTTGTCCATTCGTCCGCCCTCTCCTGGGGCAAAAATCCTCACCTCCATTCGGGGTTCGTGGGGCTGAGCACTCAGGTCGGGAGAAACATTACGCCATAGGCGTAGTTGCCACCTTCAGGGTTTTCCCCCGCCCTCCCCTAGGCGCCTTCTGTGCCTCCTCCAGGCACCCTCTGTGCCTCCTCCAGGCACCCTCTGTGCCTCCTCCAGGCACCCTCTGTGCCTCTTCCAGGCACCCTCTGTGCGCCTCTTCCAGGCACCCTCTGTGCGCCTCTTCCAGGCACCCTCTGTGCGCCTCTTCCAGGCACCCTCTGTGCGCCTCTTCCAGGCACCCTCTGTGCGCCTCTTCCAGGCACCCTCTGTGCGCCTCTTCCAGGCTCCCTCTGTGCGCCTCCTCCAGGCATCTTCAGCGCCCTTCAGGCATCTTTTGTGCCCCATGGTGCTTCTCCCGGCGCTCACCCACCCACCCCCACCCCTCCTCCTCCCTGCTTTTCTGCTGGTCCGGCGACTGAGACACGCACATCGTGTGACACACTACACAGACTCAGTGAACACTCAAACACAGTGCGACATATTACTGAGACACACAGTGCCACACACTCAGTGTACACGCCACACAGACTCAGTGTACATGCCACACACAGACTCAGTGTACACGCCACACACAGACTCAGTGTATACGCCGCCACACACCACACAGACTCAGAGACACGCAAACACAGTGTGACACCCCACTGGGATTACTAGCTGCCCCCTGGATTAACCACCGCCTCCTGGATCTACCACCGCCCTCTTGTATTACCTTACTCTCCTGTGGATCCTCATATATAGTGCAGTGTGTCCAGCAACAGTTCAGTGCAGCACGTCCCCAGCAACAGTTAGTGTCACAGTGTTACCCACTAAGCGTACAGTGTTGTGTTACAGTGCCTTTTTGAACACTGGTTCACTCCCCGAGCCACAGAGGCCCCTGGCACGTGCCAGCGCCTACAGTACACGCAGTTCGTTTTACTCACGGACTGCCGCGGCTCCTGGCACATGCTAGCGCCCCTAACTTTTCAACTCGCTGTGGCCCCCGGCTCGCTGGCATCTAGCGCCTTCCCACGCAGTCGTTCGACGCACTCACGGACTGCCGCGGCTCCTAGCATATGCTAGCGCCTCTCACTCCTCAACCGGCTGTGGCTCTGGCACGCTGGCATCTAGCGCCTTACCACGCAGTCATTCGACGCCCTCACGGACTGCCGAGGCCCCTGACACGCTGGCAGCTGGCGCCTTTAATACACGCAGTCGTTCTACTCTCACCGACTGCCGAGGCCCCTGACACGCTGTCAGCTAGCGCCTTCACACGCAGTTCCCTCGACGCACTCTTTGACTGCCGTGGCCCCCGGCGCGTTTACGCCAGTGCCTATTGCCCATCTCCACGCCGCTCGACTTCACCATACCTGACGACGACATGCAACTCTTCCTCTACTACGGCGGTGTCCTTCAGAGCACCACTCTTCTGCTCAGGACCCGTCTACGTGGTTCGCGATTCGGGAGTGCGGATTCAAGCCTTCCAGGATCTATTAAACAGCCAACCACTCAACTCACCGCAGCCCACCTTACGCAGCCCACCTTACGCAGCCCACCTCACGCTGCTCAACTCCTCGCTGCTCAACCCCTCGCTGCTCAACTCATCGCTGCTCAACACTTCAGCTCGACTCACCGTAGCTGTTGTCACTACATTACTCACTCCAGCTCGACTCACCGTAGCTGTTGTCACTGCACTACTCACTCCAGCTCGACTCACCGTAGCTGTTGTCACTGCACTACTCACTCCAGCTCGACTCACCGTAGCTGTTGTCACCGCACTACTCACTCCAGCTCGACTCACCGTAGCTGTTGTCACTGCACTACTCACTCCAGCTCGACTCACCGTAGCTGTTGTCACTGCATTACTCACTCCAGCTCGACTCACCGTAGCTGTTGTCACTGCACTACTCGCCCCAGCTCGACTCACCGTAGCTGAACTACTCAACGCAACTCTACTCAGCGCAACTTACCGCGCACCTCAACGCAACTTACCGCGCATCTCGACACAACTCTACACAACGCTACTCATCGCAACGCATCACCGTCTGCCACAGCGCCCCAGCACCAGGGAAGATTTCGTTCCTCCTTCCTCGTCACTGGGGGGGAGTAATCTGTAGCAGTCACCGCTCAAATTCCGTGTTCCTTCCCCTCAGTGACAAGAAAATGGGGTGCTGCAAAGAGAGACTAAGATTCTCAGTGTTTTCATGTAATGTCCATCGTCACTGTGTCTGCCAGTCTGTCTTGTCGCGTCTTCATCGTTAACTTTCCTTGTATTCGTTTACCTTTGACTGTCCGTCCACGTTCTCTTGTTGTCCACCGTTACACATTGTTCCACACATACACCAACACTTAAATGTTAACCTACACAAACAACATTCACACAAAAGCATACACAAACAAACACCTATCCTATGTGTTGTCCTTGTCGTGATGAGGTGTGTAAGTTCTGTCCAATAAAGTAACCCTGGCGGATATGACTTTCTCTATCCGTGAACCGATTAGCACTTAGAACACTCGCTACCACCAACAGGTTAAGGAGAGGAGGGAAGGAGGAAGAAGTGAAACTGGAGGAGATATTTTTGGATGAGTGCCAGAAGAATTAGAGAAAGCAAGGTGTTGACATTTTTTTTTTTTTTTACAGCTACGGAGACAGTTCAAGGGCGTAATGAAAAAAATAAAAAAAGGCCCGCTACTTACTGCTCCAGAACAAAGGTTGAAGGGGTGTTCAAAATCAGAGGTCAATTTCGGGAGGAGAGGTGTCCTGATACCCTCCTCTTGAAAGAGTTCAAGTCATGGGCAGGAGGAAACACAAATGAAGTAAGATTGTTTCAGAGTTTACCAGCGTGAGGGATGAAAGAGTGAAGATGCTGGTTAACTCTTGCATAAGGGGTTTGGACAGTATAGGGATGAGCATGAGTAGAAAGTCGTGTGCAGCGGGGCCGCGGGAGGAGGGGAGGCATGCAGTTAGCAAGTTCAGAAGAGCAGTCAGCATGAAAATATCGATAGAAGATAGAAAGAGAGGCAACATGGCGGCGGAATTTGAGAGGTAGAAGACTATCAGTATGAGGAGGAGAGCTGATGAGACGAAGAGCCTTTGATTCCACTCTGTCAAGGAGAGCTGTGTGAGTGGACCCCCCCACACATGAGATGCATACTCCATACGAGGGCGGACAAGGCCCCTGTAAATGGACAGCAACTGTGCGGGGAAGAATAACTGGCGGAGACGGTACAGAACGCCCAGCCTCGAGGAAGCTGATTTAGTAAGAGATGAGATATGAAGTTTCCAGTTGAGATTTTGAGTTAAGGATAGACCGAGGATGTTTAGTGTTGAGGAAGGTGATAGCTGGGTGTTGTCAAAGAATAGGGGATAGTTGTTTGGAAGATTGTGTCGAGTGAATAGGTGGAGAAACTGTGTTTTTGAGGCGTTGAAGGACACCAGGTTCCTCTTGCCCCAATCGGAAATAATAGTAAGGTCTGAGGCTAAGCGTTCTGCAGCCTCCAGCCTTGAGTCGTTAAGTTCCTGTAGGGTGGGTCTTCTATTAAAAGAAGTTGAGTAATGCAGAGTGGAATCATCGACGTAGGAATGGATAGGACAGTTCGTTTTGGAAAGAAGACCATCAATGAACAACAGAAAGAGAGTGGGAGATAGGACAGAACCCTGAGGGAAACCACTGTTAATAGGTTTAGGGGAGGAGCAGTGACCGTCTACCACAGCAGAAATAGAACGGTCAGAAAGGAAACTGGAGATAAAGGTACAGAGAGAAGGATAGAAACCGTAGGAGGGTAGTTCGGAAAGCAAAGATTTGTGCCAGACCCTATCAAAAGCTTTTGATATGTCCAGCGCTATAGCAAAGGTTTCACCGAAACGGCTAAGAAAGGATGACCAAGAGTCAGTTAAGAAGGCTAGGAGATCACCAGTAGAACGCCACTTGCGGAACCCATACTGGCGATCAGATAGAAGGTCAGAAGTGGAAAGGTGCTTTTGAATCTTCCGGTTGCATACAAATTGAGTTCAATATTTAACTGTTACACCAGTAGGCTACATATCTTTAAAAAAAAGGGATGTAAAAAGGTTGACATTTTGAATGATATATTTAAACTCTATTATGTTTCTATGGCTGTAGTACCGTTACGATTAGTCGAGTGATCAGCATATGGGTCTTATGTTTTT
This sequence comes from Eriocheir sinensis, assembly GCF_024679095.1. Taxonomy (NCBI): domain Eukaryota; kingdom Metazoa; phylum Arthropoda; class Malacostraca; order Decapoda; family Varunidae; genus Eriocheir; species Eriocheir sinensis. The sequence goes on from NC_066511.1 coordinate 7,574,968, forward strand.
GATAGTATAGGTTCAAATTTTGCCATAGGCTGGCAATTGATAGTAACAGTAGTGTCCACAGATACCTGCCTGTTTCTTTTTTATCCTATTCCACTTTAACCTATGACTGGCCAATCTTTGAAGAGGTAGCATAACCTTGAAGTGCCACTTTTTTTTTTTTTTTTACAACAAAGGAGGCAGCTCAAGGGCACACAAAAAAAGAAAACAATAATAAAAAAAAAAGCCCGCTACTCGCTGCTCCTAAAAAAGAAACAAAAGAGGTGGCCGAAAACAAGATCAAATACGGGAGGAGAGATGTCCTGATACCCTCCTCTTGAAAGAGTTCAAGTCGTAGGCAGGAGGAAATACAGATGAAGGAAGATTGCTCCTGAGTTTACCAGCGTGAGGGATGAAAGAGTGAAGATGCTGGTTAACTCTTGCATAAGGGGTTTGGACAGTATAGGGATGAGCATGAGTAGAGAGTCGAGTGCAGCGGGAGGGGGGGAGGCATGCAGTTAGCAAGTTCAGAAGAGCAGTCAGCGTGGAAATATCGATAGAAGACAGAAAGAGAGGCAACATTGCGGCGGAATTTAAAGGTAGAAGACTATCAGTATGAGGAGGAGAGCTGATGAGACGAAGAGCCTTAGCCTCCACTCTGTCCAGAAGAGCTGTGTGAGTGGAGCCCCCCCACACATGAGATGCATACTCCATACGAGGGCGGACAAGGCCCCTGTATATGGACAGCAACTGTGCAGGGGAGAAGAACTGGCGGAGACGGTACAGAACGCCCAGCCTCGAGGAAGCTGATTTAGTAAGAGATGAGATGTGAAGTTTCCAGCTGAGATTTTGAGTTAAGGATAGACCGAGGATGTTTAGTGTTGAGGAAGGTGATAGCTGGGTGTTGTCAAAGAATAGGGGATAGTTGTTTGGAAGATTGTGTCGAGTGAATAGGTGGAGAAACTGTGTTTTTGAGGCGTTGAAGGACACCAGGTTCCTCTTGCCCCAATCGGAAATAATAGTAAGGTCTGAGGCTAAGCGTTCTGCAGCCTCCAGCCTTGAGTCGTTAAGTTCCTGTAGGGTGGGTCTTCTATTAAAAGAAGTTGAGTAATGCAGAGTGGAATCATCGACGTAGGAATGGATAGGACAGTTCGTTTTGGAAAGAAGATCATCAATGAACAACAGAAAAAGAGTGGGAGATAGGACAGAACCCTGTGGGACACCACTGTTAATAGATTTAGGGGAAGAACAGTGAACGTCTACCACGGCAGAAATAGAACGGTCAGAAAGGAAACTGGAGATAAAGGTACAGAGAGAAGGATAGAAACCGTAGGAGGGTAGTTTGGAAAGCAAAGATTTGTGCCAGACCCTATCAAAAGCTTTTGATATGTCCAGCGCAATAGCAAAGGTTTCACCGAAACGGCTAAGATAGTATGACCAAGAGTCAGTTAAGAAGGCTAGGAGATCACCAGTAGAACGCCCCTTGCGGAACCCATACTGGCGATCAGATAGAAGGTCAGAGTGGAAAGGTGCTTTTGAATCTTCCGGTTAAGGATTGATTCAAAAGCTTTAGATAGACAAGAAAGTAAAGCTATAGGACGGTAGTTTGAGGGATTGGAGCGGTCACCCTTCTTAGGCACAGGCTTTATGAAGGCATACTTCCAGCAAGAAGGAAAGGTAGATGTTGACAGGCAGAGGCGAAAGAGTTTGACCAGGCAGGGTGACAGCACGGAGGCACAGTTTTTAAGGACAATAGGAGGCACTCCATCAGGTCCATAAGCCTTCTGAGGATTGAGGCCAGAGAGGGCATAGAAAACATCATTTTGAAGAATCTTTATAACAGGCATAAAGGAGTCAGAGAGGGGATGAGTAGGAGGAATATGCCCAGAATCGTCCAGAGTGGAGTTTTTAAAAAAAGATTGAGAGAAGAGTTTAGCCTTAGAGATAGATGAGACGGCAGTGTTGCCGTCAGGACTGAAGAGTGGAGGGAAAGATGAAGAAGTGAAGTTGGAGGAGATGTTTTTGGCTAGATGCCAGAAGTCACGGGAAGAGTTAAGGGGCTCTCACACATTCCCGGTCCCGGTCGCGACCGTCCCCAATGACTCCCGATAAGCCGGTCGCCGGTCGACCGGCTGTAAGATCGGAGATTGTCGGCGGCAGACCGCCGGTCGACCGCCGGTCGACCCTGAGGACCGCAGACGCAGCCGACCACCGCCGGTCAACTTTAAAATTTTCAAAGATATCGGCGATGCGCCCGGTCGACCGGCGGTGAGGAAAAATGTCGCCGGTCGACCGGCGGTCAACCGGCGGTCAGCCGCCGACACCCACGGCAGACCGGTGGTCGACCGGCGGTCGACCGCGTGAGAACACCTGTGTCTGACCTGGGGATTAGCGAGGGAGGAAGGAGAAAAACGAAGAGGAACAGGTAGGAGCAAGGGATGAAGAGAGAGAGGGAGATGCGATAAGGAGGAAGAGGAATGGGTGAAAGAGAGAGAGAGCGAGAGAGAGAGAGAGAAAAAAAATATATATATATATATATATATATATATATATATATATATATATATATATATATATATATATATATAGATAGATAGATAGATAGATAGATAGATAAATATATATACATATACATATATAGAGAGAGAGAGAGAGAGAGAGAGAGAGAGAGAGAGAGAGAGAGAGAGAGAGAGACAGACAGACAGACAGACAGACAGACAGACAGACAGAAAGGAAAGGAATGGAAGGAGGAACAGGTGGGAGGGGGTGAGGAAGAGAGAGGGAGGGATGGAGGAGAGTGAGGAAGGAAGGGAGAGAGGGTGGAAAGAGATGAAAAAAAAGGAGGAAGAGGAATGGGTGAAAGGAGAGAGAGAGAGAGAGAGAGAGAGAGAGAGAGAGAGAGAGAGAGAGAGTTATTCACACGAAACAATATAGCTATAAAGCTATTTATGAGGTAATTATAAATATATGAAAATGCAAAGAAAGTGTTTTCTCGTCGAGGTGCAGCAGGTCTGCCGCCGGTAGACCGGCGGTCTTCCGCCGGTAGGCCGGCGGTCTACCGCCGACTGACCTGCTGCAGTCGCCGGTCGGAGAAATCGAAAATCGTATATGGTCGCCGGTCTACCGCCGGTAAACCGCCGGCTTACCGGCGGTAAGCCGCCGGTCTACCGCAGGCAGACCGGCGGTAAGCCGCCGGTCCGGGGATTATTGCCTATTTTGTCGGCGGTCAGGCCCCGATCGGCTTATCGGGAGTCATCGGGGACGGTCGCGACCGGGACCGGGAATGTGTGAGAGCCCCTTTAGAGAAAGGTTTTGGCATTTTCTATTAATGAAAGAATTTTTGGTTTATCGGAGAATAGATTTGGCACGATTTCGGGCAGAAATGTAAAGTTCATAATTAGCATTAGTTTGAAGGCTCTGGTACCTTTTGTGAGCTGCCTCTCTATCATTGACAGCACGAGAACAAGTGTGATTAAACCAAGGCTTTTTAGCGTGAGAAGTAGAGAAAGAACAAGGAATGTATGCCTCCATTCCAGAGACAAACACCTCTGTGATGCGCTGAGCACACACAGAGGGGTCTCTATCCTGGCAGCAATAATCGTTCCACGGGAAATCGGAAAAGTACATCCTCAGGTCGTCCCACCGAGCTGAAGCAAAATGCCAGAAGCATCGCCTTTTCGGTGGGTCCAGAGGGTGTACAGGAGCGATAGGACAGGATGCAGAAATAAGATTGTGATCGGAGGAGCCCAACGGAGAGAACAGTTTGACAGAATAAGCAGAAGGGTTTGAGGTAAGGAAGAGGTCTAGAATGTTGGGCCGGTCTCCAAGACGGTCGGGAATACGTGTAGGGTGCTGGACCAACTGCTCTAGGTCGTTGAGGATAGCAAAGTTGTAGGCTTGTTCACCAGGATGGTCAGTGAGAGAGGATGAAAGCCAAAGCTGGTGGTGAACATTGAAGTCTCCTAGGATGGAGATTTCAGCGAAGGGAGAGTGGGTCAAGATGTGCTCCACTTTAGAATTCAAATAGTCAAAGAATTTTACATAGTTGGTAGAGTTAGGTGAGAGATAAACAGCACAGATGTATTTAGTAATAGAATGACAATGAAGTCTTAGCCAGATGGTAGAAAATTCAGAAGAGTCAAGGTTGTGGGCACGAGAGCAAGTGATGTCGTTGCGCACGTAGGCGCAACATCCAGCTTTGGATTGAAATTTAAGATAGAGATAGTAGGAGGGAACAGACAAACCTTTGTCCATTCTTCTGATGTGATCCTTTTTTTTTTATTTCCACCCGCCTATAGCGCCGGTAGGTTTTCTTCAGGGGCCTGGCGGTCGGCCCAGGCCCGTCATGATGCAGGCAATTTTTTTTTATAGTGGCGCCATTTAGTATTGGCTCATGCTGCCCCCCGGAACTCATTTCACTTGGATGGTTTAGCAGGGCTTAGGTATGACTAACATTGCAGAAACAGGGAATTTTTAGATTTTTAGTGTGGCAACACATTGACAAATGTTTTAGTATGGAGTGTATATATATATATATATATATATATATATATATATATATATATATATATATATATATATATATATATATATATATATATATATATATATATATATATATATATATATATATATATATATATATATATATATATATATATATATATCTGGAAAATGGGTACTTTTAGATCTTGACATTATATCTGTCAAGAGTCTCCAGTTGTATCCTCTCCCCCATCTCTCCTGAAAATATTACTCTTGTCAGGCAATCTAATTGAAGCCTTACATTGAAGTTGGCGTGCAGACATAATGCCAATGCTTAGATTCACTGTCCTTATAGCACTGAAAATAATGCAATTACATGCACATATTTTATTATTTAGAATTGTGATTAATTGTGATTAAATATTTTTGCATGTATTTTCAGACATGAAAAGAGAAAATTGCTGCACAAAACAGTCTGTCAAGACAGCTCAAAGCCCAGGCTGTTACAACTCCTGGACAGTTTTTGCCCAGAGCCAGCAATTTTTTTAGATCCAATAGGGTTTGATTTTTTCTTAGGTCAGGTTCAACATGCTGCAAGATGCCAAGATCTAAGCCTAGTAGGAGATATGGGTTACAAGAGAGGAGGTTTGCTCTGGCCTTATACTATCAAAGTCCAAATGCTAATAGATTTTTAAGCACAGTATTTCACTTGCCTTCAGTTTCAACACTTCACTCATGACTCAGGGGTATTTCAGTAAAAGTTGGTTAGAGCAAACAGACTCTGACAGCCCTGCAGTAAAGAGCACAGGCTTTGTCAAAAGATTAGATACTTCGTGGGATTTGCCATTATTTAGTATTACTCTTGTTACGGCAAGAATTTTTTTCCATATACTTTGCCAAATATTGCAAGTAATGCACCATTGTTGGTCTTGCCTTTTATAAATCAGATCTTGTTCAATTAACAACCTTTTGGTGTCTGCCACTTTCCAGTTGTAATGCAAGGAATCATTTATCTCCCCTGCCAGATATCACATGTAATGCACCATTGTTGGTTTTGCCTGTTATAAATCAGATCTTGTTCAGTTAACAAGCTTTAGGTATCTGCCACTTTCCAGTTGTAATGCAAGGAATCATTTATCTTCCCTGCCAGATATCACATGTAATGCACCATTGTTGGTTTTGCCTGTTATAAATCAGATCTTGTTCAGTTAACAAGCTTTAGGTGTCTGCCACTTTCCAGTTGTAATGCAAGGAATCCCCTGCTAGATATTGCATGTAATACACCATTGTTGGTTTTGCCTGTTATAAATCAGATTTTGTTCAGCTCACAAGCTTTGAATATCTGCCATTGTTTATTTCAGGTGTAATGCTTGGAAACATTTGTTATCTTCCCTACCCAACAGTATGCAATACTTTAATGTGGATTTTGCCTGTTATGTTTAATCTTGTTCAGGTAACAAGCTTTTGGTGTCTGCCTTACCTAATAATGTGCTGCAGCGACACTTGGCTTGGTTTCATGATGTGAAATACAGCTTGTAATTTCATCACACTAAGTGTCTATCATCACGTGTCTGGCATCATTAATGTGGCTTCCAGGAGTAATCTTGTTTGTATTACAGCATACAATGTTTTTTTTCTGCTTTATATGATATACATAATCACATAGGTATGATTTTTTTTTGACAAAATGTAATGGCAGTTGATATTCTTGACTAATGCTTCATAAACCTTGTGAAAAGTAATGCTTTTTTGAGGGGGGGCAGGTGGACAGAGAGTGGTTTGTTTGGTTGGCCAGTTCAAGGAGTTTCATATCAACAAAGCTGGGCGCGTTACTGGATATCGGGTAGTCCGGTACCGCTCCTCCGCACCTCGAAACACATATAGTCCGTACCTGTACTTCCGCGCCTAAAATTTTTTCACTCGTTCCGGTACCGCACCTCCGCACCTCCGGTACCGTACCCAAAACTATTAAAGCGCGCCTGAAAAATCTAGTCCGTACCTTAAAAAAAAGAAATACAAGGCAATACTGCAGCAGCATTATTATTATTATTATTATTATTATTATTACCATTATTTTTGTTATCATTATTGTCATTTTAACGCATAGAATCTCCACCACCTGAAGTAAAGTAACTACTTTTACACTCATCATAATTATCATACCTCAGTACACATGCAACACCGGGCCGTAAATCTGAATGAGTGACGTCACTCAAGTGGCGGGAAAACATGCCCTGCAGCACAGACCGCGTAAACGACCGGAAGTATTACTGCAGAGCGCGGACTGTTTGTCGTTTTCATTTTTTTTATCCTTGAAAACCTCAGGTGCGGAGGTACGGACTTAAAATACTGCCGTTCCGCACCTGTTACTTCCGCACTTTTGAAAAACTTTCCGCACTTCGGACCTCCGCACCTCGTTTAAAGGTCCGCAGGTCCGGAGGAGCGGAGGTGCGGACAGAGGTACGGAAGTGCCCAGCTCTGCATATCAAATGATTTTATTACATCCAACTTTAATGTGTGCTTCCTGCAATAAATGCTACATGTTTACTGATGTAGCCTATGAAATACATATCACTCTCTGCCCTGTGATTTGGTGTGTCACATACTGCAGCATAACTTTCCTGCCATTTTCTTACACTTTGAGTTGCCTTATTTTGTCTCATTTGCTTTTATCATATGTGCCTCCGCTGCATAGTTGTGCCTACTGAGCTTAATATCTTCATGACCCTGACACCAAGGCCAGAGCTTGTGAGATTATACCATGTCCTACATCCCATTTTCACCTCCAGGCTCGGCTGTCTCCCAGAACCACCAAGTTATTGCATTCCATTTAAGACAACTCATGTGTTACCTTCTTGATGTCCTCCATCATGTATTTCAGCATGTTTTATAATGCCTTACTCTTATATTGATGTGCCTTGCACCATTTTTATACAGTTTTCATTGTATATAACGCACCATTGTTGGTTTTGCCCGTTATAAATCGGGTCATGTTCAGTTAAAAAGCTTTGAGTGTCTCCCATTGTTTAATTCAGTTATAATGCTTAGAAGCTTTTGTTCTCTGCCCTGTCAAACAGTATGCAATGCTTGCCATTATCTGGCACTTGTACAGTTAGTATGATATTTTTACTCAGCTAAGAGCATGTTGCAAAAGGTAAAGGTACGGTTGGGGGCATACGCTGTAGCAGCGCGTGGCCTCGGTGCTCATCTCCGTAACATTGGCCCTTGAGCCTGTGGTGTTAGGGAACCCATTACCCTGGGACACAGGACCAGTGTGACATCCGGGTTACCACAGTTGCAAAGGCATTATAGTAATCTAGCATGCATAGAATGTTGTATGCTTTGCTTGTATTTAAAGCACTGGATATGTTTGCTACACACACACACACACACACACACATATATATATATATATATATATATATATATATATATATATATATATAGATATATATATATATATATATATATATATATATATATATATATATATATATATATATATATATATATATATATATATATATATATATATATATATATATATATATATATATATTAGCAAATGTTTTCTACACCATATTTTTCCTAAAATAACAAATTGATATAGTGTAGATAATACCTAATAAAACTTTAGAAATATATTTTTCTTTACCTCATTAGTAAATCATTTTACAATGAAAAAAAAAAAAACTTAAGGCTGGGCAGGGTGCTGTGGCAGGTACTTCAAAAATAGTAAAGCTACTCCTGAAAAGTGACGTTTTTGGTGGGCTGCAATAGATGGCGCTACTTCCTCACGCCCGATGAATTACTACATACCACTATCTCTTCGTATATAGTCTCTTTGGTTAGTAACGACCACCCAGTGCTTCAAGTAAGTAGTAGCCCGTGCTACCCTCCCTTGCTGTCGCTGATATTGCTTTATTGTTTCTTATTCAGCAGTTCTTAACCTGAGGGTCGTGATCTCCTGGGAGCGAAGTAAGTTGTTTTGAGGAATATTGGATTTTATTCGTATGGTGTAAGGTTTTCTGCATGTTATACCGTATCTACAACTTCTGTAATAAATTGTAGGTGGAAACAGTTTCACGATCTGTAATAACTTGCTAACAAGCTAATGAAGTAGTCAAGAGAAATACATTATAATTTTACTGTGTACTCTAGCTAATAATTTTACTGTGTACACTAGCTTATAATTTTGCATTTTGTTAAACAAGGCTATAGGAATATTATTCTATTATTTTGTATTCATGAACACCAGGCTATTATTTAGTAGTTAGGAATACTATTCTGTTATTTTGCATTTATGAACACCAGGGTATTATTTTGCATTTAGGAATACTACTCTATTATTTTGTATTCATGAATACTAGGCTATTATTTAGCAGTTAGTAATACTATTCTATTATTTTATGTTCATTAACTCTAGCTAATGAAGTTGTTAAGAGAAATACATTATAATTTTACTGTGTACTCTAGCTAATAATTTTACTGTGTACAGTCGTGGGACACAAGTGTTGACACAGTTTCCAAAATGTTTCGGACGCCGCTAGCGAAAGACGGAATCTATCCAGCACTGCTACATTCGAGTTATATGTAACGTATGTGTGTGGGTGTGTGCAAGGACCAAAGAGTGTGTATTGCTGTGAGAGAGATATTATTTAAGATTTTTTTTTACGAAACTGAGAGTATCAACTGCACGACGATTATGTTTCTTTAAAAAAATCTGTTATGAATGCTCTCGTTTCCACGAAAGCACGCTCTGTAATAAGATTTTCTTCATTCCATAAGCTAAATACTTGCTTGCCTTTGGTTGTCAGTGTGCATTCTGGAGAGAGAGAGAGAGAGAGAGAGAGAGAGAGAGAGAGAGAGATTAATTTCTCTTAAAAAAAGTTACTGCAAAATAATAGCCTACTTTTCTTAAATGCATAATAATAGCTTAGTATTCGTAAATGCAAAGTAATAGCCTAGTTTCATAAATGCAAATGAATCGTTTAGTATTCTTAAATGCAAAATAATAGCTTTGTAATTACATTCAATTCATAATAGCCTACCAGTTTCTTAAATGCGCCGGCTGGCATGGTCGATGACGTCATTGCATAACATCGTCAAGCGAGAGTTAAGTGGTGGTATCATTATATATTTTTAGACCATATCAGAATATTTGTGCACGTTATCATTATTCTCGTAGTATTTTCTTAGTGAGGACGTTGCAGGAATGAATACAACATTTATTCAAATGCATAATAGCGTTGTAAACAACTTTAGCTGTCAATGACTAAATTTGAACGAAATGTAAAGAGACATTTTCGTCCGCGAATTTAAAAGTTGTTATCAGTGTGCACAACTGACAAATTCATATCTAATATATTATGGAGAGTGTATATGTAGCATGGAGGTATTATTTAAAGGAGTCGCCCTCCCGCGCCGTCTCCATACAGACGAGTGAAGCCAGTGGGCGGAGCTTACCGAGTCTGCGGGCGGAGCTTACGATCGGCAGATAGACCCAAAACATTGCTATCTCCTGCATGGATCCATGATCTCCTGGGCTGAGCTAAGGGAATTAACATTTGTTTTTGCATACTAGACGAATAAAAAAAAAGAATTGATGGTTTGAGTTACGAAAAGTACATAATATTTTCCAATATATTTAATGTAGATCTATTATCAACGGTAATTATGTCAAATAATCACAATATCCAAAGAAATAATGTATTATACAGCAAGCTTTTCCGGGAGAAATGATAGTAAGATTGTTTTTTATAGTGTATTGTGTGACAAGGCACAAATAGTAAAACAAAAATTTAATAATTAGATGCCTTTTAAGTGTACAGTGACATGACGGTACACATATTCTTGATAAGTGCTTCAACCTTTATTGATGTCCACCCTGTAGTCGTGATCTAGTAAAAGTGGTTCACCTCAAAGATTATTTTCTCTCACTAGTCTTGCACGGTTCTGACATTTAAAATATACATATGATTTATATACCCATGTCACAAATATATAAGTAAGACAAAGCAATTTCACTCCCATTAGGAATTACAATTTACAGTATATATATTATTCATATTAATTACACATGTAGATTATTGTATAATATCATATGAGAGAGAGAGAGAGAGAGAGAGAGAGAGAGAGAGAGATTTTATTTTATTTGAAAGATTTATTGTTGTAAAGTACAACAAAGGGCGATGGCTGGTTTTTGCAGACAAGCCCCTGACTATGCTTGGTACAAAAATATAAAAAGCTCCATTGTACAAAAATACAAGTTGTGTTCAGTTAACAAAAAAATAAATGGAATGAAAATAAAGACCAAATGCCTGATAACAGTTACCCAGATCACCACCTTGCAGCAAACTTTGGGTGGTCTTTAACAATGGCAGCTACAATGTCATGATTAATGAACCAGGCGACAAGGGAAGGCACGTCTCTTATACCATGGGGACGGTAACAAGCTAGCTATGAGAGAGAGAGAGAGAGAGAGAGAGAGAGAGAGAGAGAGAGAGAGAGAGAGAGAGATGAAATTTCATAAGAAGTCAGGCAGTACCATGCAAATTTATAATTATTTTATTTGGCAGTAATCTGGGTTGTGATAGTACACACACACACACACACACACAAAAAAAAAAAAAATCTAACTTCAGGCCATCTTTCACCTGAGATACCAACCTGTTATATACAGTTTATTACTTCTCCTTTATATATATACGTACATGTGGACATGATCTCGTCCACCCATATATACACCCCAAAGACAGCTGCCCACCTCTCAGTTAAGTCTCGTCCACCCAAGTTGAGTAGCACTGTATAATCTAAATTCTACATTCCTTTGAACAGTATAAGTTTTGTGTATTCTTGACGACTTTTACTCTGTTTGCTCTTTATTAGATTATCAGTATAATGTTTTCCAGCATAATGGCATCTAACCTGGATGTATTTCTCTGTAATAGCCTTTATTAAAAATACCAGGTGATTTTCCAGTGGCCCAAAGTCTTTCATATGATGAACCAGAGTTGCAAATACAGGCTTGTACAAGTAGGTTTCTAAAACAGATCTCTTTAGTTCATTATAAGTTACTCTAGAAAGATTTTCCTCTGATGACACAAAATATGCTGCATGCATTCTGAAAACCTTTTCACAGGTCATGCATACATCAATAACATCGTCTGATGGAAAAATCAGAGCTCCTCTACTCTTCAGCATAACTAGAGAATTTATATCATTATAAGTGGTACTTTCTAATGCGTCCAGACAGGCTTCACACTTTAAACATTGCTTTAGTTTAAATACTACAAATCCAGCTATATATGCAACAATTTTCTGTGAGCATAATGACATATGTGTTGGGTGGGGTACATATACATAGCCATGATCACAATGAGCAGAATCTTGGGCATTTTCTTCAAGTATTTTGCTTCTAGCAATAGATAAATTTATTGAGTGAGCAGATGGTGGTTCTGAATCTACATTATCATCCCTGGAGCAGTTACTAGAAACTGTTAAAATGGGAACTGATTGCAGTGGCAGAGTGTTTCCACCTAGTACATCTTGTACATCATTGTGAACAAGTAATTTTTTGTAAGCAGACTTGAACTGCCTCGCCGTTGGGTTATTATTACATCCTCCAAGTCTGCGTAATTTTGCAAAAACAGCTCAAGATGATCTTGACTAAATTTATATGTTAATAAAAGTAATTCCATACTGTTGAGAGGAAACTATGGTGTCATACAAACCTATTAAGCTGTCTATACAAACAATAAATCCGAGAAATCCTGTTTTCCTGTTGCTTTCCAGAAGACAAGTGTAAGTGTTTGGCTGCTTCAGTGACATTATATAGGTCTTAGCTTCCTTCAGAAAATCAACATACTTCTTATGATTTTTGTTATTCATTGGGCATTTCCATTCACATGCTTTAAGATTCCTTGAGTTTAGAATGTCAAAAAGTCTGTTAAAAAATCTAACGAATTTTATTGTTGCCTCACAACCTTCAAATTCTTTAAATTTTTCATGCAAACAAAATTCAAGAGAACAAGCCACAGATTCACTTAAAAGTTGGGCTGCTAACTTTACATTCATTTTCTGTTTCATCCATTCTATGTGTTTATTTTTTAGTTTATTACCTAAATGAAGTCCCTCTTGTTGTTGCAAACTGTGCAGTTTATCAATATATTCCCATTTTACATACTTATTTTCACTGTCAACCAAACAGCATTTTTCAGCCAAAGTATTTCTCACTAACTTCAGCATATGACAAGGGTCCAGGAACACATAGATAGGCTTACCAGTTACAGGGTGAAGAAAGAAAGTTTTCAAGTCATTAGGGTCAAGTTTGCACCCAAGCTTCTTTACCATTGCTACATTACATCCCGCACCATCAAAAGTCAAAGAAATAACATCAATACCCACTGCAGCAAGCTTCTCTAAGCACTTTAATACTAGATTACTTCTTTCAGTTCCATTTAGTCCATCTATAAGGAAGTATCCAACAGGGAGTTTCCAGTGATCATTAACAGCTACCACCATAAATGTAAGGGCATTCTTTGCTATAGGTAAGGTGTCACTGTCCAGCTGAGTCCCCATATCTATGTACCCATGATATTTTTTTCCATCCCATTCTACATGCTGGCGTATTGCTACTTCATCTATCACCAAGGAACAAAGTAATTGTTTGCCATTTGCAGATGCAGCAACTGATTTAGACTGTAATACATTAAAGGCTGTTGAAGTAAAACCGGGGTCTCCTGGTATAGTCTGGTACCATTTCTCTATTGTCCTTGGATGTGGTAAACAAGTGTCAAATGTTTTCCTGACATAGTTGTATGCATGTGGTGAATAAAAGTGTAGAGTTAATGCAAAGCTCCTAAGCTCAGGTGAATATGATACTGGTACAGGTTTGTTCAATTTTTTTGACACTTGTCTTTGTAGAAGGTCTCCTACTCCCCCAGCACAATCCTCCAAAATATCCAAACTATTAGTACTAAGCAAATCTTTGTCTTTTAGGTCACTGATAATATTTTGTAGTTTAGCATTTCTTTTAATAAACGTCTTTTCGACTGCTTTAAAGTTTTGATTTTTTTTCTAGCTGATACAAGGTTTGTTTGGCTTAATGCTAATTTTCTTTTCAATTTAGCTTTCTCAGGAGAGACTGAAGACACCATGGGTAATTTTGAAAGTCTATGAGGTTTAGTATCCAGAGGGGGATTATAAATACTTTCCTGTACAGTAGCAGCAGTATCCTTTGAAGTGTGATGACTAATCTCCTTTGAATTTGTGGAGTTTTCATCCTCCTCCATGGATGTGGCATCATTACTACAGTTATTTGCAGCATCAGTGTTTACAGTAGCATCCACTCTAGCTTCAACAGCAGGTCTAACTACTGTTTCTACTAGTACCTCACGTTTGGCAGGTGCTTTCCTAGTCTTCGTACCTTTTTGTAAATGAGATGGAAAACCTTGAAAGACAGTTGGTATTACTCCTTTCTTCAACATTACATAATTTGGTGTGGTCCTGTCAAAATCTTCTTCCACAAAATGTCTAGAGCAAAGCACTGCCGATCTAGAGGGATTAAAATTTAGCCTACCTGTGGCCAGTATCCACTTCCTCCGCAACACTTCATCTCTAGGGAACCTGACGGAAATAAACGCAAAAACAACCACTTGGATAAGCAATTTTGGTAATAACATGAAACACTAATGAACGACGATCACAATACAGCACAGGGATGCAGTACAGGACATGACCACCATACACTGGTCACTAAACTATTCATATGTCAGAAACAAAAAAGTGCTCGGTTCCACTATTGGTCCTCTAGCAACAACAGACAGAAACATTGTTAATGAAGACACAGAAATGGCGAACATTCTAAATTGGCAAACATTCTAAATGACTTTTTTGCTTCAGTATTTACTGATGAAGACCTAGGAGATATAAAACCATTTACTGCAAGGCATAACGATGATACGTATCTAAATAACATACATATCACAGAGCGTGACATACTTCAAGCAGTTACTAAAATTAACGTAAACAAAACTCCTGGTCCCGACAAAATTTCACCCCGAATCCTTAAAGAAGTCAATTAAGAAATCAGTCACCCGCTGTTAATTCTCTTTACGAAGTCCTTACATCAAGGCATCAAAGCATTCATGTTTTTTTTTTTTTTTTGTTGAGAGGGCACTCCATGGCTGTTGTGTTGCAGTGGGGGGCCCGCTGGGCTGGAACCCTGCCTGTGCCCCAGAGACCCGGAGCTGTACTAACCTTCCAGTAGTACCTATATCCTAGTCTAAGGCGCACTGCTACCACGCCCTGAGTTTCACTGTGTCTCCCATAAATGTAGTCACAGTTTTGGGAGACACTAACATAGTGGACTCTGCTGGTACTACCACCGTCACAGCCATGGGCGTCGATTGTGGGGGGGGGGGAGACGTGGGGGACATGTTTTTTTTTTTTGCCCCCACCCCCCTCTTAACCTAACCCAAACTAACCACAGCTAACTTAAAATAATCTAAAATAACCTAATCTAACCTAACCTAACTTAACCTAACCTAATGTAACCTAAGCTAACCTATATTACAGAGGGGAGGCAAAAAAAAAATTTTTTTTCGATGAAAAAATGCCCCCACCCCCCTAACCTAACCAAAAATAACCTAAAATAACCTAAAGTGACCTAACCTAACCTAACCTATCCTATCCTAACCTAACCTAACCCACCTACGTAACCTGGGGTGGGGGGCAAGAAAAAAAAATTTTTGCAACGGAAAAAATTGCCACATTTATAACCAGCACATCAAAATCTATCAGAAAAAATTAGTTTTAACCCCCAAATCCTATTCTGACCTCTGCGATAATAATACCTACCAGGATATTGATAAAATAAAAAGGTGTAATAATGAAGTCAACATTTAATGTTTTTTTTAAGGGTCTTGGAGCATGTTTATCACCAGACTAAAGCTATTACTTAATTATAAAATGTACTGCATGTGGCCTCAAAATGTCTCGGAAATAAGCAAATTTTTTTTAAATATTCCGGGGGAGGGGCTCAGCGCCCCCCGGATCCTCAGCTGTTTGGCTCGCTACGCTCGCCCCCTCCCTTCTGTCCCCCTCCCCCTATTTTAATTAATTAATTAATTAAAGGAATCGACGCCCATGGTCACAGCAGTGTGTCAGTTGGGCAGCAATGGTATTGTGGATGGATTGTTTAATTCTACTCTTAACATAACTAAGCGTGTTGCCTATTCAATGCCAGGGTCCACTGTGTTGTCCTGAAGGGCTCGTCTAGCAAGGCATCTGCCTTCTCATTGTGCTGGATGCCCACATGGGAGGGCACCCAGGTGAAGTGGATAGTAGCACCAGTGTCCTCTAGGGCATGGATGGCAGTAAGGCAGTGAGATCACAGTCAGTTGGTGAGGAGGACAAGAGCTTCTGCAAGGCTGCCTGGCTATCTACAAACAGACACATATCTTTGTTTAAAGCTGCCTCAGTATTTTTATCATATGTATCTGGTTATACAGTTCTCAGCTCACCTGTGAAATGATGTAGATCCACTACGATCCCTTTTGGTACAGCCATAAGCTGAACAGGCAGGCATTGTATGTTGCTGTTAAGGGCCGCGATGATCTAGTTGATCTTATGAGCCCTGGTGACGTCCTGTGCATGAGGGTTTCACAGGCGTGACAGCTGCCCCGTCTTCTTGAGGAAGGCGCAGGTGAGGCGAATCACAGCTTCCTGCCGTGAGGGCGGCCAGCAGCGTTGGCAGGTCAAAGGTGGTCACGTCTAGGAAGGCCAGTTGGCTTCACAGCAGTACTCGGTGTGAGTGGAAGCGTGGACACTGCAGCAGGTGTTCGATGGTCTCGGGGACTGTACTGCACCAAGGGCAGTGAGGGTAGGGGCCAGGTGCAGGCGGTGCAGGTGTGCGGTGAGTCTGGTGTGGCCCAGACGGAGGCATTGTATGCACGTCCACAAGATCAGCTGACTGATGTTTTGGGTCTAAGGGGGGAGGGGAGACAGCGGACCAATAGCGCGTTGGCTTCACGTTCGTGACGTCATGCCGACTCCTCCCATAATACCTCCATGATATGTAGTGACATATCTGAACATTAGCCTCCTTCCATGCGGTGTATATATTTTAAAGTCGGGGCCGGTGAACGAAACTCAGTGGGCAGTGTGTCATCACTTGTGGCCCACGATTGTACACTAGCTTATAATTTTGCATTTTGTTAAACCAGGGTATTATATTGCATTTAGGAATACTATTCTATTATTTTGTATTCATGAATACTAAGCTATTATTTAGCAATTAGGAATACTATTCTATTATTTTCCATTCATGGATACTAGGCTACTATTAAGCAGTTAGGAATAATATGCTATTATTATAAATTCATGAATACTAGGCTATTATTTTGCAGGCGGCCAGGGTCGTGGTGTCTGGCAAGACAGTGTGAGTGCGAGCGAGTGAGTGGTCGCTCGCCAACGGTTTTTCATACCCTCCCGCTTTTTCGTTGCCATCTCCCTTTTCGAAGCAGCGTCGCCGCCATACGCACGATGTCCAAAGTCACTCGCACGCGCGCATACACCGCAACCCCTTGCGTTTGACGAGGGTATGGGAGCGCATACTGCGATGGTCTCTCGCTTAACCGTGCGAGTAATCGTGCGATTTGGCCAATATCGCAGACTTTCTGCGAACTTTAAGAACATTTTAAAGTGTTCGCCGGACGGGCCGGCACCCGCAAGTTGCGCGAACTTTATCGCGCGACTATTGCGACTAATCGCAGGGACGTCGCTACGATGTCAAGCGTATTTGTCGATTTCGGAAATTTTCAAAATCGCCAACCGTCGCAGAGCGAAATCGCGGATGTGTGATCCCAGTATAATGGAAGAGATGGCGGGAATCACTCAAAAGTAGTGCGTTCAGTTGAAGCTTGCACCTGGAGCCTAGCGAGAAGTTTGTTAGCTGCTCTGTGATTGGCTGCCGCTCCTCTCACTCACTTATCCCTGACACACTCTTTGATGCGACACACCTCTGTATTTTTTGCTCTAACTCATCTCGTATGCAAAATCAGTCGTTTTGGTTGGTACCATTATACTCAGCAATGATTGTAGATCTCACATATGTTTGTCAATTCTCTGTAAACCAAAAATTAAAGAAATTACGGAGTGGTGAAGTGAAAGACGGGGTTATAAATGTTTATACCACATTTTATTCTTCGCCGATTGTTTCACGGAGCTGCTGAACTACAGTTCATGAAAATGGTGGCATCTGATGGGGAAAGTTATCCTGAACACGATGGCGTTGTTATATTCTAGATAAAGTGGAAACGAAGGGAGTTCGGCAGCTTTTTAAAACAAGATGTAGCTGCGTCTCGGGAGCAGGGCGCTCGGCCTAACGGCCGCGGCGTTGGGGTGACTGGTGAGACAGCGGCAGGGAGACTGCGGTTCAGCGCATAAATCTTGTCATTAGATGGTGTATATCTTCCTTATTTCCCATTTTAACATAGCTCTGATAGCGTCATCGTCTTCAGGAAACATTTTTCTATCACATAACACGGTTTATATTAACATAAGCTTTTTAATTCCATGACACAACTAACACAGAATGAAAAGTGGTATAAACATTTACAACCCAGTATTTCACATTTACACGCATTATCTCGTATGCTTTTAGTCAAATGCAGCTGGCTTTCATAATAAACCTTATCTACTATCATTCTACTGTTCAGTGGTGAAAGTAACAAAATGCGAAATAAATTAACTACTGAGTATACAAGTAAAACTTTTAGTGCGGCAAGTCCAGCGTTCTTGGCTAGGCGAGAGGCAGCCTGCCTCATGCCGCTGTCCAGTCAGCGACCAGCTTCACATGCACACTTCACATCACATCAGGTTATGGGAGTCTCAATGAATTAATAAATAGAAATGATAGATAATAATGATGTTTCACAACGGTGGCGATGGACACATAATTATACCCAAATCTCTCTCTCTCTCTCTCTCTCTCTCTCTCTCTCTCTCTCTCTCTCTCTCTCTCTCTCTCTGTGAAATATATTTTTCCACCAGGGCAAGATTGGCCGGCCAAGGGAAACAAATATAATATAAAAAAAAGTTCCGCTAAACTTGCCGGCCACAAATCAGAACCAAACATGATAATAATAATAATAATAATACGAAAATAGGTGAATCAGCGATATTGACATTCATGTGTCTTTTGGAAATCTATAAATTACTCTGTGAATTAGATTATTTCGTATTAGCACCAACAAAAAAAGAAAAGAAATAAAAATCTATCGGCCATTGCATCAAATATTAGCCAGAATAAGAATGAAGTGTGATCCCGCAATACAATGAGGAAACTCGAATGATATCAAGACGCTGATCTGCAACGACACCACGGGCCCCGTGCGACACCACACCTCACTGTGCTGGCCACTGTTTCTAGATATCGGCGAGTTATTAAACCCGTCCGCTGCAATTGCCACGGATTTGGCTTTCACTGATAGCCTGGTAATATAAAGTCCCATGTCTTTCTTTGCCTCTGTGGTGGATAGTGGAGTGTTTCCCATGTGGTATTTGGTGTGCTGGATATCACCTCCCAAGCTGCAGGACTTTACATTTTTCTTCATGGAATTGTAGCAGACACTTTTTGTTCCCCTCTTGTAGCTTGGTGATGTCTTCTACTAAGAAATCCGGAGTCAAGGGGTTAAGCTGGGTTTCTTTTATTTATCAATTTTGGATCTATATAATCTCCACATCAACAACCTTATATAATAGCATCTGTATAGAACTATGAATCTCTATCAAGTGCATAATTATGTGATACAATGAGAGTAATGAACAGTCCACTTATACTGCATAATCAAAATGTCACACTTGCAAGATGAACTTTTCATACAAAGTCTCATTAATCCACAATTAGTGATATATTAAATCTGAATGAAGAGAAAAGTTTTGATACATTTGTTGAGGAAAGTTTCTTAGCTTATTAGTTTGTGCTCATTCATTAAAGAAAACTGCTTACGTTGGCTACTATTTTTAGGTTATTATCTCTTTGTATTGTATGATTGCATTAGGTTATTATCTCTTTGTATTGTATTATTTTATTGTATTATTGTAGTTACGTTTAATTATAATGTGGCAATGTTTATCATGTTCGCTGAGCTTTGAAGTTGAGGGAAGAGCGCTCCAGAAATACCGTTTTCTTTTATCAAAGTAAAGGCACAGACGTGTGTAAAAAGCAATACTGAAATTAAACCTTAAACTTTCAACGGGTCATTCAGCTCTCCTATAGATCAGTAAATGTGGGAAGATAATTTCCGCGGTAGCGTCATTTTCATGTGGGACTAAGTTTGATTGAAATTATGTAATTGCGGCTTAATTTATTAATGATAGTGTCCCAAATTTCCTGTTGAGAGAATACACAAATTTTGTTGTATGACAGCCTTCCAAGGGCACGAACAATTGGGTTAACAGCATTATAATTAATTTATCTTGGCTCTTATATTGGAAATAAATCTATACATTACTTGGAGCTGTGCTCTATCAATAAAATCGACTTTTTTTTATCTCACTCTTCCTCTCTGTTTCTCTAATAGGAGCTTGTATGAGGATAAAGAAAAATAATGGCTGATGCTCGACGTCAACATACAAGAATAACCAAAGAATAACCAGACAGTCAAGAAACATTATCCTGAACGTCCATCGCTTCATGCAGCAAATTTTGGTGTGTATTCTTCAGTTGAAGTAGACAAAAAGACAGCAGAAGCTGCACAGGTATCACTGCGCACCTTGGGAACCATAAAAAAACAAGCTATGATGTGTCATCCCCTTCCCATCACATCGCCACCTCAGAGGAAAACACCATGCAAAATATTAGATAATGTTGATGATTTCGACAAAGAATGCATCAGAAAGGAAATTCTTTCCTACTATGAAAGGAGAGAGCTCCCAACCCGGGACTCCATCCTCAGCAAGGTGAAGGAGCCTCCAGTGAGCTACAAAGGAGGGAGGTCAACCTTGCGAATGATAATCAGGCAGCTTGGATTTCGATATAAGAAAACGGCAGGCGGCAAAGCAGTGTTAATGGAGAGACAAGACATTGTTGTGGCAAGGAATAGATACCTGAGAATGATAGAAAATAACGGAAAGTTCCAACCCCAGACCAGAAGTACACTTAATGAAACATGGGTAAATCAAAGAGACTGTGTTGACAGGTGCTGGACTGTGAAGGATGGCTCAGTGGGACCAAAAATTAAAAGTGGAAAAGGGGCTCGTATAATAATTCTAGTGCATGCTGGTGGAAGAAATGGTTTCATTCCTAATGTTTTTCTGATGTTTAAATGAAAAAAAAAAAATGGCACGAAAGGAGATTATCATGACTCAATGAATTGTGAAAAATTTAAAACTTGGTTCCAGGAACAGATGTTACTCAATATCGAACAACGATCCCTAGTAATAATGGATAATGCCACCTACTATTCTAAAGTACTCAACAAAGCACCTCTATACCAAAGAAACAATGAAATAATTGAATGGCTTCAATGTAATAATATAGCACATGATGCATCACTAAGTAAGGCAGAATTAACTGAAATTTATAGACAACACAAAGATAGAGAAATATGAAATTGAAGAAATTGCCTCTGCCCAAGGTCACCAAGTTTTGAGACTACCACCTTACCATTGTCAATTTAATCCCATAGAGTTGATCTGGGCAGGAGTAAAATCATTTGTAAAGAAAGAAATTTTTAATTCCAGTCAAACAATTCGTAAAGTGGAAGACCTAATAAAAGATGCCATCCAACAAGTGAATGCAGAGCTATGGAAAAAATGTACAGATCACACAATAAAAATTGAGGAAGAGTATAGGAGTAAAGATGTGGCAAGAGAACACCTTATTGAAAATTTCACAGTTAATGTGTATGACTCTGATGATGATATGGAGCTTTAATCTTGGGTGTGATAAGTCAGGTCTTTGCCCCTTTCTTCACTTGTTATATAATCGTTGACAACTTTAGGCTAAACAAAAAAAGTTTCGGTAATAATCATGATTGTTATTATGTCTGACTTAGAAAAAAGTATATACGGATTATATACGGCCTATTTTCTTTTCGCTTTATGAACCTGTTGACAGTAATGATGACATAAATATTACTTATTAAAGCTATTTTATTTATATTTACTTTTAACTTTCCTTTCTTGTGAAATGAAAATTATCTTTGTTGAGCTTCAAATGATATTTCTTTCTGTAATGACCATAATTGTTATTATGTTTGACTGAAGTATAAGGACTGCAAGTATTCTATAGGTTTATATGTGTATACTTTATATAGGGTTGTAAGGCAGCGGGACCAAATTAAATAACGGGTTGGCGATAAGTGCGCAGACGATAAAAAGTTTCAAGAAGAGGTTGGATAAATTCATGTAAAGATGACATATGGTAAGTGTTAAGTGCTAAGGAGCTGCCTTGTGTTGGTCAACTGACCTTAGAGCACATGTACATCTGTAGAGATATATAACATTGTGTGGCTTTGGCCATAGACTATGCTTTGGCATGAGCAACTTATCAGAGCCAAGTGCCTTACTTTCTTATGTTCGTATCCTTTATTTTCTTATGTTTTTATCCATATTTTGTTCTTTGTTCATAAAGGAGCTGCCATGTGTAGGTCAACTGTACTTTTACAGTCTCCTTATTTTCTTGTGTTCTTATGTTCCGAAGAGACGTGTTGGCATCTGGATAGCACTTATTAAAAAGAAAACTACAGTTCAGTGTTTTCATTACCCCTCCCATAAAGCAAGAGATATGTTCGTATGATTGTCGTGTTTGGTTCTGGTTCAAGAGAGAGAGAGAGAGAGAGAGAGAGAGAGAGAGAGAGAGAGAGAGAGAGAGAGAGAGAGAGATTTGGATATAATTATGTGTCCATCGCCACCGTTGTGAAACATCATTATTATCTATCATTTCTATTTATTAATTCATTGAGACTCCCATAACCTGATGTGATGTGAAGTGTGCATGTGAAGCTGGTCACTGACTGGACAGCGGCATGAGGCAGGCTGCCTCTCGCCTAGCCAAGAACGCTGGACTTGCCACACTAAAAGTTTTACTTGTATACTCAGTAGTTAATTTATTTCGCATAGTACTTATTTGTTACTTTCACCACTGAACAGTAGAATGATAGTAGATTAGGTTCATTATGAAAGCCAGCTGCATTTGACTAAAAGCAAACGAGATAATGCGTGTAAAAGTGAAATACTGGGTTGTAAATGTTTATACCACTTTTCATTCTGTGTTAGTTGTGTCATGGAATTAAAAAGTTTATGTTAATATAAACCGTGTTATGTGATAGAAAAATGTTTCCTGAAGACGATGACAATATCAGAGTTATATTAAAATGGGAAATAAGGGAGATATACACCATTTAATGACAAGATTTAAGCGCTGAACCGCAGTCTCCCTGCCCCTGCCTCACCAGTCACCCCAACGCCGCGGCCGTTAGGCCGAGCACCCTGCTCCCGAGACGCAGCTACATCTTGTTTTAAAAAGCTGCCGAACTCCCTTCGTTTCCACTTCATCTAAAATATAACAACGCCATCGTGTTCAGGATAACTTTCCCCATCAAATGCCACCATTTTCATGAACTGTAGTTCAGCAGTTCCGTGAAACAATCAGCGAAGAATAAAATGTGGTATAAACATTTATAACCCCGTCTTTCACTTCACCACTCCGTAATTTCTTTAATCTAGTTTACAGAGAATTGACAAACATATGTGAGATCTACAATCATTGCTGAGTATAATAGTACCAACCAAAACGACTGATTTTACAAACGAGATGAGTTAGAGCAAAAAATACAGAGGTGTGTCGCATCAAAGAGTGTGTCAGGGATAAGTGAGTGAGAGGAGCGGCAGCCAATCACAGAGCAACTGACAAACCTCTCGCTAGGCTCCAGGTGCAAGCTTCAACTGAACGCACTATAGTTACCTACTTTTGAGTGATTCCCGCCCTCTCTTCCCTTAGCATTTTCGCCATCTTGGGTAGTGAAACTGTGACCCTGAGCCACCGCCACCACCTGCACGACCGCCGCCCTGACCGAGGACTGACCCTGCCCTGACCTGCCCTTGACCGACCCGCCTCACCTTCATGCACGGACTTCGTGCACGTGCGCCGTGCACGCTGACGCTCTGCAGAGTATTCAATTCTCCTTCTTCTTGGGCTTGATGCCAGAGTACCCTTCTGCAAAGAAAAACAATTATAAAAACAATATATATGCACAAACGTAAATACGTAGAGATTTAAAAAAAATTAACACTTCAACAGACAAGAGTTTTGACTTTCGAAATTCTATGTGTGTTCAGCTCGCAATATGTGTGTACCAGCTGTTCAGAATATGCTACAAATAAAAATAGAAGCAATCCTTAAAAGTCTTGATGAAGGCAAGTACTAGCGTAGAGTCCTTCAGGAGGGTAGGATGTCCTGCCCCCTTTACCATCAGAGCCTCAACCCCTAACGATACTGCTCTATGATTACTTTCTATACATCTTAAAGGAGTTGCAAAGGCCGAGAATCCAGTGCCATGTTTCGAAGCTCTTCTGTCACATGCCAAGACCTTAACTATCAGCTCCGGTTTTATCTTCAAGCAATACAAATCAACGCATTAGTCCACTTTGTCTATCTGATTCTTTAGTTACTTTCTTACATCAGAGGAAGCAATCAAAGGCAAGAAACACGTAAAAATCAGGAGAGGGAAAAAAGACCACAAACCCAAGTCAATGCACTAGTCCCCTTTGTCTATCTGATTCTTTAGTTACTTTCTTACATCAGAGGAAGCAATCAAAGGCAGAAACACACGTAAAAGTCATCAGGGGGAAAAAAATCGCAAAAGTAGGCTACTGCTCCTCAAACGGATAATTGATGGATTAGTCCGAGTCAACGCATTATTACCCATTTGTCTATCCGATTCTTTAGTTACTTTCTTACATCAGAGGAAGCAATCAAAGGCAGAAACACACGTAAAAGTCATCAGGGGGAAAAAGATCGCAAAAGTAGGCTATTGTTCCTCAAACGGTGTAAGCTTCAATTGAACGCACTATAGTATCAACACACACACACACACACACGACTACTCACCTTTGGAACACAGCAGATGCTGTCACCAGTGTTGCAAGTGCCGAGCCAATGACGATAATATCCCGTGGGACATTGATGTGTGGCAAGTATTCCAGTTTGTATACATATTGTATATCATTATTAGTCTGGTGATGTTCAATTAAGAACAAGGGAATGGTTGTGGTAATTCGGATTTAGTAAGGTAAGCATGAGGTAAGCAAGGTTAATTGGAAGCACAGTGAAGAGGGATTCGATCGTCTGATGAGTTGATGACCAAGACAAACTTAGCTTGGAGAGTTTGAATTCCCCAGTGCGACTCTTTGCAATCAGCCACCGACGAGGGCACACCTTCAGACCGGCGCTCCTACTTTGTTATTATCTTGAGAAGCATATTGAACAGAAAGGCCAAGAGCAAACAAGAATTGGCAGTCCCAGTCCCTTAACCACAAGGCAGCCCTTGGAACCCACGTCGTATCCCACCAGTCGTCTTGCCTGGGACTTGAACGACTCATACCTCAACCCACATCTCCCTACGCTCCGGAATTCTGAGCTAATTGCATGATTAGTGCTATGCAGTTCAGCAGAGGTGGGCAAGTGCGGTACTTCGTGCGGTAGTGCGGTAGTACCGCATCACAAAAAAAGGACCGCACTACCGCAAAATTTCTGAAACTACCGCACTACCGCGGACCGCACAAAAAAATCCTGCGATACTTATTTGCGGTACGGTACTTTGAAAACTATCGAAAACGACATTTGCAGCGCGGCATGCTCACAGAATTTTTATTTTATTTTTTATTACAGTGAATCGGACTCAATCAGTCAATCGGTATCAGTCATCAGGATCAGTGAGGAGGAGTGCTGAGGTCTGAGGAAACTGGTGAATATTTTTCTATTATATATAAAATATGATAAATATTAAATAAATTGATTCCAAAAGTGCATTTGTAGCTGTTTGATTTATTATTGCTTTTATTTTGGGAAAATCTATTGTAAATTAAGGCAATTGTACTATTTTAAGCATGTTTCCTTTGTTTGGATAGCCAGGATAGGCACTGAAGTTTTTTTTTTTTTTTTTTTTTTCAGTCCCGCACACCGCGTACCGCACTGGGAAAGAAAAACAAATGGGACCGCACTACCGCAACCGCAATACGCCGGAAAAAAGTACCGCACTACCGTAACCGCAATACTCCGGAAAAAAAGTACCGCACTACCGCAACCGCACTACTGATTTATCAGTACCGTGTCCACCTCTGACAATTTATGTCTAAGCCTGAGGTATAGGAACTAGGGAGTTCAACAGATATAACTCACCGTGATGATAGAATGTCCGTGTAGTTCCCTGAGTTGGGTTGACGCATATGCCATTCTTATGGGCACACAAATAGTCTGGCTCACAGGTCTTGCAACACGTGCAGGCACCGGTGCCACATCCATCATGTGTCAGGTATTCATCTCTGGCGTCGCAAGAATCTTCGTTGATCACTTATCTTCCTGGTTAGCCATCAGCACAGGCGCTGCTGGGAGTGCACTGTTGAGGGAGAAAGGTGGGGAAGGAGTTAAGCAAGTAAAGAAAGGAAGGAATTGATAAATAGGCAAGGGCAATTGTCAGTCCATACAAAGCAACTAACTCTTGAAAGCCATTCACAAGTTATCATATTCGTAAGTCTTTTATCCACATGTTTCTCCAAGCTCTGAGAAGCTTTGTCGTATTCACACCACCAAGACTGTTTATTAAATCATTCTCCTGTTTGTTTATGGCCCAGGCTTTGCTGATCTCATTCTCAACCAACAAAATAGCACACCAAAGATATTTAATATTTCCGAGTTGGATTGCTCTAGGCTTATAATTTTATTTATCAATTGTTGAATATATAGGTGAGAGAAAAACTACATTGCCTTGTATATCACCAGGGAAAGTATTCCGTGAAACAACTTTGGGTGTATCTTTTAGTGTAAAAGTATCCTTGACATCCCGCCTTGCATTTGGAAAAAGAATGGTTGATAACAGCTAGTAGATGTAGAAAGTGCCCCGCTTCAAATACCATCAAAACTGAACTCTGAACTGAAGATAGCCTAGCAGTGTGACACGAATATAAGCAGAGTTAAAGTGCGTGACTCCTATGGGCGCCTGCGTGCTGGCGTTGACTTACTAGCGCACAGCACTGGCAGTTGTTGTCATCACTACAGCCAAGTTGAGGGTTTGGCGACAAGCCGGCACCGCACGTAGCATCAGCCTTGATACACTGACCTCCGGCCTCCGCACAGTTGTCGCTTGCTTGGCAGGTCTTACAGCAGGAGCAGCTCCCGAAGTCACAATCCCCATCACTGTACTCGTCTGGATAGCAGAGGCTGGCGTCACTCACACAGCGGCCATCATTACAGCTTCCAGCTTTACAATGTCCACAGCATGCACCTGTCAGAGGGACGTAGCTCATTGTAAATCAGAAGAAGCTGGGGCCGCAGATATTTGAGGCTCTGCAGGGTGGCTATGTGCTCAGCAAGTGTCAGAGGCAATGCTGAGTTCACGTCCCTTCGCCGTTAATAAACAATTCTCGTCTGACTCTGAATGGCAGAATAAGATCACCCACATAATAACATAAGAACATTAGGAGACAGCAAGAGGTCGGTAGGCCTATGCAGGGCAGCTCCTGTGAACTTAACCATGCCTAGCCTCACTATCTATATGAATTTATGTAATCTTCATTTGAATGCATATATCGATCGTCTTGGCACTCACAACATGACTGCCAAGCCAATTCTACTCACCCACCACTCTGTTGATCAGCCAATTTTTGCCTGTCCTTGTCGAATTTGAATCTGTCCAACAAAATCATTGCTAAGTGTCCTACCCGGCTCTATCTTACCACCAAAACCTTATTAACATCATCCTTATTGAAGCCCGTCATCCATTTATAAGCTGCGATCAAGTCCCCTTGCACCCTTCGCCTTAATTTCTAGAGGATGCAATTCAAATATGTCTGTCTGTCCTCATAAAACAAATTTCTTAACCCGTTGATCACCTTTGTCATCCGCTCTACTGTCCATCCTGCCTTCATTGACATGGCCGTTATTTCTGGGGGGGGCTATAATCCCCACTTTTCTATAACGGCCACTGTTTACTATACCGGCAAAAGGTCCATAAAAGTGCTTTTTTTAAAAAAAAAACTCCCCAACCTGCCCGTGCTCACTTCGCTCGCCATCTCATGAACCTATGAACCCCGCTAGAGTCTAGCACCCCCCAAAAGTCTGCCAAAATTACGGGACTGATTGAGATTGTCAAATGGAGCCTGGGTAGGGGCGGATACAGGGGGGAGGGGGGGGCAGGGGGTGGGCCCGGGCCCCCCAAAAAATCTCCGCCTCCCAGAAAATCTCGAGTGTATGCAGATAGTGGGTACAGAACTGACTCGCTTATAATGTGCTGCAACTATAATACGGAATGTGTCGTCGGCTGTAGGCATATGCAGGCGCGGATACGGGGGTGGGGAGCCAGATGGCCCGGGCCCCCCCCAAAAAAAATAATAGAATAACTAAAATATTTGTAATACCTATGAATTGAGAAAACATATAATATATTTAAGATACCCCTAAAAAGCTAGAGAGCTGGGGCGAAGCCGGCCGCTAGATAGCTCTGGACGCTGTCCTCCAAACTTTAAAAAAATCCTCCTCTTTAGGTTCCTTGGGCTTTACTATGCGGAGGTGGACGGGATGCTCAGGCAAGATTTCAATTTTTTCGGTCTGATATAATTTTTCACTCTCCTGCAGGGCCAGGGCACAACGGGCACGTGCCCAGGGCCCCGCGCTCTTATGGGCCCCGTACTCATCTAACAATCTACATACTCGTACAGGGCCGTAGTACGCCGTACCCAGGGGAGGGAGGGGTAGGGTGTGTCTGACGACCCCCCCCCCCTCCCCCCATCTACTAAAATGTCCACTTTCTGAGTCAAAACGAAAACTGGTACCTTTCTGTTGCATTTCTGGAGAACTCAGGATTTTCTTCATTTATTTTCAGTATTTAAGTTACGGAATCGTATATTCAATATTACAGAGCAAGATTTAAAGGCCTGGGAAAAATCTGTGTGACCTCATTCCTTACATGCAAGTTTTTGTCTGTATTAAAACAAATTACCGCCTGTTTAAAAATAAACTAAAACATAAGAACATAAGGGCTCTGCAAGAGGCCGGTTGGCCTATACAAGGCAGCTCCTGTACTCTTAACCCCACCTTACCTCACCATCCATGACTTTATCTAACCTCTTCTAGAATGTATCTACGGTATTGGCACCCACAACATGGTTGCCAAGTCTGTTCCATTCATCTACCACTCTAGTGGTGAACCAATTCTTGCCTATGTCTTTGTTGAATCTGAATTTGTATACCTTAAAACCATTGCTACGTGTCCTACCTGGCTCTTTTACTACCAAAATCTTATTGACATCCTCTTTATTAAAGCCCTTCATCCATTTATAGACTTCGATCAAGTCTCCTCGCAACCTCCTCCTTTCTAGAGTGCAGATTTAAATGTTTCAGAGTTTCTTCACAAGACAAGTTTCTCACCCCCTGATTCATCTTTGTCATCCTACTCTGTACAGATTCTAACATTTTGATATCCATTCTTTCGTATGGTGACCAGAACTGAACTGCATAATCGAGATGAGGTTTAACTAGTGCTAAGTAAAGTTTGAGGATGACTTCAGCGCTTCTATTGCTTACGCTCCTTGAGATGAAACCCAGTACCCTGTTTGCACGATTTTTAGCCTGAATGCATTGAGCCCTGGGACGGAGGTCAGCGCTCACTAAGACCCCTAAGTCTCTCTCACACCCAGACCTGCTTAGAGGAGTGTCATTTAAGGAGCAATTGTGTGAGGGGTTATTCCTACCTACACTCAGAATGCTACACTTCCCGACATTGAATTCCATTTGCCACTTCCCCGCCCAATCATAGAGTCTGTCAACGGGAGCGACTAAGGGTATTTTTTTGAAGAATACATTTAAAATCGGACAAATACGTTTTTTTCGCTCAGCATGGCCGGGATAGCCAAAATTGCCATGTGGTGAGGTTTGTTTTCGTAAAATTACAGCCCCTCACCCCTGGAAGCCATATTTAAATGGCCCGCGCTATTGCGTCATAGCCTGACTCGCGCGCCAACACACGCTGTATCATTCAGTGCTTGTATGTACGTAAAATTTGCATTAGAATATTTTTTTTCTCCGTAAATTTTGTCATCTGTCATTCCTTTCGTGCCGGATCATAGGGAGGGTGTGAGTTGAGGGAGGAGAGGAGTGTGGTGGAGCCAGTCCCTACCCAGACAACAACGGGGAAGGGCACGCAACCTGTTTGTTTGTACTCCAGCCAAATAAAGGTCTTTAGAAATGACGTACAAACGCAAGTTGAGTAGTAAGAGAGCCATCAACATGAAGAAGGCTTATTGAACAAGATGGAGCGGCCAAGACCAGGAAGGGAGCAGTTTCGGAGCTTATGAAGCGAATCGTGATCCTGCCACGCTCACCCGCCGCTCATCACCACCACCACCTGCTCCACCACCAGCTGATTCGCCACTCCCTACACCGAGTACCTCATCACGCCCTTCACCACCACTACCTGCTTCATCACCACCTACTCCACCACCACCTACATCACCACCAGCTGCAGAATCATTGCCACATGAAACATCACTGCAGCTCCAACAACAAATTCTGCACAGAGGTGTTCAGTTGAACCCTCCTCCTCCTGATACAAGCGAAACTTTCATCACCGTGTCGCTTTCCCAGCTACAGACACTCATCGCGAGACAGAAGTGCCCAGTACGGTCGTGCAGGAATACCTTGGCCGTAACCTCTTCTACAATGAGGAAAGTGGCGCCTTCTGACACCCTCACCTGCGAGGGAGTAATACTTTTTTATAAAGGGGGACCAGATGCCTTAGCATTCTCCAGTAAGGCAACAAGGTATACACAATCATATGTGAAAATTTCATGCCAATCAGATAAATACAAATGGCAAGACATGGATAGAGTGGAAAAAAATCTTTAGGAGCCAATATCTCTGAAAGTAGTTTTTTACACTTCAAAAAATTTCACAAAATCAGGAAAAAGTCTGTCCGACTTTTGTTTGGTACCAACTAAAACTACAACTAAAGGGTAATTTTTTGTATTTATGAAATTTCAAAAATGTAAAAAAATAACGGGACAGTAGAGAAAATTGTAAGTGAAAAAAAATTGCAATTTTTTGCTCGAAGACAAAACAACATATCACTATTTTAAAAATACAAAATGTAGATATGTAAACAAATTTTTTTTTTTTCACAGCGATTAACTGAAAAATAAAGTCTGAAACAAAAAAAAGAAAATTACACTAAATGAGTCTCCCCTATACTTACCCAAATGTCATGAAATTCACAGAATGTCATATATTTACAGAAACAAATAACATACTAAGATTTCAAAGCTATTGGACGTACCATATGGGCAGGAGGACCCCCCATAGTCGCCCCCCTCAAGCTCATCCTGGAGTCCCTGTCTTGCTGGATTAACTTACTGACATCACTACTAATTCCTGTGTCTAAGTCATTGATGTAAATAATAAATAGCAGCGGACCCAGCACCGACCCTTGAGGGACTCCACTCGTAACACTGCCCCATCCAGATTGTTTACCATTGATTTGCACTCTCTGCTTCCTACCACTAAGCCACCTGCAGGCTGCCTTACAAGTGTGTGGCCTTTTCTCTTCTATATTGATTTACTATGCATTGCAGACGCCTTGTGGCATCGTTTTTCGTTTTTAACTAAATAACAAAATGTTGGATTGAGCTTATATTCAGGCAGGGAGTTTCAGACCTTCCGCTAATATTCCCGAACTACATTATCAAGGAAAAGCGTATAATAAAGGCTTTTCTCTCTTGAAACGTAAAGGGGGACTTCGGTAAGCTCTCGGGAGACAACTGGCAACATACACGTGGGTACTGAGTGCCCGTGACGTTGCTGTTACGTCATCATTTAGGCTCCACCCCCGTTGTTAACCCAGGTGGTTACGTGACGTTAGTTGAACCAATGGTACTTATGACGGTAATTTTATTGCTTCATCTGGCTTCAAACTGTTCGAAGACTTACGTAATGGTTCGGAACAGAGTTGTATACGATGGTGATGGTGGTGAAATTCTCACTCCCCTCCACTGACCCTCGCTCCTACCAACTGCTGCTGACCAAGACGACAATGGCTAATATGATAAGTCATTGTTCACGTGGAGAGAGAGAGAGAGAGAGAGAGAGAGAGAGAGAGAGAGAGAGAGAGAGAGAGAGAGAGAGAGAGAGAGACCTTGGACAGACAGACAAGTCGATTTGCCTTTTTCACTTATCTTACAATTATCCGCTCCTCACTATCACCTTACTCTTCGCTTACTCCTTTCAACTCTCTTATAAACGGAAGACAAAAAGCAATGCTCGCAGGTGCTCATGTGTGTGTGTGTGTGTGTGTGTGTGTGTGTGTGTGTGTGTGTGTGTGTGTGTGTGTGTGTGTGTGTGATCCTGAAATATGGTTGAGCTTCTCGTGATTAAAGGCAAATTGAGCCCATTGTAATGCGTCGGTATGTCGGCTTGAGAGACGGAGGAGGGGGATAATGAAGGGGCAGGTGTGGGAGGAGGCTGATGGAAGAAAGGGAGCAGGACAGACCCATCAGATGTCACTTGGAGGCGGGGGCGAGGGCGGGGGGACAGGCTGTGCCTCATGAATTTCCTGACAAGTGAGCGCTGTCCAGAAAAGTGGTTGCAGGACTTACTTGTTACTATGCCCTTTATGCAGACGGTACCTAAGGGGAGGGGCCAATTGACGACGTCATAGCAACGTCACGGTGTCATAGTGTTCGGTTGCCAATCGTCGCCCGAGAGTTTACCGAAGTCCCCCTCACGATTCAAGAGGGAAGTGCCTTTATCATACGCTTTTCCTTGATAATGTAGCTCGGGAATATTAGCGGAAGGTCTGAAACTCTCCCTCCCTGAACATAACCTCAAGCCAACTCTTTGTTATTTAGTTAAAAACGAAAAACGATGCCACGAGGCCTCGGCATAGCATAGTAGGTATTTATTTGTTATTTACATTTTATTGATATTCATTTTCATTGTTATTATTTTTAATTATTTTTGTTATATGTACTTTTTTGTGTTGAGTCAAAATAAACTTCCCAACTTACACTAAAGCTGCGCGTGGCCGCGGTGTTCATCTCCGTCACATTGGCCAATGAGCATGGCGGGTAGTAACCCATTACCTCGGGAGAGGGCCATTGTGACATCCGGGTTCCAACAGTTTTCCTCAGAAGAGAAGATGGCGCCACTATAAACACTTGCCTGCGCCATGACGGGCTGGGGCCGACTACCACCCAGGCCCCTCAAGTAAGCCTACCGGCGGTATACGCGTAGACGTAAAAAAAAAAAAAAAAAAAAAAAACATTTATCGGCCTGACGAAAGGGCAGCCACTAAGAGAAAGCAGTCAAGAATTAATGTAAATTGGCGGATTGGCTTGACCCACGTTGTCAAAGACTCGCTCAGCACGAGTGCATGACGTTGTCGATACCTATGCGAAGGCCAATGATCCGTGTCTTCCAGTGGGTCGTGCCCGCTGTCCTACTCCATGACTGCTTCAATATGATAATTTTCAGGTAAATATTCTCCAGTGAAAGAAAGTTAGAAAGTTTCATTTAGTCGGCGCAACATCTGTGGTTATATGCCGGAGAGAGACAGGAGGGGGAAGGAATTATAGGAGAAGGGAACAGACCCCAGGAGACGGGACACAACCCCCGATTAATACCTGATACCCATTCACTGCTGGGTGGACAGGGGCGTAGGGTATCGCCCAAGTTTTTCCACTCCGCCCGGGAATCGAACTATTCTCCAATGATGTCCTCTTCTTCTATATAGGGTTGTTGCAGCCTCACACTTTCTTTCTTCTGTACAGGCCGGGCACCCAGAGCAGGAAGTGCCTCAGGTATTCTTCCGCTCCACACACGTCACATTTCGTTCAGGGTCGGGATTTTCAGACGCTTCAGCCTCTCACCTCAACTATTTCCAAAGGCCAAAAAGTAGATCAGTCGAATTTTAATGAGTTTCTTTAGGTTCACGGTACAGAGGAAGAGTCGAACTACCACCAGGGTCATAAAACTTCTCCTGGAAATGCCGAAAACTCCTATGAAAGCCTTGTCAAATGGGTGAGCTTTGCCGCCGAAAGGTTCGAGAATGTGGATCCAGTTCACTTGACGGTCGAGAGTTTCGCCTTTGTAACGGCACTCCCGGTGTGGGCCTGCGAGGCTGTACATCATTTAGTTCATTTTGTGTCATGTCTACAAGTGGATGTATGACTTGGTGCATCTTTACCTATATATCTGCAAGTGCTCGTTTACTTCAGTGGTTGTTACAAGAGGCAAAAGAGGCGAGGGAGTGAACTACGTTGCAACTTTACGTAATACCTAAGTGGTGGTTTACCTAAGTGGTTGTTAGAAGCTATAGAGAGCGAACTACAGTGCAACGTTACCTACTTAAGTGGTGGTTTACCTCGATGGTTGTTGGAGCCGAGACCAAACTATACTCTGGGGTCCCGTTTCCTCTTTTGGTACATCTCTCTCAAAGCTCCCATTTCGATTATTAAGGCCATGAAGAATACAGACACCAAGAGGACATGTATAAACTGATCGAGGAAAAGGTTGCATCCATGAGTAGCTTATAATATTTTCAAGAATGGATCGCGTAATTGTTGGAAGGGTAGAATGGAAAGCATCTGATGACTTTCTTCACAAGCAACATCTGTGCCACCATAAACACGCCAAGAGTAGAAGAGTTTAGTGAGTGCCCTTCATGAGAACACCAGGCCTTGGAAATCATCAATAAGTATCCACAAGTAAGTAGGATCACAATTGGTTTATGTATACGAGGACAAGTCTATACAGTTGTAAAAAGGTTAAATGGTTCAAGAAGGTGCATTTCTTGAAACAGATGGACGCCCTCTCGACATGATATTCCCGACATGATATTCCCCGGGCTAGAAGTGGATGGTGTGTTGGTGTCTGCAGTAAACGTCGACAAGTCTATCTAGGAGGTAAGAAGAAAGGGAGAGAAAAAGGGAGGATAGGCGAGGGAGACAGTGGAGAGAAATGGGACGTAAAGGAAGGGGAAGAGGAGCATATGGAAGGGATAAAAAGAAATGGGTAGGGAGGAGGCAGCCAGGGAGAGAAGGGAAGGAGGGAGGGAGCTAGGAGTTAGTGGATGGACGTACGCTTTCCCGACATGATTCACTCGTTATTTTACTGGTTTGAGGGGCTACTAAAAAAAATCCTTATCAGACCCTATGACATACAGTTTTTCGCAAATATCTTTCAAACGAAGACTCGGATCAGCTTGGTGCTTTGGCTCAGATCGTTTCACACACTCCGCTAACTTTTTTATGCTATTGTGGTTATGTCGTTTACTCTTGACTGTGATGGCAAAACCTGCGTGAGCCACTTACACATTCGAACAGGTGAGGCGTGACGTATTTGTGACGTGTATCCACCACTACCTCCACCCCTGGCGTCCCCTACTCCCATCCCACCCTTTTCCCTCCACCCTCTTCCTTCTCCCCGCAGTCTATCCCTCGCCCTCTTTCTCCCCATCCCTCTCTCTCTCTCTCTCTCTCTCTCTCTCTCTCTCTCTCTCTCTCTCTCTCTCTCTCTCTCTCTCTCTCTCTCTCTCTCTCTATTCACACCCGACCTCTGCTGAGAGAAGGTCGTGACCTCACCCCGCTGCGCTCCACAACATCGCTTGCCCTGTGTTTTCGTTGTGCTCTTGGGATTGCGTTTGTGTGTTCTCGCTTGTGGACCTTGTGTGTTGCCTGTGATTTCCCGACACGTGTTTGGTGTGTGTTCGCTTGTGGTTTCTGCCTGTGGTTGCCTCTGTGATTTGTGTTTCCGGTGTTTTGCGTGTGATCTGGCTGTTTCCGGGTGTTCTGTGGGTTTCAGAGTGATTCAAGTGTGTTGTGTTTCCGGTGTTTTGCGTGTGATTTGGCTGCTTCTAAGTGTACTGCGTGTGTTTCAGTGTTTCGAGTGTGTTGTGTCTCCAGTGCTTTTGGGTGTGATTTGGCTGTTTTTCGAGTGTTCTGCGTTTCGAGTGTGTTGTGTCTCCAGTGCTTTTGCGTGTGATTTGGCTGTTTATAGTGCTGCCTGTGGTTTGATCTGTGTTTTGTGTTTACGGTGTGTATTCGTGTGATCTGGCTGTTTCGGGTGTTCTGCGGGTTTCAGAGTGATTCAAGTGTGTTGTGTTTCCGGTGTTTTTGCGTGTGATTTGGCTGCTTCTAAGTGTACTGCGTGTGTTTCAGTGTTTTGAGTGTGCTGTTTTGTGTCCGGTGTTTCTGCGTGTGATTTGGCTGTTTTTCGAGTGTTCTGCGTTTCGAGTGTGTTGTGTTTCCAGTGCTCTTGCGTGTGATTTGGCTGTTTATAGTGCTCTGCGTGGGTTTCAGAGTGTTTTGAGTGTGCTGTTGTATTTCAGGTGTTTTTGCGAGTGACTTGAGGGTGTTTAGTCGTGCTTATGCTTGGGTTTCTGTGTGTTTCGTGTGTCCCGAGTGTGACTTTGTGTTCCCGAGTGTCTCACGCGTGATTTGGGTGTGTCGACAACCCACCCTTTGAATTCCCTGAGGATTCAATCTGCTCCTCCTCACTACACCTCACTCTTTAAATCCCCTAGAGGATTAACACTTCCTACACCCCTTTCCCTCACCTCACCTAAGCCCCCCCCACCCTCGCTCACCTCACATCCCTTTTGCTCCTCCTCATCCCCTAGAGGATTAGCCCTTCCTACTCCTCCCTCACCTCCACATATTTCTAAGCCCTCCCCCCCTCACTCACCTTACCTCACATCCTATTTACCCATCCCTTCACCCACCTTACCTCGCCTCTTTCTTAACCTTTCTTGTTCTCACACACCTCACTCACCTCACATCCCTTCCTACTCCTCCTCTCTCCCACTTACCTCCTTTCCCAAACTCCCTCTCACTCATCTCACCTATTTCCTAATCCTCCTTGATCTCACACACCTCACTCACCGCCTCCCTTTCCCCCTCTTTACTCACCTCACATCCCTTCCTACTCCTCCTCTCTCCCACCTCACCTATTTCCTAACCCTCCTTGATCTCACACACCTCACTCACCCCCTCTCTTTCCCCTTTACTCACCTCACATCCCTTCCTACTCCTCCTCTCTCCCACCTCACCTATTTCCTAACCCTCCTTGATCTCACACACCTCACTCACGCCTCTCTTTCCCACTCTTTACTCACCTCACATCTCTTCCTACTCCTCCTCTCTCCCACCTCACCTATTTCCTAACCCTCCTTGATCTCACACACCTCACTCACGCCACTCTTCCCCCGCTATACTCACCTCACATCCCTTCCTACTCCTCCTCTCTCCCACCTCACCTATTTCCTAACCCTCCTTGATCTCACACACCTCCCTTTCCCCCTCTTTACTCACCTCACATCCCTTCCTACTCCTCCTCTCTCTCACTTTTCCTCCATTACTAAACTACCTCTCACACACCTCACCCCCTTTCCTAATCCCCTTCACTTTGTGTTTTTATCTCTTTCATTTCAGCTAAGATGGCACCTAAGAAGTGCAGTACTTGTAACGGTAGCTTCTCAGCTCACTTTTTTACAGGGCGTTCTGCTGTCTGTCGACTGTGTCTGTCCAGGCAGCATCTCGAGACAAGACTGCAGGAGCAGGAAGAGAAGATGGAAGAAGGCCAGAATAAAATAATGGAGCTTTCTCTCACCAGGCAGCATCTCGAGACCAGACTGCAGGAGCAAGAAGAGAAGATGGAAGCAGGTCAGAATAAAATAATAGAGCTTTCTCGCACTGTTGCCTCCTTGCAGGAATTCATCCAGGCTAACGTTGCTGTGGTGCCAAACCCTTCTCCAACCGCCCCCTTGCCCTCAGCGGTACCGTCGACACCAGCGGACAACACCACGCAACGGGAGGATGCTAGTGGCACCGACCATGATGGCTTCACCGTCGTGAATGGAGGAGCCAAACCAGCCAGACAAGCGATTTATCCTGTTCATTGCTTCAACAGGTTTGCCATTCTGGAGGAGGAGGACGAGCAGGAGAGCACCTTCCTGGTGGGTGACTCCATGAATCGCCAGCAGGTCGTTGAGTTCTGCGGCAGAGTTCCTCGTCGAAGACGGAACTATTGCTATCATGGTGCTGGGATCGACGACATAACTGCTGCTCTTGAGGAGATCTCCCCCCAGGCTACTAATGATTCACTGTTTGTTATCCACACAGGTACGAACGACGTCACCACGACCCGGTCTGAGGAACTCCTGGAGAAGTACCGTAGGCTCATCCAGCAGTATAAGACTAAATCCCCTAACATTTTGATTTCAGGAGTTCTACCACGGACTTGGGCGGAGAGCGACTTTTTCAGTAAGGCCTTCAGCCTAAACAACCGCTTACAGACTCTTTGCAGGGAGCTTGACGTGGAGTTCCTAAACGCATGGGACAATTTCTATGGACAAAATGAACTTTTCCACAGGGACGGATTGCACCTTTCTCCCATCGGGGCAGCCAGACTCGGAAGGCTCCTCAACGAAGCAGTGCGTGTCATCCGAGCAAAAAACGAGTCACGGCCACGTCCCTCCACCCCGCCCGTGTAAATAGACGCCGTGCATCGCAACAAACCCGTAACCGTGATCCCTCAAGTACCACCACCTGTATTACCAAGCCTCTAGATAACTTAAAAATCCTTAGTTTCAATGCGCGTAGCCTAAGAAACAAATTTGATGAACTGAGATGTCTTGCTTTAAAAGAAAATTTTGACATAATTGCTATAACCGAAACATTTATCGACACCACAAATATTGATTTAAGTTCCGAATACAACATAGATGGCTACAGACTCTTCAACAAAGATCGTGTAAACCGTAGAGGCGGTGGCGTCGCCCTTTATGTCAAAAGCTATTTGCAACCCACCGACAAAACACCGGGAAACAGTAACGTTGAATATTTGTGCGTGCGAGTAAACATTGCAAAAGTCAATTTAAATATATCTGTCACCTACAGACCTCCCGGGCAATCACTCGATGGCGACCTTGAAATGTACAGCGTCTTAAGGCAGTCACTTAATAACAACGACTCACTGATATTAGGAGACTTTAACCTCCCCCATATCGACTGGGCGACACTGTCAGGTACAGAAGGCGAGTCACATAGAATGATCGAATTTCTAGAAGAAAATTATCTAAGCCAAATGGTTTCTGAGCCAACTCGACAAAATAATATACTCGACCTTGTTATAACGACCCAAGATAACCTTGTCAGTAGTGTCACGGTAGGAGAACACCTCGGTTCTTGCGATCATAAATTAGTGCGCGTCGACATTAAAGCTCAATCATCAGTGACTGAAAATAAAGTAAAGGTGCCCAATTTCAAAAGAGCTAACTTCGTAGAAATCCGACAAAAACTAACAGAAATACAACTATCAGATGACGGCAACGTAGAGGAAGCCTGGCTAAGCCTTAAAAATCACTTACTCACTCAGCAGAACACATTCGTCCCCTTGTGCGAGAAGCGAATTAACACTAATAAAAGCCCACCGTGGTTTAATAGCGAAATTAAACAATCAGTCAATGAGAGAAAATTGTTTTACAGGTTAAAGAAAGAACAAAGCACGCCCGAGAACATTAGACTCTATAATGATGCCAGGCGACGAGTTAAAAGACTAGTAGGTCAGGCAAAGCGTAGATATGAAGAAAATATTGCAGCCAACTGTAAAAATAACCCGAAATCTTTCTTCAGTTACATAAACAACAGAAAGGCGATCAAAAGTGGTATTTGACCTTTAACAAACAGCGACGGTGCACTAGTGACTGACAGCCAACACATTGCAAACCTCTTAAACAATTACTTTTCCTCGGTGTTTAATACTAACAGTCTTCCTCTCGCTACCACCAACACCAGTACTATTGTAAATCTCGAGCATGCATTGCCTAATTTTGAAATAACAACTGATGAAGTCCTTAAAGCTCTCCATTCACTTAAAACAAATAAAAGTCCTGGACCTGACAAAGTATATCCAACTCTGCTGAAAGAAACGAAGAGCGAAATACTCTCCTCCCTCACAACCGTATTCAATATGTCCTTGCGACAAGGCATCGTCCCTTCAGATTGGAAAAAGGCTAACGTGACACCGATTTTCAAGAAAGGAGACGAAAAAGTACCAGGTAATTACAGGCCCATTAGTCTAACTTCGGTTGTAGGTAAGCTACTTGAGGGCATAATTAGAGACAAAATTGTGAGTTACCTTGAAAGCCACTCATTGATTGGGGACTCACAACATGGCTTCCGAAACAAAAGATCCTGCCTATCAAACCTATTAACCTTTATAACGACCTCTTCACTGTTTATGACGTAACCAAATCACTGGACGTAGTCTATCTTGATTTCCAGAAAGCGTTTGATAAAGTCCCGCATCATA
Source organism: Eriocheir sinensis (assembly GCF_024679095.1). Taxonomy (NCBI): domain Eukaryota; kingdom Metazoa; phylum Arthropoda; class Malacostraca; order Decapoda; family Varunidae; genus Eriocheir; species Eriocheir sinensis. Next base: position 7,615,013 of record NC_066511.1, read on the forward strand.
AATTACTTTACAAATTAAAGCAAATAGGTATTGACGGTCAAGTAAACCAATGGATCGCGAATTGGTTGAGCAACAGACAACAAAGAGTAGTGATTGACGGATTTAACTCAGAGTGGGCGCCTGTCACTAGTGGCGTCCCTCAGGGCTCGGTCCTTGGCCCAGTGCTCTTCATTATTTACATCAACGACGTGGATGTTGGACTCAATAACCGCATTAGTAAATTTGCAGACGACACAAAGATTGGTAACTCGGTTCTCACTGACGAAGACAGGCAAAGCCTCCAAGAGGATTTGCACAAAATTTCAGCTTGGTCGGATAGATGGGAGATGCCCTTTAACGTAGACAAGTGCCAGGTCCTTCAAGTTGGAACGAGGAATAAGAAGTTCGAATACGAAATGCGCGGCGTTAAACTCAAAAGCGTTCAATGCGTCAAAGACTTGGGGGTCAAAATCGCGTCAAACCTCAAATTCTCACAGCAATGCATCGATGCAGCAAATAAAGCGAACAGAATGTTGGGCTTCATTAAAAGAAACTTTGTATTCAAGAATAAAGATGTAATACTCCAGCTCTACAACAGTTTAGTCAGACCCCACTTGGAATATGCGGTACAGTTTTGGTCCACCCACCATGCAAAGGATATTGCTAAATTAGAAGGTGTTCAGCGTCGGGCAACGAAAATGATCCCTTCCTTGCGCAACAAATCCTACGAAGAAAGGCTTTCTATCCTTAACATGTTCTCTTGAGAAACGTCGCCTCCGAGGAAAATTGATCGAATGTTTTAAAATACTTAATGGTTTCACGAATGTAGACAGATCAACATTGTTTATGATCGATGACAGTCTGCGCACGAGGAACAATGGCGTAAAACTCAGATGTAGACAAGTAAATTCAGATTGCACCAAATTTTTCTTCACCAACGTTGTAGTGCGAGAATGGAATAAGCTCCCACCATCAGTGGTCCAGTGTAACACGATTGACTCCTTCAATAAAAAGCTCGGCCGTCACTTCCTTCAACTTAACATCAACTAGAGTAGAAATGCAACGTTTTGGAGTCTTCTGATTAATGTAAAATCACTTAGGTTTAAGGACAGACCACCAAGTCTGGACCATGGGGTCTGTGTGGTCTGATTTTCTATGTAAATCTATGTAAATCTCTCTCTCTCTCTCTCTCTCTCTCTCTCTCTCTCTCTCTCTCTCTCTCTCTCTCTCTCTCTCTCTCTCTGTGTGTGTGTACATGCGATGTGAAGCTTTGCACACATATGACTTGTCTATAATGGCGGATAACTCGAAAGTATAACAGCCCCGGGTTCGACCCCTGGCCATCACAGGTTGAAAAATTTAAAAAAAAAGGGAGGAAGAGGAAAAATAGTGACGCTAAGATTCCTCAACCTCACAGAGTGTACAGCTGGGTTCGATTCCCTGCTGTTCCCTCTCTGTAAGCTGCCACCAGGAGGTTGTAATATGGCACAACCCCCAAGCCTGTAAGTGAGGAACGGCAGTTCTATGAACCAGGTGGGGCTGAACTAAACTAACTGTTTAGTCCCCAGACTCTCCCTGCCCTGGCAACACTTGACTTTAACAACTGTCCCACCTGGTAGATAAGTGTCCGTCGCTCCCCAGCTTACTATGGGTTGTTCCTTGAGGTAGATGGTATCCTCAGTCCCAAGTTTGGTAGTGTGGGGTCGTGGTTACCTTCGGAGGTCGTGGTGGGGGAGATTGCGAGACTGCACCTTAGGCTAGGAAGGCTGTATGCATTAACACAGGACAGACAGACTACAATTTATTGGTTTAATCCTCACTCCCGATGGAAGGGTAGCATGTTTTGGTTAATACAAAATTGTAAATCTTTCTTATAATTCCTAATATTCTTATCGATAAATGCTACACACGAGAGATGACCATATGTAGGTATATATCACAGGGCTACCGCCCGATTGACTAGACAATCCGATTTCAACTTCCCGCATCGGCGTGCATACACAAATAAAAACACTCATGACACACTCAGGAGAAAAATAGGAAGAGAAAGGTAAGTACGAGAGAAAGATCAGACTGTTACAGCTAAAGGGGGGGTGAGGTCACTGTTTGCCCCTCGTCCACCAAGCGGATGCCCCTTACCCGTTTTACACAATTTCCTTGGCTTGGTGGAGGCCTGAGAGCTACACTATATGCTGTTGAGCCGTGCCTAAAGGGGGGTTTCGGAGCCGTTTCTACTCCCATCACCAGCCTGCTGGTCGCGGGGCGGCATAGACTGGACTGGCTCGCCCTTACCTTGGCTCAATTCAGGCACTCATGACTGAGGCCATGACCCTTGTCCATCACTGGCGTCTGGGTCCATTCCAGACTCTCAATGGGGGCGGTTTCAAGATGGCGGGCCACTCGCCTGGCCTAACCCCTGGACACCGGCCTTCAGCTGTCTCGCGTCCTCACCTGTGCCGTGGAAAGGTTAAGTCCCGAATGAATCACTAATGAACGCCGGCTAGGGCTATCTCTCACTCCCAGACACTCAGGACTCTAGCGAGCGGTGAGCTTACCTGTGCCGTGGAAAGGTTAAGTCCCGAATGAATCACTGATGAACGCCGGCTAGGGCTATCTCTCACTCCCAGACACTCAGGACTCTAGCGTGCGGTGAGCTTACCTGTGCCGTGGAAAGGTGAAGTCCCGAATGAATCTCGTCAGGCCGAGCGGTTATCTCGTGACCTTTCCCCTGACGTGGCCACCTCAAGGTTCCAACACTTTTCCTTCTCGCCTTTCAGCTTGGTACATTAATCTATCCTTCCTCTGCCTTTCTGAGGTTGTCTTTTTGTATGTTAATTCTAAATTTATTTTTCCCTTAATTTCTAAGTCCTAACGTATAAATATATATATAATAATATAGGGATTCGGCTGGATTTATATCAGGGGTACCAACCCAAGCTGTGGTTCGTATTTCTCGCTCTCTTCCCTTATCTACTTATGACATATTAACCTCTACGGGTATTGTTTCGGCTGAGGAGAAACTGGATCCGGTAAATAACCATGGCCATGTACAAGGGATTATTCCCAATTTTCCTAGTTGGCTTTTAATTGGCTTCTGCGGTGTTGGTATGCTGGCAGGTCCGTTACAAAAGTATTTACTAAGTATGGTCTGGTGTTTTATGCACACGACCCTGATTCCTGTTCCAACGTAACTGGATGTTTGTAAGTGTTGTATGAGGTTTGTTTGGCAATTATACACCCATTGAAAGTCGTACGAGTATATGACCCTCCTTCCCACAGGTTACCTTGAGCGTATGATGGGATGAAGCACGTAGCTGACGCTTGATCATTTATAGGAAATTGCGTAAGAGACGGAAAGGAATAAGGGTGGAATTGATGCGGGAATTCATTGCAGAGTAAAAACGTGAAACAAAATTGGAGAAATATATGAATAATTTATTTTGATATTTGGAAAAGACTGCCATACGATATGTGTTCATGTAGATATGTTAAAACGTTATAACAAACAAAAATAGACAGCGAGTATATGATAGGTGGATTAGTAATGTAAATAACTGACCACATAATGTTACTTTAATATTCATCACCATTGACAAACAGGTCATCCTCGTCACCACTGTTGATGCTGATGCAGACGGGATATAATTTCTATTTATCTGCCATTAATTCAAGTCATACGTGTGCATGGATTCATATCTCGTGTACAGCGCAAGAGAGAGAGAGAGAGAGAGAGAGAGAGAGAGAGAGAGAGAGAGAGAGAGAGAGAGAGAGAGAGAGAGAGAGAGAGAGAGAGGTATGGGGTTGAAAGAGGGCGGGGGGAGAGAGTGCGGGGAAGGAGGAGGGTAAGAGGGAGGGAAAGGGAGGGATGGGAGTAGGGGAAGCCAAGGGTGGAGATAGTTGGTGGACACACGTCACAAATGCGTCACGCCTCACCTGTTCGAATTTGTAAGTGGCTGACGCAGGTTTTGCCATCACAATCAAGAGTAAACGCCATAACTTTCCGCATCTGGCAATGCACAATAGCGTCAAAAATTAGCGGAGTGTGTGAAACAATCTGTGCCAAAGCAACATGCTGATCCGAGTCTTCGTTTGAAAGATATTTGCGAAAAACGGTATGTCATAGGGTCTGATATGGATAGTAGGAGGGAAGAAGAAAGGGAGAGGAGAGGGGGAGGGAGACAGTGGAGAGGGAGAGAAGGGGTAGAAATGGGACATAAGGAAAGGGAAGAGGAGCATATGGAAGGGATAAAAAGAAATAGGTAGGGAGGAGGGCGCCATGGAGAGAAGGGAGGGAGGGAGAGTTGGACATAGTAAGGAGTGTAGTGACCCTCTAAATCTCTCCGTTTTCTCTACATTCATCTCTTTAGTCTGCCCTTTGACTCACCACGTTCTCTTTCTCTTCCGCCTTCTATTACACACACACCTATCTCATCCTCCATATTTCATCGAGTCGTGGGTCACTACATCATACACATATATCAAATCATCACGTATATTATAATAAACTCACCGGCATGCATAATGGAGTAGAGTGGCTGAAAGATGAGCGCGCAGCGTGGAATGAAGCGGTTGTAGTAGTTGATCAAGCCCTGCAAGAGAGGCCAGTCCGTCACACTCGCCTGGACTCTCCAAGCTGACGACGCCTTTCTCAAAGCCAAGGAGGCACTGAAGGCTGTTACCACACTCAGCTTCCCTACTCCAGACGCCACTACTTCAATCTCCACGGATGCCTCAGACACCGGCGTTGGTGGAGTCTTGCAGCAGCACGTAAACGGAGCCTGGAGACCCATTGCATTCTTCTCACAGAAACTCAACAACGCCGAGAAGAAGTACAGCGCCTTCGACAGAGAACTTCTCGCCATCTACAAGGCTGTCAAGCGCTTCAGATACTTCGTCGAAGGCCGGGAATTTCACATATACACCGACCACAAGCCTCTTGCCACAACCTTCATCAACAACAAGTCCACCTACTCTCCCAGGCAGCTGCGCCACATCGACTTCATCTCTCAGTTCACGACAGACATCCGGTACGTCAAAGGCGAAGACAACATCCCCGCCGACGCTCTCTCCCGTAACATCTCTGCAACATCCTCCTCCCTCATCGATTATGCCGCCATTGCTGCAGACCAAGTCGACGACGCCGAGCTGCAGCAATTGAGGATAACCCCGCTTTGTCGATGAGGCGAGTCGAGTTCCCCGGGACCAACGTGCACCTGTACGCTGACGCATCTACCGCCACCATCCGGCCCTACCTGCCGAAGAACCACCGGTACCCACTCTTCCGCCAGCTGCACGACCTCTCTCACCCCGGGATCCGAGCGTTACAACGGATGATGTCCTCACGCTTCATATGGACGGGGATCAACAAGGACGTCAGAGACTGGACCCGCACCTGCGTCCAGTGCCAGGCTTCCAAGGTGACGCGCCACACCGTCTCGCCTCCAGCAGCGTTCACGCCCCGATCCTCCAGACTCGAACACGTCCACGTCGACCTCGTCGGCCCACTTCCACACTCCAACGGCTACAAGTACCTCCTCACCTGCGTTGACAGGTTCACACGCTGGCCCGAAGCTGTCCCGGTCGAAGACATAACAACGGACACCATCGCCAGAGCCTTCGTCAACACCTGGGTGTCGCGCTTCGGTACGCCTCTCAGCCTCACATCCGACCGTGGAAGCCAGTTCGAGTCGAGCCTTTGGGACAAGGTCATGTCCATCCTGGGGATTAAGCGGATCAGAACCGCCAGCTACCATCCTCAGTCAAATGGCCTTGTCGAGCGCTTCCACCGCCAACTCAAGGCCTCGCTGGCAGCAACAGTTCAGGACCGCAGCGACTGGACTACGACTCTGCCTCTAGCCCTCCTCGGCATACGGACGTCCCTCAAAGAAGACTTTGGCCACTCCTCTGCAGAGCTCCTGTACGGCACCACTCTCCGCCTTCCAGGAGAGGTTCTCTCGCCCACTCCTGGCCCTCCCTGCGACATACAGGACTACGCCAGGAACCTCAAGAACGCCATGCAGAGACTCCAACCAGTGCCGCCACGTACATCACCCTCCAAGACGTTCGTGAGCCAGGACCTCGACACCTGCACACACGTGTTCGTACGGGTGGACGCCGTAAAGAAGCCCCTACAACAGCCATATGATGGCCCGTTCGCTGTCACCAGGAGGACGCGGAAGAACGTCACCATTGACCGCCACGGCAAATCCGACGTCATCGCCATCGACCGGGTCAAGCCCGCGTACCTCCTGCAGCCAGATCCTTCACCCACCAACACCGTGTCAGTGTCCCCCAGTCCAGTGATTACATACAAACTTCAGTCCCACAAGAAAAAACACGTAACGTTCCTCCTACCTCGTCACTAGGGGGGGAGTTATGTAGTGACCCTCTAAATCTCTCCGTTTTCTCTACATTCATCTCTTTAGTCTGCCCTTTGACTCACCACGTTCTCTTTCTCTTCCGCCTTCTATTACACACACACCTATCTCATCCTCCATATTTCATCGAGTCGTGGGTCACTACATCATACACATATATCAAATCATCACGTATATTATAATAAACTCACCGGCATGCATAATAACACCAAATCACCAACCGTGTACATAATAGTGTATATCAACCTATGTAAATATTATTTACCAGTTATAAAAACATTGATATGCCCATAAATAAATATCCTCAGCAATGGAGTCATCACTGGTTACTAGTTGTATCTTTTAACCTACAAGGCGGCCTTAGCGGATCCAAACGGCGTTGTACCAGCTACAACGTATGCTGCCTCGAAAACATACAAACAGAAATGTTTGGTTTTCGCTGTAGCGGCCTAGGCTGCCGCTACAGGAGGAAGAGAACAAGGAGTTAAAATGAATGGACGCTTTCCCGACATGATTCACTCGTTATTTTACTGGTTTGAGGGTCTGGGTGTGATAGCGTGTGTGTCTGCATCATTCGTTATCGAGGTGTTGTGTTTGTTTGATCTTTTGGTGTTTCGTGCAGGGATGAATGAAGGAAGGGCTTTATTTTTTTTACGTCTTCGCCTGTAGCGCCGGTAGGCTTTCTTAGGGGGTCGTCCCAAGCCTGTCATGGCGCAGGAAATTTTTATAGTGGCACCATTTATGCTTGGCTCATGATGCCCCCCCCGGAACTCATTTTTTTGTTCACCTGGACGGTTTCTTCTAGAGTCCGGATTGATGGGTCGTCTTCAGGACAGCATGTGGGTAGTCTTAGGACACTCGGCGGTGATTGAAAAATCCCAGGTGGTAGCAGGCGGATTCGAACCGACGTCATCCATGGCGCGGTGAATGCGGGGCCCGCACGCTAACCACTTAGCCACCGCCTACCCATATTATTCTGAGTTTTGTGTAGATATTGATGAACCTCAGTTTAGCTGCTCAGATCGAAGTCCCCCATAACATTGCTCTTGTGAGCCTCAAAATCAGAGGTGGGCAAGTGCGGTACTTAGTGCGGTAGTGCGTAGTACCGCATCACAAAAAAGTACCGCACTACCGCAAAATTTCTGAAAATACCGCACTACCGCGGACCGCACTAAAAAATCCTGCGGTACTTTTTTGCGGTACTTTGAAAACTATCGAAGACGACATTTGCAGCGCGGCATGCTCACAGAATTTTTTTTTTTTTTTTCAGTGAATCGGACTCAATCAATCAATTGGTATCAGTCATCAGAATCAGTGATTCAATCATTCTGACTTTTCAGTTATTGTTCAAAATTAAATACTAAATAGACAGACTAAACTACTACACTGCGAGTCTTCTTTAACCCGCGCGGTGCCGGCCATTTCAACCCCGGACCCGTCCGTGGTGCCGGCCGATTTTTCATTTTTTTATGAGCTTAAAAAATCCTAAGCAATTGTAAGATAATGGAAAAACATGCAAAAACTGGTTTAGCAAAGCGAGTTTTTTAAACCCACCTTATATATGTTGGTGTTGCCTCTCGTTAGTGCATATTAAATGACGGTACTCTCACTCGGTTTTACATAGTTTTTATTAGTTACTGAATCATCATCAGACATGTCTGATAAGTTGATAACATATCCTCAATACCAAACGCGAATAACTCAGAGTAAATCTGTTCGTCACTCAACCCAAGGCGGCGCGCCATGACTGCCTCTGACGATGACTGTACAGTGTACAAGCACTAACATGATTGCCGCTCATGTCCCGTACAAAAGAGCCAGCAGGATAGGCAATGAAGTATTTCTTATTCTGACTACAGCTGCCGCAGTACCGCACACCGCATACCGCACTGGGAAACAAAAAAATGGGACCGCACTACCGCAACCGCACTACTCCGGAAAAAGTACCGCGCTACCGCAACCGCACTACTCCGGAAAAAGTACCGCGCTACCGCAACCGCACTACTCCGGAAAAAGTACCGCGCTACCGCAACCGCACTACTCCGGAAAAAGTACCGCGCTACCGCAACCGCACTACTCCGGAAAAAGTACCGCGCTACCGCAACCGCACTACTGATTTTTCAGTATTGCGCCCACCTCTGGTCAAAATCAAGGTGGCTGGTGCTTGTTTGCAGCCTATTGTCCTTTTTCGGTGTTCTGCTTCGTGGTATGCTGTTTTGGTGTTGTGTGTTGGTATGGATAATCGTTTGGATGTGAGGGTGTAAAAATTAAGTTGACTGGTGATTAATCTTGTATTGCCCTTAATTGATGTTCTTTTTTGTGTGTGTCGTATCCTGTTTATGGTGTCGTGTTGATGTGGATGATCCCCGTTCGTTGTGAGGGTGCAAAGTTAGATGATGTTTTTTTAATCTTTTTTCGGTGTCGTGGGTTGGTATATGGATATCTCCGTTCGTTGTGGGTATATGTGTGGGTATAAAGTTGGATATGTTTTTTTTTTTTGTTGTTGTTTTTTTCATTTTCCGTGTTGTGGGTTGGCATGGGTGATATCCTTGTTCCTTGTGGGTGTAAAGTTGGATGACATGTTTATTTTCATCTTTTTCGGTGATGTTGGTTGGTATGGATGAGCACCACTTCATCCAGCACCACTCACACCTTCACTGATACCATTTCTGCCTCGAGTGTAGGAAAACGGTGCATGGCAGGTATAATTATAAACCTGGTACTTGCCTCCATCAACACTTTTAAGGATTGCTTCTATTTTATTTGCAGCATAATTCTGAACAGCTGGTACACACATATTGCGAGCTGAACATACATAGAATTTCGAAAGTCAAAATTCATGTCTGCTGAAATGTTAAGTTTTTGTAATCTCTACGTATTTACGTTTGTGCATATATATTTTTTTTTATTGTTTTTCTTTGCAAAAGGGTGCTCTGGCATCAAGCCCAAGAAGAAGGAAAAATGAATACTCTGCAGAGGGTCAGCGTGCACGGCGCACGTGCACGAAGTCCGTGCATAAAGGTGAGGCGGGTCAGGTCAAGGGCAGGTCAGGGCAGGGTCAGTCCTCGGTCAGGGCGGCGGTCGTGCAGGCGGTGGCGGTGGCTCAGGGTCACAGTTTCACTACCCAAGATGATGCTAAGGGAAGAGAGGGCGAGAGTCACTCAAAAGTAGGTAATTAGTATGAAAACACACACACACACACACACACACACACACACACACACACACACACACATATGGAAGGGAAAACAAGACCAGTTAAATTAAGATTAAGATCGCAGAAGGCGACAGAGGAAATACTGTACAGAACAACTAAGTTAAGGGAAAAAGACGGATGTAAGGAAATATATATATATATATATATATATATATATATATATATATATATATATATATATATATATATATATATATATATATATATATATATATAAAGAAAAATAGAAATGAAGAAGAAAGGAAGAAATGGAACGAACTTATAGCAGAGGCAAAAGAAAGGAATAATGTAAGACCTGAAGAGGAAAAAGAGGTATTTTTTTGGAGTTCTGGGAGATCGTGTCAGAAAGTGGTTGTAATGTGTATATTATAATGTACATGTGAATGTATGTCGCAACGCCATGGCACAGCCGCCCTAAAGGATGTTTATTAACACGTCAGGGCATAGGTTGTGCTTAGGAAGTGTTCCTTGCCGTGAGAACGGTGTTGATTCAGCAAGCCTGGTGCCGCTGGCCGCTCCTGTGCCGGCGAGAAGCCGGCAGATATTAGCGGGCGGCGGGCGAGAGCAGAGGACTTCTCGGGGTGTGCGTACGACTTACGTCTCGTCCACAAAATACTGTAACTATTCTGTAAGACTGTTAATATATTTAAAAAGCCAATACAACTATTTAATCAACCAGAGAGAGAGAGAGAAAGTAAATTAAGTGAACTTAACGGCTTGGCTCGGCCAACACATAATACACCTCACTTAAGTAGAGGGCTATAGTGTTGTCTCAACCACTTCAATCAACTGGAGAACGCAGGCAACGGTACACCGGACCTGACGTGAGATAACAGTTCGCGCCTTAAACATAAACACTAAAAAAAACCCAGCTAACAAAAAGGCTAACATGGTACATAAGGGAGAAGATGAAAGAGAGCGAAAGTTAGACAAGATTGATACAATTAAGGGATTGAGTGTGATGTACACAAATGTAGACGGGATAATATCTAGTAAGCTGAAATTACAAAACTACCTACAAGAGGAAGAGCCCATGATTGTATGCCTAACAGAAACTAGACTAAATGAACTCATCCAAATAGTGTTTGATACAAAATACAATGTATGGAAGAAAGATAGAGGGGGCAAAGGTGGTGGAGGAGTGATGATAATGACAAAGAAGGAGTTATTGGTAAAATCAGTAGTATATGGAGAAGGAAAGGCAGAAATAGTGAGTGTAAATCTGGAGAACAAAAACAGAGAAAGGATGACGATTACAACAGCGTATGTACCACCTAGAACTAACTCATGGAGTAAAGAAGAATATGAAATCATGATTGAAGATACCATTCAGAGTTTAAGTAGAATACTCGAGGCAAACAAAAAAGTACTATTAGTTGGTGATTTTAGTTGTAAAGAGGTAGCTTGGGAGATGTTTGAAAGCGGTGGTGGCGACATGGCATAGGAGGAAAGATTGTTAAGATTGATGATGGAAAACTTGATGATGCAAAGGGTGAAGGAAAACACAAGATATGGAAGTGATGACTAACCGGCGAGACTAGAGATAAAAACAGAGGAGGAGGGAAATGAAGAGGATGAATCATATAAAAGAAACAGGTTAAACTATTGGAAGGCAGACGTGGAAAATTTTAGGAAATATTATGGAGGGTTGGACTGGGATGAACTAATGGGAACAAGTGAAGTGCAAGAAAAGTATGATATTTTCATGGAGGCGTATAAAACAGGTGTTATGAGGCTTGTACCAGATTACAGACCTAAAGAGAAGGGAAAAAAGGACTGGTTTAATGCAAAATGTGCTAAATCAAAAGAAAACAAAAACAAAGCATGGAAAAGATTGTAAAGAAATAAAGAGCAAAGGAATAAAGAAGATTTTAAGGTAGCGAGAAATGAATACGTGAAAATAAGGAAGGAAGAAGAGAAGGGACATGAAAAAGATATTGTGGAAAAGTACAAAGAACAACCTAAACTATTTTATAGACTCATAAATGGAAAAATTAAACCAAGAGAAACAATTGAAAGACTGAGCGACGGGAATGTGACAATCGATGATCCTAAAGGCATGGCGGAGTTACTAAACAAAAAGTTCCAGCAAGTTTTTACTAAAGAATCAATATTTAATGAACCACAAGAAAACAAGATAAATGTTCATATGGAAAAAGTCACAGTAAATAAAGAGGAGATATATAAATTGTTGGGGGAGCTGGAAGAGAGGAAAGCTGTAGGACCGGATGAGTCTCAGGGTATATATTGAAAGAATGCTGAAATGAGTTGGTTAGACCGATATATGACATCATTAAATGCTCAATAACAACTGGTACAGTGCCTAAGGAGTGGCGGAGGGCCGAAGTGGTCCCTATATATAAAAGTGGAAGGAAGGAAGAACCCCTGAACTACAGACCCGTACCACTGACCAGTGTAGTATGTAAAATATGTGGGAAAGTGATAAAGAAACAATGGACGAGATTTCTAGAAGAGCATAATTTAATCGCAAGTAAACAGTATGGATTCAGAAAAGAGCGCTCATGTGTGACAAACTTACTGAGTTTTTACTAAAGAGTGACAGATAAAATACAGGAAAGGGACGGATGGGTTGATTGCGTTTACCTGGACCTGAAGAAGGCGTTCGACAAAGTTCCACATACAAGACTGCTATGGAAACTAGAAAATAAAGGAGGATTGAAAGGGAATATAAAGAACTGGATGGAAAGCTACCTAAGTGGAAGAGAGATGAGAACAGTGGTTAAGGACATAAAATCGGAATGGAGAACTGTAGAGAGTGGAGTGCCTCAGGGATCGGTATTGGCACCAATACTTTTTCTAGTATATAGTAATGACATGCCAGAGGGAGTAAATAGTTATATGAGCCTGTTTGCAGGCGGTGCAAAGCTGCTAAGACATATAAGAAACAGTAAAGACTGCGAAACTCTGCAAGAAGACCTAAACAAGATTTGGAAATGGAGTATGGAATGGGAGATGAAATTCATTGAGAAGAAATGTCATGTTATGGAAATGGGAAAAAGTGAAGCAAGACCAAAATGGACATATAAAATGGGAGATGGTGAAATACTAAAGAAAGTACACGAAGAGAGAGATCTGGGAGTAATAATGCAAGATAATAAACAGCTAGCGAGTCATATAAATCGGATATTCGGTGATACGTATAACATGGTGAGAAATATAGGGATAGCATTCCACTACATGGATAAGGATATGATGAAAAAATTAATTACCACTATGATCAGACCAAAATTGGAATATGCGGAGGCAGTGTGGTCTCCCCATAAGAAGAAACACAAAGGAACTAGAAGGAATACAAAGAATGGCAACAAAAATGGTTCCAGAGCTGGAGGGATTGACATACGAGGAAAGGCTAAAGGAAATGGACTTACCAACACTAGAACAAAGGAGAGAAAGGGAAGACCTAATACAAATCTATAAATTATTGAGCAAAATGGTAGAAGTAAATAACGAGGAGTTACTACTAAAAGAAGGAGTTTCCACCAGGAACACAAGACGACATAGCAAAAAAAATTGAGAAAGGGAAGATGCTTGAGAGATATAAAGAAATATAGCTTCCCGCAAAGAAATATAGAGGTTTGGAACAGACTAAGTGAAGATGTGGTATCGGCGAGGAGTGTGCAAAGCTTTAAGGAAAAGTTGGATAAATGCAGATACGGAGATGGGACCACACGAGCGTAAAGCCCAGGCCCTGTAAAACTACAACTAGGAACACACACACACACACACACACACACACACACACACACACACGACTACTCACCTTTGGAACACAGCAGATGCAGTCACCAGTGTTGCAAGTGCCGAGCCAATTATGATAATATCCAGTGGGACATTGATCTGTGGAAAGTATTCCAGTTTGTATACATATTGTATAGCATTATTAATCTGGTGATGTTCAATTAAGAACAAGGGAATGGTTGTGGTAATTCGGATTTAGTAAGGTAAGCATGAGGTAAGCAAGGTTAATTGGAAGCACAGTGAAGAGGGATTCGATCGTCTGATGAGTTGATGACCAAGACAAACTTAGCTTGGAGAGTTTGAATTCCCCAGTGCGACTCTTTGCAATCAGCCACCGACGAGGGCACACCTTCAGACCGGCGCTCCTACTTTGTTATTATCTTGAGAAGCATATTGAACAGAAAGGCCAAGAGCAAACAAGAATTCCCAGTCCCAGTCCCTTAACCACAAGGCAGTCCATGGAACCCACGTCGTATCCCACCAGTCTAGTCGTCTTGCCTGGGACTTGAACGACTCATACCTCAACCCACATCTCCCTACGGTCCGGAATTCTGAGCTAATTGCATGATCAGTGCTGTGCAATTCTGTGTCTAAGCCTGAGGTATAGGAACTTGGGAGTTCAACAGATATAACTCACCGTGAAGAGAGATTGTCCGTATAGCTCCCCGAGTTGGGTTGACGCATATGCCATTCTTATGAGCACACAAATAGTCTGGCTCACAGGTCCTGCAACACGTGCAGGAGCCACAAGCATCATCTGTTAGGTATTCATTTATATCGTTGCAATAATATGTTTCAAAAACGCATCTCCCCGGGTTGAGGCCACCAGCACAGGCGTTGGTGGATTCGCACTGTTGAGGGAAGAAAGGTGGGGGGAAGGGGAGTTAAACAAGTAGAGAACGGAAGGAGTTGATAAATAGGCAAGAGCAATTGTCAGTCCATACAAAGCAACCCTTGAAAGCCATCCACAAGTTATCATATTCGTAAGTCTTTTATCCACATGTTTCTCCAAGCTCTGAGAAGCTCCGTCGTATTCACACCACCAAGACTGTTTATTAAATCATTCTCCTGTTTGTTTATGGCCCAGTCTTTGCTGATCTCATTCTCAACCAACAAAATAGCACACCAAAGATATTTAATATTTCCGAGTTGGATTGCTTTAGGCTTATAATTATATTTATCAATTGTTGAATATATAGGTGAGAGAAAAACTACATTGCCTTGTATATCACCAGCGAAAGTATTCCGTGAAACAACTTTGGGTGTATCTTTTAGTATAAAAGTATCCTTGACATCCCGCCTTGCATTTGGAAAAAGAATGGTTGATAACAGCTAGTAGATGTAGAAAGTGCCCCGCTTCAAATACCATCAAAACTGAACTCCGGACGTATGATACCCTAGTCAAGTGATATAAACAAAGTTAAAGTGCGTGACTCTTACGGGTCCCGGCGTGCTGGCGTTATACTTACTACTCTAAGTTCAGGTCTATCTGCTGGCGCACAGCATTGGCAGTTCTTGTCATCGCTACAGCCAAGTCGAGGGTTTGGCGACAAGCCGGCACCGCACGTAGCATCAGCCTTGATACACTGACCTCCGGCCTCCGCACAGTCGTCGCTTGCTTGGCAGGTCTTACAGCAGGAGCAGCTCCCGAAGCCACAGTCCCCGTCACTGTACTCGTCTGGAGTGCAGAGTCTGGCGTCACTCACACAGCGGCCATCATCACAGCTTCCAGCTGCATCACAAGGTTCACAGCACCTGTCAGAGGGACGTAGCTCATTGTAAATCAGGAGAAGCGGGGGCCGCAGATATTTGAGGCTCTGCAGGGTGGCTGTGTGCTCACCAAGTGTCAGAGGCAATGCTGAGTTCACGTCCCTTCGCCTTTGATTAAGAATTATCGTCCGACTCTGAATGGCAGAATAAGATCACCCACATAATAACATAAAAACATTAGGAGACAGCAAGCGGTCGGTAGGCCTATGCAGGGCAGCTCCTGTGAACTTAACTTAATCCACACTGTTTTCTATAGCGGGCTTTCTGTTCTTCACTGTTTTCTATAACGGCCACTGTTTGTTATAGCGGCAAAATATCCCTAAAAGTGCTTTTTTTTTTTTAATTCCCCGACTGGCCCGTGCTCGCTTCGCTCGCCGTATCATGAACCTATGAACCCCGCTAGAGCCTAGCACCCCCCAAAAGTCTGCCAAAATTACGGGCCTGATTGAGATTGTCAAATGGAGCCTGGGGTAAGGGGTAGGGGGCTGCACCGTGAGTCGAGTAGCAATATAAACTACAGCGTCATTAACAAAAGCGCCCTCATTAACAAAAGACTGGAAGCAGCCAACCGTGGGCACACACACACACACACACACACAGTCATGTCGCTATATACTTAGAGTTCACATTGACAGACAACAACGAAAGTTCCCAAGCTCTCACTTGGAAGGAGATGATTCACAGTTTCCGGCAGTGAATTCCCCGTCCATGCAGTCAGTCTTGCACGTGCCCATTCCAGAAGTACCACACATGTCTGTTGGACAAGCTGAAAAATGAAGGGGACAGTAAATTAAACAAGTGCGGCAGCATGTAGAGGGGTACACGTAGGTGTGTTTTGGGAGGAAGGATCGGTAAATGTTCGGGGTGAAGCCTACCCCACCGATGGGCGCGTTGTGAGACGGATCATGAAAAGACTGAAGTGTTTTACTGTGAAGATGGATAAGGCGAGTGAAGAAGAATGTTATTCTTATTTGAGATCGGGGAATAACCATAATAAAGAACATGCTTCATTTCAAGTTGAGGTGAGGTAAGCACTGCTGCATCATGCCTAGTTTGAACAGTAACCAGCCGCCAGCCGAGGAAGATCCGCTGATGGGTATTAGTGTGTCTTACCGTCGCTGTTACCGTCCATGGCCCTGTTACCGTCCACAGTGTCCGTGCAGCACCGGCAGCCGGTACTACATAAGTTATCCATGTCTGTTATTTCGTCGCATCCTTCAGGGTTCCTTCTAAAAAAGGACCCACCGGCATTACTGCAGCCCCCGTGCATGGACGTGATGTTAAGCCGCGTTCAGACCTGTGCAACTTTTCGTGCGCACAGGAGGCATGCGCCTATTACATGAAGAGGCAAGCAGAGGCATGCAACGGTGCATGGTAAGGCATGCTTCAAATCTGTGCGCACAGGCCAACGTACGAAGAGGCATGAAGACGCAAGTGTCTCCCCATCCAAGACGGGGAGACTCGTGCAACAGTCGCCCGTCAACCACGTACGGTTTATTATGCCGTGTTTTCTAATTTTAAGATCCTCCTTTGTATTGCCAGTATGGAGGATTGGTCCAATGACAAAAATATAAACTTTATTGAGGATTATCGTTCATCTACTTGTCTGTGGATGGCTTGCTCTGCAGACTATAAAGACCGGGTGAAACGGAATGATGCTCTACAGTTCCTCAAAAATGAATATGAAATGGGGACGTCAGAGGCAGTCCTGAACAAAATTAAAAGCCTTCGGTCGTACTTCCGACGAGTGCACAAGGAACACTTGTCGAAGACGAAGAGCGGTTCCGATGGTGATGATGTTCCAAAGCCGTCCTGATTCCCCTACAAGTCACTTCTCTTCATTCTAGATGAAGAAGAAACAAGGCCTGGCAGAGAAACTTTCTTGACGACTGAAAAGAATATGTGTGCTTCACTCCAGGTGTGAACAGAAAGAGGCATGCGCATCTATCGGGGAGGAGGCATGCAGCCAGAGGCATGCGTGAAAGTGCGCGTTGCAGGCGTTGAGGCATCGGAAGATGCACGGCAAGCAGGCGCAAGGCGCACAGGTTTGAACGCAGCTTTAGGTGGTCAGTCAAGTTACCCGGTGGGCCCAAATACACTTATTCGGAATGTACGTTTGGGACGTGCTTGAAGCATTGTCTAGTTGAATGACATTTTTTTTTTTTTTTTTTAGTTCGTGACAATTTGTATCAGATGAAAACTTACCATACAATTCAGCCCGCTTGTTGCTGCTGTAGCTCCGCAGTGGTTGGTCTCGTTGTTCAAAAAGTTTTTCCGTGTCGGCATCAACGGTCCTGGACCCATCCCCTTGCTTCTCACCATCAGCCTGAGTGTTAAAGGAAAAAATACTCGCAGTCCTTACTACGGAGCTGAGCTTCGCCCACAGTATGGCGTTACAACTGTCGCCGAAGAGTAGCAGCTGGTCTGGACGTTGACGAGGCAATCAACCAGATAGTCTGTCAGCCAAAACTTTCTAACCTGTTCCTTGCGCTGTGCAGGAGACCATAGCCTGAGACTTAATAGACTTATATCACACCTGTTGTGAAATTAACCAGATTGTCGAAATCGTTTTAGCGTTTCCTCCTGCGGGTCCTTATTTCCTCCCCGCCGCTCTGCCACATAGTCCCAACACCTACCTCTTCCTCTCGTATGTTAGCTATAGATAATATATGAGAGGATAAGATGTAGGTGCTGCAGGGTACTGTTTTATAGAGTGGCGGGGAGGAAAGGGCCCGCGGGAGCCATCGCAAACACGATCTCCCCAATCTGGTTTCACTGTAGCTGACGTGTGTATATGCAAGAACACCTCTACCACAAATCATACTCACTTTGGATTGACAGACGTCCAGAGCCAGCAGTGTCAGCAGTCCTACTATAAGCGCAGTCCTCATCGCGGCTTATGGTTACGGAGGGAAACAGAAACAGTGGTTGACAATGTGGTATTCGTAGTGCAGCTACATAAAAAAGTTAGGACATGCAGTAATGGATACAAGGCAGATAAAAAGTTCAATAAACAGATCAAAAGAATAGCTTGGCACGAAAGGCTGTATTGATTAGTGGAACAGGAGTAGCGAAACGAATTTAGTGGTCATGTGGTCAGAGCAACTGAAGGAACTGAACCCTATATAGAGAGGGGAGGATAGCAGTTTTTTGGAATGCCATTTTCTTTTTTACGTTAAGCCACAGCACCAGCACAGACGCTCCTGATGGGGCGTGTTGGACGGGCAAGACTGTGATAAGTCCTCAGGCTTACCTTGCTGATCACACTTTGTGCTTTCCAACTTTTTTTTTTTTTTATGTGTGTGTGTGTAGGCACTTGCGGCCTCACTTGGTGTCGGTGATCTGTGCGGCGACAGGCAAACAGACAGGCAGAGCTGGTGGTCGTACTGCAGCGAGCGGGCGTGGTCGTGGCGGAGTCGCAGGCCGCAGCAGCAGTGTGGCTGTTCTGGCGGAGTCGCCCTTTTAATACCTGCACGTGAGGCGGAGCGCGGCGCGGCCACCTGTGCTGCCTTACAAGTGTGTGGCCTTTTCTCTTTTATATTGATTTAGGTATTTATTCATGTTATTTCCATTTTATTTATTTTCACTTTCATTGTTATTATTTTTAATTATTTTCATTATATATACTTTTTTGTGTTGAGTCAAAACAAACTTGGCAACATACATTGAAGCTGCGCGTGGCCTCGGTGTTCATCTCCGTCACATTGGCCAATGATCATGGCGGGTAATAACCCATTACCCCGGGACAGGGCCATTGTGACATCCGGGTTACAACAGTTTTCCTCAGGTATACGCATTTATCGGCCAGGACCAAAGGGCAGCCACTAGGAGAAAGCAGCCAAAATTAATGTAAATTGGCGGATTGGCTTGACCCACGTTGTCAAAGACTCGCTCAGCACGAGCGCATGACGTTGTCGATATTTGTGCGAAGGCCAATGATCCGTGTCTTCCAGTCGCTCGTGCCCGCTGTCTTACTCCATGGCTACGAGACATCGAATGGTTGATGCCTTCAGGCACCGAAGTCACGATATTTGCCGTAAGGATATCGCTGTGGCTATGACTGAGAAAATTCACGTTTTCATGAACGTGAAAAGTGTTTCAGGAGATCATCTGAAGTTAACATTGTGTTGACAAAGAGAGTTCCTGCTAAAATCCCATCCATGTCCATTACTATTGTACCTTATGACAAGGTGAAGAGAATGAAAGGTAGGTTCACTAGGGGGGGGGGGGGGGCGAGGTTCCTAAATTTGTCTCTTCTGCGCATGACGTGGTGAAAGAAGGACTTATGGGTCCGGACATGCCCGGCATGGAAGAGAGGTCAGTCGCGCGCATCAGCCTCCTGACCTGGCTCCTCACTCACTCAATGGGAAACTTAGCTAAAGTGTATTTTCTTTCAGTACGCCAATTTTTTTGTATTGTGCGAAGTTGTCGATCAGTTTCGGTGAAAGGAACCTATAATATACGGTTTCATCGGCTGCCAAGAGATCAAGAACTTAGAAAGAAATGGATGGAAATATGTAATATAAAAATAATATAAAAAATACAGGATAAACTATTGAATCATATTGTGAGAGAATCGAGTAGCATCATGCTCGTTACAGAGGATTTGAATGTAGGTTTATAGTTTTCATTGTACTTATTATTATTACACAGCAAGATGTGAGCCGTTACAAAGGCAATCCCACGCTTACTACTGTGAGCCATAACAAAGGGACGGGCAGTCATTATTCTCAGATTTAATGTTTAGGCTCTCCCATTGTGGCCAAAAAGGTATTTAGCGTGTTTTGTATTTTTATACTGTGTCTAGAATATGCATATATAGACATTCAAGTGAATTATAGTGTGTTTAAGCAAGAAACATTACTTAAAGATGTGTGTACGTAATTTCTTTGTGTGTTAAATTCACTACAGAAACCTATAGAAGATACGGTATTTGTCAATCAAAGACAAAGACAATGAGAGCCTGTTTAGATTCGACCTAAATACTTTCGATTTTATTTGCGTTACCGTTCGACGTGAATACTTTCGTTTTCTATTTCATCTCTCCTCCCTCCACCTGCTGACGTCATTTTCTGCGCGCCAGTTGACCCACTGTCCTTTGATCCTGCTCTTTACCTTGCTTTCTGTCACTGAGTGAGTCCATTCGTCGTTCATCAGCCCCTCAAAGAAGTGTACCGACAAAGGACAGCCATGAGCGAGGATGTCAGATGGCCTCGCACCTCGAAACCTGTGTGAACATTAACTATGAACGCTATCTCCTCAACACAATCAACACTCAAGATGGCGTCACGTGATGTATTATTTGATGCTTTATGCTCCGAAAGTCGGCACGGGTCAGTGTTTCCCTCCAATGAATGTGTTCCAATCCAGAATGAGCGCATCCCACGCACCACAGTGTAAGCACGGCATGGCAGCTTATACGCTGTAACACACTAGTAAAGCCTGGATACATCTGATCCCCAGTATTCTCCCAACGAGGCATGAATTAAAATTGGTTGGTCTCATTAATGCCTTCTGTCCCAAATGATTGTGGAACAAAAGACTTGAGATGCAACTCACTATATTTTGTGAAATCATGTTATAGATTAACTTGTATTTTCTAGTTAATTTAAGGTAATATTGCTGTAAAAGATCCTTTAACTGAGATGAAGATGAGACAAATGAGTGGAAAAGGTGGCAGGAAATCACAGGCTGAAGCTGAAAGTATATTCTCTAACCTTAGCAGAATGTCCTCATAGTGGCAGCACATACACTGCCGCTCACAGATCAGCCTGTGGGACGGCTGGAAATGGATCTCACTGATTTGCCTGCTTCATGTGTCTTCTCGGCCATGGAGAGTTACCAGGCTAGTTGGTCTGTGATAGACTGACGCATCCTTCTCCGTGTCTGGTAACCTCTCACGTGCACATCACAAGGATAGAGGTCACCAATCATGGAGAGCATCAGTCTATCACAGACCGCAGCTTGGCTGATAACTCTGCATGACTGAAAAGATCCTCGGAGCAGCCCACTCAACGAGCTCCACTTCCAGACATAACATGGGCTGATCGGCAGGCCGTGAATTCACCAAACATCACCATAGCCGATCCAGGACTCAGGACGTTTGCTAAGGTAGAGGAGGTAGCGTTATAACTATTTCGTAAAGAATCCTTATCACAAAAAAACCAACTAAAATTATGAGTATTTTTTTCTTGAACACAACATTGAATAAACAACAGAACAATAATATGAAAATACGTATAGCCTGTACGTATTTTCATATTATTGTTCTGTTGTTTATTCAATGTTGTGTTCAAGAATGTTATGTCTGGAAGTGGAGCTCGGTGAGTGGGCTGCTCCGAGCGGGCTACAGCCTGGCTGTAGCCCGCAGGTCCCAGGCAGCAAGCCCGCCATTTTGAGGGTGTCAGATACCATAAATAGTATATTTTTACTGCGCAAAGCAGGTGATGTCACTTATTATGACTTCGTGAGCTTTCATATTTATCTATTTGTGTATATTTCATGGTGGCAAAACTTAAATTACTAGTTTCATTTTTTACCAGTGACACGAATTTGTGACTTTTTCACAATAGAATTTCACTCAAACAAGTGAATCAGACCCCACAGAAATATTACCAGTGTGTGTATGAATGAATACAAAGATAAGCACATACTTTGATTTAACCCTAGGATGTCTCGTGGATCATTAATAAATAAAAACAAAATATCCGGATAGGCTACTCTTTAGCCCGTTACCTTCAATGGCCCCAAAAACAGTCCCTCCGCCAAGTTTGTTCCCCACATGTTAGGTGCGCCTGTTATGTACTGCTACTCTGTGTGGGTGTTAATTCTCTGAAGACATTGCTAATCATTACAGAACAGTGGCGTACCGAGGGGGGGCCATGGCCCCTTTAGCAAAGAAAAAATAATAATGAATAAATAAATATTACAGAAAAATAATAGGAATATGTATATTAGTATTACGATTACGAATGTGTGTGTGTGTGTGTGTGTGTGTGTGTGTGTGTGTGTGTGTGTGTGTGTAGTTGAGAGCTCAGTGACACCGACTGACCGAGTTATTTCCTCTTTGGTTTTGTTTTGAGTTAATGGTAGGATATAAGGTGTGCTCTGAGTGATAAAAAAAAGTAAGGTGTTAAATGATGGGTTCATAAAATTGTGTGTAGAGTGCGATGTCAAGCTGTCAACTGAAAGCGGCGGAGGGGTGTTTGTAGCGGGAGCGGGGAGACAGGAAGAAGAGGAACACGAGATTGGGATGGCTCTGGCGGAGAGAGAGCACGAAAGTCGTAAGTGTGCCTTCTCTCCTTCTTGCCTCTTAGATTTACTTGATTTTAGGTGTAAGGTGCTGTCAAAGTGATTGGAGGACTATATAATTATACTGTAGAGGCAGCAAGCGAACTTGTCTGGTGACAGTGGTGAGTATGTAATGATTCTGTATTATGACGCGGAGAGTGGCAGGCGACGCTACACGCGTATGGGACTTGTGACGTTGACCTTTGCCGCTATATTACCACCTCTAATGACCGTTTTGTGCTTGACAGTGGACAGTGTAGAGTGGCTGAGTAACTATTGTATGTTCAGCACTTGAACAATGGAGCTGCTGAGTTGAATAAGAGCAGGTTTTATTTTTATTTTATTTTATTTTTTTATTCTTATTTTTTTTTACGTTGTTGCCTATTGCGCCGGTAGGCATCTTCCCGGTGGGGCCTGATGGTCGGCCCAAGGCTTCTTCCAGGTGGGGCCTGATGGTCGGCCCAGCCCGTTCTGGCGCAGGCGTGTGTTTATAGTGGCGCCATCTTGCATTGGCTCATGCTGCCCCCCGGAACTCGTTCTTGATTCGCTTGGACGGCTTCCTCTAGAGTCCGGGTTGATGGGTGGTCTTCAGGACAGCATGTGGGTAGTTTTAAGCCACTCGGCGGTGACTGAAAAATCCGAGTGGTAGTGTGAGGATTCGAACCCGCGTCGTCCATCACGCGGCGAATGTGGGTCCAGTACGCTATCACTTCGGCCACCGCCTACCCACCATTTTGAGAAACATTCATTGACGACGTAGGCTCACATGACCGTAGCCTTTTCATGTTATCCGTATAATATTTTCTGACCAAAAATTCCAAATTTCTGAAAATTATGATTGATAGACTTCGCTTTCTGTTTATGTAGTACTTTTTTTCTATAGCGTGTGTCATTTCTTGAATTCACGCAGGCTTGGGATTTGTGCCTTTCCATTCTTTACATATTTCCTCCTTGGTCACAAAACGTCAGAAAACGCTTCACGTGAGTACTCTATCTGGTGTAAGAAAGTCATCACTGACTCGGCTGATGCCCCGGATAATCCAGTTAATCAGGTGGGTAAATAATGAAATAATGATTAAGAATAATTACTGCAAAACACGTTAGGTGAAGAATCAGCAGCCAAGCCTAATCTAAAGCAATAAGTGACCCAGGTTTTCTCATGAGTTTGGAAGTGCTCACCTCAGTTCTAAGTGTCACTAAACCCTTGCCGGAAAAGCTGCAGGGGTCACAACAAGAACTGATGGGTGTTCTTGGAAGTGTAGCTACACAGAGCTGCATAGATGCATTTCAGTCCTATTGTGATGGAAATAAGTTCAACCAACTTTTTGCCCAACCTGAGGAAAGGTACGGAGATATCATCCAGAAGCCTTGAACAATCAGAGGTCATCAGAAACATAATTAAGGCTAACCCTCCAACAGCAACTCCATAGGAGTACTATCGAAGAGCTATTTTTCTCCCATTTTCGGACACTGCTATAGCACAACTCAGGGAAAGGTTTGCATC
This sequence comes from Eriocheir sinensis, assembly GCF_024679095.1. Taxonomy (NCBI): domain Eukaryota; kingdom Metazoa; phylum Arthropoda; class Malacostraca; order Decapoda; family Varunidae; genus Eriocheir; species Eriocheir sinensis. Next base: position 7,638,909 of record NC_066511.1, read on the forward strand.
TAAACACATTAGGAGTTTTTTGTTGGGAAATCTTGCTCCCTCTCTTTCAGTTGATACTGATTTTAGTGAAATGAAGGAGGCAGTTGAATTTTATGGGAAATTTCTTGATGGAGAAGCAGATCTCGTTGAAGATGAATATCTACGGGGGCAGAGTTATTGGGAGCGTCGTGAATCTCATGAGAGGTCAAAGCATTGGGCACATATCCAAATTTTTCCACCTTATTGCAATTTTTTCAACCCTACCTGTTAGTGCTTCCACCAATGAACGATCCTTTAGTGCCCTTAAATTGCTTAAAACATACCTTAGGAACGCAATGAGTGAAAGTCGTTTAAATGGACTGGCCTTACTTTGTCTATTGTGACACAAATCTTGATCATGAAGTCCTTGATGAATTTGCACGTCAGAACAGACGCCTAAATTTGAGGTAAACCAGTTTCACTGTATTGTTGTTAACAGTAACTAATCTAATTCATCTAGTTAATTTTTATTTTATATTCGTAAAATACCTGACCCAGTTTTCATGTATCTTGTACGTAAAAATATGTATTACAGCAGCAGCCTGTATAAACGAAGATTATACATGTTATATGAATATAACATTTTTTTCCTTGCCAGTATATTACTTTTTTATCAGAACATGTAGTTCTAAAGTAAGTAGTGTTGTTTCGAGGGTAAATTTTTGCAGTCCAAATTACAGAAATGAACAAGATTTTAAAAGTAATGTTCGCTCAAGTAACATAAAATTAGTACTTTAAAGATTATTTAAATATCCCAGATTTATGTTGTACTTATATGCTACCAACAAACTTCTAAAATGTACAATGTATGTATATGTATGTATCAATGCATGTATGTATAAAAAATAATAACTTTACCCAAGCGATCTAACCCGAGTCCTCAAGCTGTTTGGGATCCCTGCGCTTGCAATAATACTGGACGCAGTATATATATATATATATATATATATCTCTATATCTATATATATATATATATATATATATATATATATATATATATATATATGTCCCCCCTTTTCAATTTTCTGGGTACGCCCCTGTTACAGAATATAGTACTCCTGTATCAGCTGACTTCCCTACCACCTTCAATGAACCTTTATCTCATCTGTCCATTATATTTTTTTTCTCTCTCTCTCTCTCTCTCTCTCTCTCTCTCTCTCTCTCTCTCTCTCTCTCTCTCTGCGCATGTCGTTTGGTTATCTAGTTCGTACGTTATTTTTTTTTTGTGTGTGTGTGTGTGTGTTATTATGTGTGTGTGTGTATTATTTTTATTATTATTATTATTATTATTATTTTTATTATTTTTATCATTATCACCACCACCACCATCACTCCCTCCCATCCCCCCCCCCCCCCTCTACCACCATGAAAAACATCTAAATAAATAAATATGTAAATGAGAACGAATCATCCACTTCATATCACTCCCTCACCTGGTGTCTCTGTCCTCATGTCGACACTCTGCCGTTCGATCTCAGATAAGTCTGCCCTAATTGATTCCTGACAGGTGTGCGCCAGGTGTGTGCGTGGGCAGGTGTTTTGGTTGGTTGCTTACTGATGAGCGTTCGTGCCTATCCTCGTTGGCGCCAATGAATATTTTGTTTAAAAATGAGGGTAAATGAAGATGTAATTGAGTGCATGCGTTAAGGTGAGACGCTCAGGTGGGATGGGAGGGAGGAGAAGGGGTGGGAGTGGGGAGTGTGTAGAATCATGGACTTGGACATGGACTATTCTAGAAGTCCATGGTAGAATAAAGGAGAAACATTTGAAACATTTGAAACATTTTATTATCCCTTTATACAATTATGTATTTACAATAATTTAGTAGTGCAGGGAGCCCATTTAAAGCTGGGAGCTTTTTGGGCAGTACTGGAAACTTAGGTGCCGGATTTAATCAATAGTGCAAAAAGAAAAATATATATATATATATTGAGAGCAATGAAAATATATATATATATATATATATATATATATATATATATATATATATATATATATATATATATATATATATATATATATATATATATATATATATATACATACATACATATATATACACATACAAGCATATAATATATGACAAAAGTAAAATGATGATAATAATAATAATAATAATAATAATAATAATAATAATAATAATAATAATAATAATAATAATAATAATAGTTATATTAATAATAATAATAATTAACATTGTGATAATTATAAAATAATAGCAGTGTAAATAATAATTAAAGTGATAATATTAACACAATATCATTAGTACAAAAATTGTAATTGATTTATAAAAATAATATGGTAGTACTGTAAATGATAATGTGAGTAGTAATAGTATTAATACAATAATAATAGTATAAGGTAATAATTGATTAAGCTGAGGACACACTCTGACATGATACATGGACTTAATAATTATAACTGAGAAGAATATGTTTTTTAAATTGTTTTTTAAAGGAGTGTATTGAATTTAGAGCTTTAATATTATTAGGAATAGAATTCCAGGTTTTAGGTCCTGAATAAGAAAGTGAGTGTTGAAAAAGTGTTAAATTATGGGCAGGTGTACGTAAATTTTCATGAGTACGGGTGAAAGAAGTATGTTGTGGCTGTAAGGACACGGAGGTTTCACTTTTGATCTTTTTATACATGTAAATACCAATTTGTAGCTTATTTATGTCAAAGAGTTTTAAGGAATTTGTTTCTTTAAAGAGAGGTTGTGTGTGGGCAAAGTAGTCACTATTTGTAATAATTCTTATTATTTTCTTTTGAAGTCTAAACAGAGGTAACAGGTGTGTGGGGTAGGTGTTGCACCAGATAGGCGTACAGTAATACAGGTGTGGTAAGACATGTGCGTTTGTGGTGCCCCGAGGGCTGCGACACCACTCGCTCCAGTGTCATCATCTTCACCGGCAATATTTTCCGATGACAACAGCGGTATCGACCGCTAAAACACAACACGGACTCCAACACATGATTGTCCCCAAATGCACTGTTCATTTACCAACCTATACACAATTGCAATTGCCCATTAACGCACCCGCTTATCTCTCTAAGCCAAAACACAATCACCGCGGCCAAAACACGATCAACCGCGGAACAAAATGTTATGAAAACAAAGCTGCGTCACCGCGTGACAGCTACACTAGGATTAAAATCGACCTTATTACACATGTCGGTTAGGTAGATTATTGTATGAGCTCGGTGTGAGTTTGATGTATGACTCACACGCCTGACGTATTACCCTTGCGATGTCTGTATGTATGTCTGCCTATATAAGAAGCATTTATTCAGGCTTGACCTCAGATCAACCAGCACTCTGTTCGTTGCTGGACACTCAGTTGTCCTTCCCTAGACAACATGGGTAGAACATTCATCGTTGCTACTGTGAGTATGGAGTAATGTGGTACCATAGAGGAAAGCGTATCTAACATATCTATTGTGTTCTATTATCTTAGTTTTACTTAGGATTATATTTCTATGATACTTTATTGTGTGAGTTTTTACTCAATATTATACCAGTGTTAACGTCAGTAACCAATAGTGAAAGAAAACCTGAAGACTCATTGAGTCTAGTAAGCCAGTCGCTGGTTTAAACAATATTTTTACCCTCTGTAATATTAAGTAGTATTAAGGTAGAATAAAATACATATAAGAAAGGCGACACCGTTTCATCACCCCATTTACGAACTCCTTTAAATACTCCTAAAGTACCAGAATTTTAAGTCAAGTGTCACTAATGCAAACAGTGTGTCGTCTCCCCTGTGTGACCCGGATTACGGGTTACAACATTGGTGTCAGGTGTGGGGTGGTGAAACTTGTGGTGAAACTTGTGGTGAAACTTGTGGTGAAACTTGCAATTTATATTGGTTTATATTGGTATTGTACTGGTGTATGTCCACATCCGAAAGCGAGGGAGAAGACAGTTATTCTTGGAATTACGGGAATAAGACTTTAGAGTTAAAAAATGCCAGACGAAGGCAAGAACCCTCCCCCCACCAAAGGAGCTGGAAAATCGATCACCCTTGCCCATGATGATCTTGTCACGCTACTTAGCCGTCATACCTTGAATGATTTTAGTAGAGTGCAGGGACTCTTATATTTTTGTGGTGGAGAAGAAAAAAGTAGCAAAGCACCAAACCTCCCATGCCATAAGCTAGCAAAGAAATGGATAGAGGATATTGAAAGCCGGACACAGGCAAATTGGGACACTACCGGAAAGATTGAGTTAGCCAAACAATATGCCCTGGGAGCAGCGCGCGATCATCTCCTCGGTTGTATCACTAGATGTGGTCAGGTTTGGGATGTAGTATAGGAAGACTTCGTAAGTGTGTTTCCCACAGTAAGGACCTTTCGGTCCTCCAGAAAGAATTGGGAGAGGCAAAACGGCGGACAGGAGAAAACATCCGCACCTTCCTCATCCGCCTGGAGACATTGAGAGACGAGTTGATCGCTCTCAAGCCTGACAATGCCAGTTTGCTAACTGAGATAACCGCTTTACGGCTCAGAGGCTTTCCTCCGGCCCTCTTACTCATCCTAACGGAGGAAGAAAGGGGACCCACAGAAGGTATTAAAGAAAGGGTATGAGTATATTAAAGCTTATCCAGAGTCGAAGCTATCCGATGCCGATATCGCCAAAGAAATAAAAGTGCTGAACGTCTGTTCCACCCAGGCATCCGGACCCAAACATGTCTCACAAGCCCGTCCTCCACGCCCTCCAGGCCAGTCACATTACCCGATACCCCAAAGGGGAGGACGGCACGCCGCGCCACCTACACGCCCATATGGGAACGCGCCCACGCCACCCACATGTTATGCTTGTGGGTATGTAGGACACATGGCTCGCGATTGCACATATGGAAGGCAGTATAGGGGTGCCTACCACCCACCAACGGGCTCTCGGTACCCTCAGTACCAGCCCACTCGAAACAGGCGTCAGCCTGTCTCGCCTTGCGCTGCCTGGCGCCCGAGTACACGGCCGGTCTCTCACCCCGTAGCTCCTGGGTCAACCCTGACCACGAGAAGAACAAAAAAAACGACCCCAGAGTAGCTGCGGCAGTCCACGGCCCTACCCACGCCCTCACGTTGAGATTGTGCGTAGTCGCTAATGCACAAACGGAGATGGTTTACGCAATGCTAGACACAGGAGCAGGAGCGTCCCTAATAGAAGAAGATTTATTTAGGAAGGTAGGCGGGAAGATGATAGTTACAGAACCTCTCTCCATACAAGGGGTAGATCGGACTCCAATCCCTAATAAAGGAATAGCCGAAGTAGTAGTAGACTTTGGGCACGGAGAAATTATAGAAAAGTTTGTAGTAATATCACAAGGTATAGTGTTACCAACAGCAGTTTTGTTGGGCCTAGAATTTATGTGGAGACAAAATGTGGTAGCTGCACCGCTGGCCACACCTGGGCAGTTTAGTGTAATGGTGGGCGCCTACCCAGTGGAAGTTCATTCCCTGGCTGCGGACGATATGAGCCCGTACCCAGAAGATTGACTAACCGACCTTAAACCTACTTTAGACGAGATGGAGGAAGTACCAGTGAAAGCATACGCTATTAACGTGGCGTCCTTGCTACCAGGCACGGCAGGGTATGTCACTCTGGAGGCAGAGATTGGCAGAGCCCAGCAAGCCTTATTTCTCCCAAGGTCCAATGATATCCCTTCTTCATTTTTATTTCCCGGGTTAGTAACCTTAACTCCTAACGTCAAACAAACCAAAGGCAAATTCATCATTCCCTATGCTAACCCAACTGAAGAAACTATTGAGATGCCAACAGGTGAAGTGATGGGACACATTTATTCTTGTCACTCAGAATACTATCAATCATCGACTAATGAATGTGTAGCGGCTGTCACAAAAACAGCTACAAAGCCGCCTGTCACCCAGTCAAGTAAGCAGATGGTACTCGATAAGCTGATAGACGAGCTATTTTTACCCTCACAACGGGAAAATTGCTGTCTGAAGGGCTTAACCCGCAAGTATCCTGATGTGTTTGCTCTAAAAACGAGCCACTCACTATTACCCCTATTATGTTCACACTTTAAGGCTAAAAATGACAAGCCTATATATAAAAAGCCATACCCAATACCAGTAAAATATCATAAAGAAATAGAGATTCAGCTCAAGGACCTTGAGGCCCAGGGTATTATACGCCCTAGTGCGTCACCCTACAGCGCACCTCTAGTCCCTGTTGCTAAAAAGGATGGTGGAGTCAGACTTTGTCTCGACTTCCGCGCTCTGAACGATGAATTGATTGATGACAAACATCCCCTCCCTAACATTAACCTCATTTTGCAACAGTTAGGGGAAAGTAAAGTATTCACCTCCCTTGATTTGCGCCAGGGCTACCACCAAGTCCCATTGGCAGAGGAATCTAAACACTTGACAGCCTTCACGACACCTTATGGCCTCTATGAATTCACTACAGTCCCTTTGGATTAAAAACAGCACCTGCAGCCTATCAACGGATCATGAATCAAGTTCTCATAGGTCTGACAGGAAGAATTGTACATGTATACCTTGATGATTTGATAGTACAAGGGAAAGACATGGACCATCACCTAAAGAACCTCCATGCCGTCTTGGACAGACTGCAGAAGGCTCACCTGTCCTTATGACTAGATAAGTGTTCCTTTTTCAAAGAGCAAGTATATTATCTGGGTCACATTGTTAGTGCTTCTGGCTTGAAGCCTCAGCCCTCAAAGGTACAGGCGGTGCAACAACTCACTCCTCCGAAAACAGTCAAAGAACTTCAAGGTTTCCTGGGATTGGTTAACTTTTATAGGAAATTCATTAAAGACTTTGCCAAGATAGCATCCCCACTTAATAATTTACTCAAAGGGAGGAAAGTAACCAAGAATGATAAGACACATCTGGAGTGGAATGAAGAGGCATTGCATGCATTTAGCACACTAAAGAACAGTCTAACGACTGACATTGTTTTAGCCTTTCCGGATTTCCGGAAGCCCTTCAATCTCACCACAGATGCGTCAGATAAGGCAATAGGTGGTGTGTTGCAACAAAAGGATGAAAATGGTAGTTTACGTCCCATAGCATATTTTAGTAGAACCCTGAATGGAGCAGAACGTAACTACTCAGCGGTAGAGAGAGAAGCTTTAGCAGTCATCTATGGCCTCAGTACTAACCGACCCCTTATCTTGGGTTATAGGATACACATCCTGTCGGACCATAGACCACTGACTTGGCTGTTAAAAGCACAGTGCCTAGCAGCAGGATTGCACGCTGGCAGACACTTCTAGGAGAATTTGACTTTAGTATTGATTATCTCCCAGGCTCCAGCAACATGGTAGCAGATTTTTGTCAAGGATTAGGAATCAGGAGAGTGACGTGATAGAAGGCGAATTGGATGCTCGAATTATGTCTGTCACCCTTACGGGTGGACAGGACATGTCTGTCGCCTCTCCGGAGGGACATGACAAACAGGATAAGTTTCTCCATTGGAGTCTTGCTGGACTCATGGAGCACCAGGATCGCGATCCTGAACTGAGAGAATTGAAGCATGCTTTTGAACAGACCACCGGTGGTAACGTACATGAGAGAGATGAGAGAAAGGTTGCAGAGAGGAGCAATGTAACGTTAAATGCAGCTAAGAGGCACTTCAAAAACTGCCTCTTAGTGAAGTGTGTAGAGAACGGCATTCTCTACCGCGATGTTTGCGATGAATACAACAAGCAGAAAAGACTGGTTATCGTTCCACCAAGCTACATTCCTAACGCGTTAGCTTTGGCGCATTCCATGCTACCTGCAGGGCATGGAGGCACTAAGGTTACGTTGGCACGCTGTCGCAAGTTTGCGTACTGGCCGGGAATGAAGGCGGACGTGGAGCAATATGTCAGATCTTGTCCTGTCTGTTGTCGGTTTAAGAAGAGGGATCCCGCCAGCTCCACTTATGAGGTATCCAGAGGTTGGCCAACCGTTTGACAGAGTCCATATGGATATTGTCGGACCTTTGTCTGTTTCAGACGAAGGCTATAGGTATGTACTGACAGTGATAGACGTCCTGTCACGCTTCTTGGTAGCAACCCCCCTTCGTACGAAGGCAGCCAAGGAAGTGGCAGCTGCGTTCTACAAGAACGTAGTCTGTGTACACAGCATCCCGCCGATTCTAGTCACGGATCAAGGAAAGGAGTTCGTCAACACTCTCTTACGAGAGTTGACTCAGTTGTTACAGATTGATCATCTAAGGACAACTCCTTATCACCCGTCTGCAAACGGTGTGATAGAAAGGCCTAACGGCACCTTAATAAATATCTTGAGAACTTTGTGCGAGGACAATCGCGGTATCTGGGACCAAATGCTTCCGGTTGCAACACACGCCTACAACACTGCCTACCATCGTGTTCTGAAAGATTCACCATTTTTCTTGCTTTTCTCTCGGGACCCAAATGTTCCTTTTGAAGGGCTTGAGAATAAACTCCAACCTTGTTATGATGTTGACAGCTATAAAGCATTTACTTCTAGTGTCGCGCAGCGGACCTATAAACTATGTCAGACCAATATAGATATAGGATGGCAGGAGTCAGAAAGAATGTTTAGGAAATCCAAACCCAAACAGGTGGTAGTAGGAGATCGGGTATACTTAAGGCATGTATGTACAAAGGGCGAACCAAAGAAGCTCCAGCCCTTGTTCAATGGACCTTTTAGGGTGCTAGAAAAAATAAGCCCTGTAGTCTTACGACTGCGTCATGTTAGAGGTGGTAAGATCAAGACAGTTCACACAAATAATGTTCAGGTCGTTCACGAGGACTCTCTTGGCTTCCATGACTCTCCTAATGTCAGGCGTGCATACCCTCTCCCTGATCACGTAGTAGAAGTGGACCCACTCCCCATGACTTATTCCCCCGAGGAGCCGCTGCCATTGTCCTTTCCAGCTCCTTCCGAGCTCTCCTCACCGGCTCCTGTCTCCTCAGATGCTTCAGAGGTCCCCTCATTGGTTCCCTCAGCTCCTTCAGAGCCCTGTGTCAGTCGCTCATTACGCTCCAATACGGTACCCCCTTCTCTCCCCAATGTCATGGAACGCCCTCTTGAGTATCGCCAACGCCCAACGAACTGATGCCCCCTATAATTACAGTTCCTGGGTGTTGCCCTCTCCTTGTCTTCCCTTGATCCCTCCCGGGAGCAACCCATTCGTCCCGGCCTCGTCTTCTCCCCAGTCTTTAAGATGCTGTTGACAGGACGGTACTATATTGTCCCCGTCGTCATCAAGACGGACGACATCCAACGTCCTCTCATCAACGTGGCAAATCTAACAGCGGAAGTTTCATGGTCGATTGAACATATGAATCAATCGTTCCCTACTGTTGGTCTACTCAGGCGCACTCTAGACTCTTTTCACATTGAGTTTGAGAAGTTATTCAAAGATCTTAACAGCTTTCTGTCGGCTATGAGTGGTACAGATGGAAGCCCGTTTCGGACTCGCCAGAAGCGAGGGGCCGTGGATTTCCTTGGCTCGGTAGCAAACCTCCTTTTCGGTACGGCCACTCAGGCCCAAATAGATGTGATACACGGGAAGCTCTCCCAGCTCTACACTCTGTCCACAGACGAGAGACGTCAACAACCTCCATCAGGAAGTCCTCAACGCCACAGTTCGGGACCTCCGTCATGTTCATTCTGCCATCTCCCGTCTAGAGTCCGCCTCGGCTTTGGCCTCAGCTATTATCCGTCAGTTCTCACTAAAAACCTTGCAAATTGAAGGGGAAATGCGTATTTTGGAGACTATCCTTCTCATTCAGTTGGCACTTAGTGACCTAAATCATAATACTCTGAATCTCAAGCTTGGCCTTCAGCAGCTGTCCCAAACGCAGGTTTCCCCTCTCCTCCTTCCGAATGATGTACTATTTCGTGTGCTCAGCAATGCGTCACTCCATTACCCAGGCTTACTTTTCCCTGCAGCACATGAATATTTAGCATTGTATAGAGATGTCTCTAGGGTTATTTCTAAAGGTACGCTTTCCTCAGGAACCCTTCACTTCTACTTACAAATCCCCATGAAAGGGGATCCCTCTGACGTGTTCGATGTGTTTAAAATGGACGCGTTGCCTTTTCATCTTGATGGCACGCCATATTTTCTGCACACCGACACGCTTTCCACTTACCTTGCGGTTTCTGAAGACCGCACTCACTATATGCTCTTAGACTCCTTGGACCGCTGTACTAAACACCACCTGCTCTATGTATGTCCCCCTGTCGCCCCTGTCTACTCGACTTCTGTCCAGCGCTGCGAGATCGCTCTCTTTCTCGATCGCCCAGACGCCCTCTCGCTGTGTTCTAAGTCTCTCCTCAGAGTCTTCCCCCCGGTCTTCATCCCGTCTCCTGCGGGCTGGGTCTTCGCTACCGATACTCCCCAGGTGGTCACCATGGTCTGCCCGGACAGCCCGGTCTCCAAATACAGGCAGACCATCAACGGGACGGGTCTCCTCAGCCTCGGTATGGGCTGTAGTGCCCACTCCGACGCCTTCAGCCTCCCTGCCTCTGCTACTATGGACGGTGACGCCCCGCTGACGGTTCATCGCGCCCCCTTCCACATCGGACGTGACGTGGTCTCATCGCTCCTGGCCAAGACTCCCCTTGGCCCCTTCCCTTCCCCGCCGCCGTCGCCCGGGTCGTCTCTGGCCCCCCGCTGGACCTCCCTCCAGCACTTCACGCGCTCCAGGAATCCGTCTCTCCGGTCCCCGCCTTCGACCCCTTCCTCCCTTGGTGGGGGTGGCTGCTCCTCCTCGGCGTCGTCTTCGTCGCCGGTGGGGTGGCCTTCTTCTGTCTCTTCGGGTCCCGTCTCTCGCAGGCCTCCTCCCCCACGATCCCGCCATCCCCGTCTTGGCCCTCCATGGTCGTCCGCCGGGCGGAACGCTTCGTGCCACGAGGACGTGGCGTGATTTTAACGGGGGGGGTATGTGGTGCCCCGAGGGCTGCGACACCACTCGCTCCAGTGTCATCATCTTCACCGGCAATATTTTCCGATGACAACAGCGGTATCGACCGCTAAAACACAACACGGACTCCAACACATGATTGTCCCCAAATGCACTGTTCATTTACCAACCTATACACAATTGCAATTGCCCATTAACGCACCCGCTTATCTCTCTAAGCCAAAACACAATCACCGCGGCCAAAACACGATCAACCGCGGAACAAAATGTTATGAAAACAAGCTGCGTCACCGCGTGACAGCTACACTAGGATTAAAATCGACCTTATTACACATGTCGGTTAGGTAGATTATTGTATGAGCTCGGTGTGAGTTTGATGTATGACTCACACGCCTGACGTATTACCCTTGCGATGTCTGTATGTATGTCTGCCTATATAAGAAGCATTTATTCAGGCTTGACCTCAGATCAACCAGCACTCTGTTCGTTGCTGGACACTCAGTTGTCCTTCCCTAGACAACATGGGTAGAACATTCATCGTTGCTACTGTGAGTATGGAGTAATGTGGTACCATAGAGGAAAGCGTATCTAACATATCTATTGTGTTCTATTATCTTAGTTTTACTTTGGATTATATTTCTATGATACTTTATTGTGTGAGTTTTTACTCAATATTATACCAGTGTTAACGTCAGTAACCAATAGTGAAAGAAAACCTGAAGACTCATTGAGTCTAGTAAGCCAGTCGCTGGTTTAAACAATATTTTTACCCTCTGTAATATTAAGTAGTATTAAGGTAGAATAAAATACATATAAGAAAGGCGACACCGTTTCATCACCCCATTTACGAACTCCTTTAAATACTCCTAAAGTACCAGAATTTTAAGTCAAGTGTCACTAATGCAAACAGTGTGTCGTCTCCCCTGTGTGACCCGGATTACGGGTTACAACACGTTATATAACATTTCAAAACATCAATGGGCATTAATTCTTTAATTTGATATAACAGAGATACTAGCCTGGATAATTTAAGGATTTGGTTTGTTACGTGATGCTTAAAGGTCATGGTATCATCATACGTTATTCCTAATAATGTATGTTTATTAGTTCTGCTTATAATATCTTGGGAAAAAAATAGGGACGGAAGCATTGATGGTGACTTATTAGTAAATAGCATATAAAATGTTTTGTTTAAGTTCACTGTTAATCTATTACTCAGACACCATTTATGAAAGGTTTGTAGGTCAGTGTTTGCTATATGTATCATGTCAGTAGGATTTTCACCAGTAATATTTAAGGTTGAGTCATCTGCGAAAAGGATTGTTTTAAGGTTTGTAAATATGTAAGTAATATCATTTATATATAAGAGAAACAGGAGTGGACCTAAGACACTGCCCTGTGGAACACCGTATTGAATAGGTAGAGATGCAGATAGACAAGTGTGGAATTTGGTTGATTGAGTTCTGTGGGACAAGTAATCCTGAAACCAGTCATGAATAGTACCTCTAATTCCATAGTAATACAACTTACGTAATAATATATCATGTCTGACTGTATCAAAAGCTTTGGTGAAGTCAACAAAGATGCTTAATAATGACTGTTTATTATCTAAAGTGTTATAGATTTCTTCTGAATAAGTTCTCAAGGCATCGAAAGTGTTTAGACCACGACGAAAACCAAACTGACTTGGATTAAGTATGTTTTTAGTTTCAAGAAAATTTATGAGGAATTTTTTCATTACTTTTTCAAAGATCTTTGAAAAAACATTTAGTAAGGATATTGGTCTATAATTACTTAGTTCATCTTTGGGGCCTTTTTTTATGGATGGGGACAACAGTTGCATGTTTTAGGAGTTGAGGAAATTTACCATTATTGATAGAATTATTAAAGAGTATGGACAAGGGTATTGCAAGTTGGTTTTTGCTGGTTTTTAATACAGATACTGGGATTTCATGCACATTGCACTTTTTGTTTTTAAGGGAATTAATTACAGTAATTACATCTTGGGGGATAATTATAGGAATTGTCATTGAATGAGGAAAGTCACCTTGAAGAAAGCTGAGAGGGTCTGTGGTGGAAGGTGGTAGACTGTGATCTAGTTTAGGTGCAACATTTGTGTAAAATTCATTAAAAGCTTGTGCAATTTGTAAAGGTTCAGAGAGTTTTTTACCATTACAGATTATGTTATTTTTGGAACTCTTCTTATGGTCATGATTAGAAAGTTGGTGGATTGTTCGCCATATTTTACAGGTGTTATTTTTAAAATTAGTGAATTGAGCCATATAGTAAGATTTTTTAGCTTGTCTTATAGTATTATTTAGGATGTTACGGTATTGTTTGTATTGAGCCTCAGTGACAGCACCAATTTTATAGTCCTTAAATAGATAATTTTTTGTCCTTATAGAGTTTAGTACTGCCTCTGATATCCAGGGATTGTTTAATCTTTTTTCAGTTATTAATTTAGATTTAAGTGGAAAACAATCACTAAAAGCTTTTTTAATATTGTCTAAGAAAATTTTACAGTTGTCATTGACATCGTGTTCATTAAGGAGAGCATTCCAATTGATCATATTGATTTTTTGAGCAAATTCTTGTTTATTTGTTTAATTTATTACCCTAAACTCAATTTTATGTAGATTTTTAGATTTAGAGGGAACTTTAACATTAAGGAAAATTGGTAGATGGTCCGATATTGGGTAATGGATTATACCAGATGAGAAGGTGTTGAAAAAATTTGTAAAGATATGATCAAGTAGAGAAGGTTCACCTAGATTGAAGCTGTCTGGAAAACGTGTTGGTCTTGAAATGTGTGGGAAGAAATTCATTGTTTGGAGGGTTGCAAGAAAATTGTTGGTTGGGGTATGGGTAGTATGTTCCAGCAAATTTATATTTAAATCACCTATAAGAATGATTTTTTTGTTCGTTACAGTGTTATTTTGTAGTAATGTACATAAGGTGTTTGTAAATTCTTCCACAAATTCATGTTTACTGTGAGGTCTGTATATTGCACAAAGTATGAATGAAAGTGAGTCTGAGGTAATCTTAACAGTATTGATTTCAATATTATCATTAGTTAGAGATAGATCTTGTAATTGTTCTGACTGTATATTATTTGAAATAAAAATGGTGACTCCACCTTGTGCTCGGTTGGTCCTGACGAGGTGATAACAGTGATACCCAGGAAGCTGATAAATGTGTTTGTTATTAGTATTTAGCCAGGTCTCAGTGATTGCCAGGATATCTGGGGTAGTGGAAAGGGTATTAAGGAAGGCTATAATGTTGTCAATGTTCTTTGGGAAGGATCTGGAATTTATATGTACAATATTTATTTTATTTGAGTTATGGTTAGATAATTTGTTGTATGCATCAAGATCAAAATAGTTTGAAACAGCGTTAAGATCAGTGTGTCCATGGAGATGATTAATGATTTCAAGAGCTGTGTCATTAGTGTCCTCAGTGTGTGGGTGAGTATTGGCATCAAACAAGGAGGGATTATGAGGAAGAGAAGAGGGTTATGGGGTAGGGGAGGGAGGTTATGGAGGTGGGAGAAGAGAGGAATATGGGGAGAGAAATTGTGTTATGGGGGGTAGGAGAAGGGGTTTGGGAGGGGAGAAGGGGGAAGGAAGGGGGGACTCAACTCTTTTTGCTTATGTCTGTAAAAGGAAGATAAAGGAAGAGAAAAATTGATTGCCATGTCATAGAAAATGGGATTGGGGGTGTGAATGGGGGGGTTAAGGGGAAGGTTAAGTGGGAATGGGGATTGGGGCGAGGGAGGGAAGAGGTGATGAAAAGTGAATGTTGATTTTTTATTTATTTATTTTTTTATTTTTTATTTTACGTCTTGGCCTATTGCGCCGGTAGGTTTCTTCCCGGTGGGGCCTGATGGTCGGCCCAAGGCTTCTTCCCGGTGGGGCCTGATGGTCGGCCCAAGGCTTCTTCCCGGTGGGGCCTGATAGTCGGCCCAGCCCGTTGTGGCGCAGGCGAGTGTTTATAGTGGCGCCATCTTGCATTGGCTCATGCTGCCCTCCCGGAGCTCATCTTTAATCCTAGAATCTAGAGTCCGGGTTGATAGGTGGTCTTCTGGACAGCATGTGGGTAGTTTTAAGCCACTCGGCGGCTGAAAAATCCCAGCTTGGTGGCACCGGGCGGGGATTGAACTCGCGTCGTCCCGAACGCGGCGCCGTCACGCTATCCATTCAGCCACCGCCTCCCCGATTGCTGTGTTATAAAAAAAAGTGCTTGCAGGTGTTAAGTGGGGAGGATGAGGGGAGAGAAGGGGGGAGAAGGGTGATGGGTTTGAGGGAGGGGTGAGAAGAAGGGGGGAGGAGGGAGGAGAAGGGGGAATTAAGTGAGAAGGGATCGGGTGGGGGGTCAGGTGAGGGGGAGAAAGGGGGACTTAAGTGAGAAGGGATCGGGTGGGGGGTCAGGTGAGGGGAGAGAAGGGGGGAGAGGGGTGATTATGGTGTTTCGTGGAAGGCATTGCAAGACATTGGATGTGATACAGGATAGTTTCCTTAACCCGCAGAGTACCGTTGACGAGTCTCACGCGTTAAAAGCGATTTGCTATTATATACCGTTGACGCGTCAGACGCGTTTCAAAATTACCGTAATTAATCGCAATTGAAAGGACGCTCCCATGCGCATCTATGGCTCATATGGGTAAAAAGCGTTGACTTGTGAGTCAGCCTAGCCTCTCCCAGGCCAATATGCCCCCAGGGGTGACGCCGACCCACTGGGAACAAAGGGAAGCCCAACGAAATCCTGTCCGAAACAAAGTGAAAACGTCTGATAATCATAGTGATGTCAGCCGAGTAGTGACCTTGAGCCAGTCTCACACACACACACACACACACACACACACACACACACACTGTGGCGTCATGAAACATCCGGGGATCGTGAGACATCCGATCCTGAATACATACATGCATTTCGACACAGTACCGTATCTTTCGTCGACTGCTTGTCGGGGTCTGTGCCACCCAAGTTTATTTACTTTATTATGAAAGCAAATGACGACGCATGTATGTACATAACGAGGATATCAGCAATGATTTTTCTTCTTCTTGTGACCTGTTTAGCTTTGTATCGCTTTTTAGGTCCTCATTGGTACTTTTTTACACTAAGGTGAGTAGTATGTATTGGTGACAGTGACGGGACCAAAAAAATTCGCAAGCATGATCAAGAATTAGCACCCAAAATGACGTCGAAAAATTTTATACGTTGAATTTGCCGGCCGGGACAGCCAGCCGCGCGGGCAGCCAGCCGCCGAGGGGACCTCCCCACTACCCAACCGGGGAGTGGTCATAAAGCTACCCAAAGTGACCATTCCCCCCCCCCCAACCCCCCACCCCACCCCAAATCCCACCACCTTCCACGCCATCGTGTCTTCCCCTACCCCCCGGAGGCCTGAGCGTCACCCTCCTGCCGGGGATTGGTTAGGGGCGTCCTTTCGCGCTGTGCCGGGGGATCGGTTAGGGGCGTCCTTTCGCCCCAGTGCCGGGGGATCGGTTAGGGGCGTCCTTTCGCCCCAGTGCCGGGGGATCGGCTAGGGGCCTCCTTTCGCACCGTACCGGGGCGTCACCTCCTGCCGGGGATCGGTTAGGGCGTCCTTTCGCCCCAGTGCCGGGGATCGGTTAGGGCGTCCTTTCGCACCGTGCGGGGCGTCCTTTCGCCCGAGTGCCGGGGGATCGGCTAGGGGCGTCCTTTCGCACTGTGCCGGGGCGTCACCCTCCTGCCGGGGATCGGTTGGGGCGTCCTTTCGCACCGTGCCGGGCGTCCTTTCGCCCCAGTGCCGGGGATCGGGTAGGGGCGTGCGTTCGCGCCGTGCCGGGGCGTCGCGCGCCGGCCGGGGGATCGGTTAGGGGCGTCCTTTCGCACCAGTGCCGGGGGATCGGCTAGGGGCGTCCTTTCGCCCCAGTGCCGGGGGATCGGCTAGGGGCGTCCTTTCGCAATGTGCCGGGGGGTCACCCTCCTGCCGGAGGATCGGTTAGGGGCGTCCTTTCGCACCGTGCCGGGGGATCGGCTAGGGGCGTCCTTTCGCACTGTGCCGGGGCGTCACCCTCCTGCCGGGGGATCGGTTAGGGGCGTCCTTTCGCACCGTACCGGGGCGTCACCCTCCTGCCGGGGGATCGGTTAGGGGCGTCCTTTCGCACCGTGCCTGGGCGTCCTTTCGCCCCAGTGCCGGGGATCGGTTAGGGGCGTCCTTTCGCACCGTGCCGGGGCGTCCTTTCGCCCCAGTGCCGGGGATCGGCTAGGGGCGTCCTTTCGCACTGTGCCGGGGCGTCACCCTCCTGCCGGAGGATCGGTTAGGGGCGTCCTTTCGCACCGTGCCGGGGGATCGGTTAGGGGCGTCCTTTCGCACCGTACCGGGGCGTCACCCTCCTGCCGGGGGATCGGTTAGGGGCGTCCTTTCGCACCGTGCCTGGGCGTCCTTTCGCCCCAGTGCCGGGGATCGGTTAGGGGCGTCCTTTCGCACCGTGCCGGGGCGTCCTTTCGCCCCAGTGCCGGGGATCGGTTAGGGGCGTCCTTTCGCACCGTGCCGGGGCGTCCTTTCGCACCGTGCCGGGGCATCCTTTCGCACTGTGCCGGGGCGTCACCCTCCTGCCGGGGGATCGGTTAGGGGCGTCCTTTCGCACCGTGCCGGGGCGTCCTTTCGCCTCAGTGCCGGGGGATCGGCCAGGGGCCTCCTTTCGCGCCGTACCGGGGCGTCACCTTCCTGCCGGGGGATCGGTTAGGGGCGTCCTTTCGCCCCAGTGCCGGGGGATCGGCTAGGGGCGTCCTTTCGCACCGTGCCGGGGCGTCCTTTCGCCCCAGACTGAGCACAGCAAGACATTTATGGCGAAAACAGGATGTCAACTCCCTAGGGTAACGCGAAAGCTTGTTGGATCGCATTGCGCTCAGAATGGTGTCCTCACCACGCTACCCATGTTGCAGTTTTACTTGGGAATGGGAGGTAAAATTGCAGAAATCCACGATATCTATCAGTTTACCCAATCCACATTTCTTAAAGAGTTTATGGAGGGTAACATCAAAGCACGACGCGAGGCCAGCAGTAAAATCCTACAGAAAGCCTATAAAGTCATTTCAAATAGTATATTTGGTCGAACCCTTATGGATCCAGTCAAATATAGCATAAATACAGACATTGTAACCTCCAAGCCAGCACTACGGCGCAGGTTACGAGACCCATTATTCAAGAGACTCATACCTCTTAGTAACGACAGAGTCCTTGTTGTTCGAGGAAGGAAGAACATTCGCATCAACCAACCAAATTACATTGGTTATCAGATTTTGGAGCTTTCTAAGGTTGAAATGTACGACTTCTATTACCACACAATTCGAAAAGCCTGTGGCGCAGAGAATGTCTCATATATTTACGGCGACACAGATTCGGCCGCCATATGCATCTCTAACTTCCAAGACATTAGTGAATTTTATTCGCTTCCACTCATAAAATCCATAATGGATTTTAGTAACTTCCCCACCACCCACCTCGCCTATGACACTTCTAAGAAAGGTCAAGCGGGGTATGTCAAGTCAGAAGTGGGCGCGGCCCATATAAAGGAAGTGCTTTGCCTGAAACCTAAGATGTACTCTATCAAATTGCATGATCCCTCAAGCGGCGAGGATGCAGAAATAAAAAAGCTAAAGGGGTACCTCACTATAGTTTGAGAAACTATAATCATGAAAAATACAGACAGGTACTGCAAGGGGCGGGGGTGGATAAGGCACGCCTCTATTGCATCCGCACCCTGAAAGGTCAGGTATGCACTACCTCCATTGAGAAGGCGACTTTAAGCGCATTAGACAACAAAAAGAGTGCATCTGCTCTCTGATGACAGCATGCCGGGTAATCCTTCTCGTGTTTTTACGAGAGATTATGGCCACCCTGATTTACCTGAGAATCTGCGTCAAATGCGGAGGACATCTCAAACTGCTTCTACTAGTTGCGCCACTACTGCCACTACTGCTAGTACTACTACTACTACTACTACTAGTACTACTCATAATGTTGTCGGGGATACTTTAAGTGAAAGTGGTGATGAGGGTGTGTATAGTCATGGAACTAGACCAGTGGCGTGTAATCTATGGAGAAAAAGATATAGGAAATACAACGTAGAGAACGTTAATCGATCAAACAAAAGAAAGAGGAGAGAAACCAATGTCTTCCCATCGCGCCAGCTACCAGCAGCGTCAACATCATCTCCACGGTCGCCTTTATCCTCACCCTCCCCACCCCCGAGAATGGCATGGAGATTCCCTCCCCCACCGGGCTGGGTTTCAGACAAAGGAGCTCACGCGAGTGGCTGTAACGGCGACAGAGCTCGCGCTAAAAGCAATCATTGATCTGTTACTTAAAAGCTAAAGCCTAAACCATAACAAGCTCAGTCTTTATCGCAAACATGACGAGCGCGGACGAACATATAATATACCTTAGTAGCCTAGGATGCCGCGATCTTTATCCCGACAACGTGCCAGGTTCATTTAAAAATGAAATCATACCGTTAAATTTACACCCCGACCGAGATTATCAGGTTGCCTTACACGGTATTTTTATTCCTAGAGAAGTATACACCCTCCATCGAGAAGACAAAGAAGCCATAGTGGAAGTTTACACAGAAACGCTCAATGACACCTCAGGAAAACAGTTGCGGTACTCGCTGTCTCCCTCGAAAAATATAACGAGCAAGCAAATAAGCGCAATTGTGGCTGACCTTAATACATACTGGCAAGCTATTTTAAATGGAGTGTTTGGGTTTACAAATTACAAGGATTATTTTGATGGAGAAGGCGGAATACTGAGTTGGACCAAAAATTTTGTATGCTACCACAAACGCTCTATAGATGGCTGCGGTAATCTAAATTATTGCAAAATAAGTTTGTTATTTAAGCGCAGATTGGCGGCTATTCTTGGATTTATTCCTAATCATTACTATGATATATTCGTCACGGATGAGGAGTCACATTACTCGCTTCGCCAGGTAAATGCCGATTTCCCGCCAGACCCCCACGCCGACGTGGACTATCTCCACCTCTATTGCGACATAATCCAGCCCACGCGATTTGCTAGCCAAACTGTGAACATTTTAGCCACTCTCCCTTACGGTGGGAGTAACAATTATTACTCAGTGCAAGGACCTCTGTACAAAAAGTTGGCGAAGAACGCTATAGATTCAGTGGCGGTAGTGGTGACGGATCAGTATGGACGAAAAATATACTTTGAAGAAAACCGCTCGGCCACGATCGTCTTGCACATTACACCCACCCACCCTCTCTTTTAAAATCAGTGGGCCAGCAAAAAAACGCTCACTCATGGCGAGACTTTTGCCATGGAAGAGTGTTATGGGGAAGACCTTATCGATTTATTTCCCCGCGAGCGAGGAGGGAGGATATTTGTGGCCGGTGCGTCAGGATCTGGGAAAACACAGCTAGTGACGCGACTTGTGCGGAAATATTGTGACAAATTCTATCGAGTTCTTATTTGCGGTGCAACACATCATCCCATTCAAGACTTGCCAGAGCTGCAAAATAAAGTAATACTTAGTAAGGACATTATAGACCCAGAACAGGAAATTGATCTCTGTCAGAAATATAAATCTTATGTTAGTAGTATATGACGATAACTTTTTACGCGCTGCCAGTGATGAAAGCGTCGCCAATGTTTTTATTAAAGGCAGACATCTTGGCCTTAGCTCCATACTCATTTCTCAGAACTTATTTATGCAGGGAAAGTATGCGCGAAGCATATCCCTCAATTGCACTCATTTCGTTTTGCTTAAACAAAGAGATCTTGGTCAAATTGAACTTCTAGGTCGTCAATTGTATGGTCGTGACAGAGCCAAGGCATTTCTCAGTATCTACAAGCGAGCTGTTGCGGGAAAACCTTACGGCTATCTGCTGGCTGACGTCTGCATAACTACCCCCGAGGTCCTATCACTGAGATCAAATATAGCGAACGACGGCTCCTGTGAGGTTGTGTACTCGTGGAGAGAGTGAGCGATATGCTAGCCCCATCCAAGACACGTCTTTTAAAGTCACTTTATGAAGACCCTCAAGTACCTGGAGGCTTAAGTGGAGTGAGGCCTTTATTTTTAGCAGCGAGAGCCATTGAACCCGACGTTTCTATGCGCGATGTTGAACAGTTTATGGAAGGTTGCAGAACACACACATTACATAAGATACAACCCCATATGTTTAAGCGACGCGCTATTCTCAGTCCCAAACCGCGAGTTATCATAGCAGCAGATCTCGCGGACATGAAAGAATTGTCCCGCTTTAATGGAGGTCATAATTACATCTTAGTCTGCGTTGATGCATTTTCAAGGTACGCCAAAGCCCTGCCTCTTAAACGTAAAGATGCAAAATCGATGGTAATGGCAATGAAGACATTGCTAGAGGAAGACGCTGCTTTCAGTGGGGTCTCTAGGCTCTGTGTTGACCGAGGCAAAGAGTTCTATAATCGTCCACTTCAAACCTATTTGCAAAGTAAAGACATAAAAATGTACAGCGTTTACTCCCAAGAGATAAAAAGCAGCCTTGCTGAGCGATTTATCAGAACTCTGAAAGGTCGAATATATAGGTATATGACAGCTCACAATAAACTCGAGTATATTTCCATCTTGCAGAAGGTACTCGAGAGCTATAACCGCACGCCTCACGCACGTCTAGGAAAAACCCCAGCCGAAGTACATGCCATGAAGAACCCGCGAGGAATCATTCGTCAGTTTAAGAAAATGCATAATTATAAAAACAGAGAAAAGCGTCAAGGTAAAGCCAGTCGTGTGCTGAACATCGGGGACTACGTTCGACTCGTGGGCGCGGATAAAGCTTCTAAATTTAACCGAGGCTTTCATATCCAAAACACAGAAGAAATATTTAAAATTGCAAGCGTGGATTATCGACAATCCCCATTGGGTTATACGTTGCAAGATTTATCCAATCAACCCATCCAAGGCTTGTTTTACAAAGAGGAGCTTATCAAAGTTCAGCTACCGAACGTTTTCCCCATCATCATAAAAAAATCGAGAGTGGTGAACGGTCGCAAACAATTTTTTGTATCTTGGTTGGGTTATGATCCGAGCCAAGACGGTTGGATAGACGCTCAAGATATTTCCTAATGACCTCGAATTCACCAACAAGAAGAAAAAAAAAAAGCACCTCCCCTCGCCTTTGTTCACAAGGATCTTGTTTTGTTGTTGGCTAAACTCTCCCCCGACAAGCGGAAAAAAGTAAGTGCAGTGTTGAACAAGAAACATATAGATTGCTTGTCAGAAGTGTTTCTAAATTTCCTAAAAACTAGTCTTACGCGAAATACAAAGATTGTGAAATCCCTGAACAAATATAAAAAACACATAAGGAAAGTCGCCAACAAGGGGGTAAGTACACTAAAAAAAAAAACTATTGCGAACGCAGCGGGGCGGTGCTATACTCTCTGTGCTGTTACCTCTGGCTGATAGCGTCATAACGGGTCTTTTAACAAAATGAAGGAATATTGCCTCATCCCGAAATCAACAGCAGAACAATTTTTACTCAAGTCTTCTACGGGGAGCCGTAACATAAAACGAAACAGAAAGACGGACGAGGAAAAAAAAGAAAAGAGAGTGCGGAAACCGTTGTCGGGTTCGACGGTCAAGGCGTCAACTGCATTAAAAAATATAAAGAGACGCGCGCTGCAAGATGTATTAACCCCAAACAACCACCCGCCATCTATAGCGGTCCTCGCACGACGTTCCCCACCAATACTATCGATTCGAAACCTGCCCTAGACAACAGGATTGATGTTAGAATGAAAGCAGCTCAAAGGGATTATGCCAAAGCTTTCTTAGCTCTCATGAAACATACTCCAGGAATTACATGGGATACAAACGGAAATCTTTTGAGCCCCATTAATAATTTTAACGTCATTGATATATTGCAAACCTTAAGTGACGTCAACAGCAAATTAGGCTTCAAAGCTGATGATATACCATTTATTAAAATGCTTTTCCACAACACAAACTTAGATCCCTCATTTATACGCAATAATAAGGCAAGGAAGCAACTGTTTGGAGGAGGAGGAGGAGGTGGGGGAGGAAGGAGAAGTGCCCCAATTCGGGCAAAGCCACGCCCCACGCCTTCTTTCTCCGCCCCCGCGCGGATGCCGGGTATGACGTGGGAGAATTATCGCGTATAAAAAGGATTTTGTTTTGGGGTGGGATATAGACACTTGTGTGACCTCGCGGGACAGGGAGACACTAAGCGTGAGTAAGAGCGAGAATTAATATATATTTTTTCTATAAACATGTCAGACTATCCCATCATTCCTGTGAAGGGGCGAATGACCGATCGCCAGTTCATTGACGACAGTGTGTGTTTAGTAGCCACCATCAACGCCAGCAGTTTTAAACTTAGCGGTATAGCCAAGGACTTGGCTGAAGTGTATGGCTATGCTAATCTCTTTGAAAATCGGAAACAACTTTATAATTTGAACAGAGTCGTTTGGAGTGACAGACCGAATGTGGGGTCGCTGGTAGTGAAGGAACCACCCACGGAATCAAATTATCCCATTGTGGTGGGTATGGTGACTCAATTTTGTCAGGGTGAATCTGTAGAATATAATGACGTGTCAAGATATTTTATTGAAACCAGCAGAGATATGCATTATGTGAACGGTTTAATGTCGGACACCAAGCAAAGCAGACGCGATAATTTTAAATGTTGCCTCAGTGAGCTAGGTGATTATGTAAAGCAGAAAAAAAAACATTCGAAAAGTAATTTTTCCTACCGGCGTAGGACGAAGGGGAAAGATGGATCATGAATGGAACGTGGCCTACTTGAAGGAGCTAAGATCTTTTGCCCACCAACTAGATTTGAATAACGTTAAGGTAATGCTCTTGGGGCAGGAAGAGGGGACGAAGAATCTCCTCGCGAAAGCCTCAACTGCCGGGGATGGGCGACAGACACAAACCACTGTGTAGCTATAAAAATGACGTTTTATATATTTTTTTAACTAGTGGTCATGCAGTCATCGTCGCGAACAGTGTTTCTTCCGCCTACGGAGGGTGAATTTTCAAGTCTTTTGAGTAGCTTTCCACATCAGGTGGGGGGTGGTTTTGGCAATATTCGAACTGTGCATTTCGCCCATCCTGCAAGACTACATCAAAGAGGTGGCGGTATTTTTAGTACGCTCGCAAACCTAGCCAAGAGTGTAATGCCCTTTCTATTCAGAACCGTTAAGCCCTCAGCGCTTAAGTTTACTCAAGATGTTATCCAGGATGTGAGCAGTGGACAAAGAAGTGTGAGAGGCGCTTTAAAGAAAAGAGGTATTGAAGCCTTAAGTGACGTAGGTGCTAGAATTATTAAAGGAGGAAAAAAAAGAAGAGTTACTTCGCGAAACGAGAAGAAGAAAAAAAAAATTAATAAAAGGAAAAGTGGTTGCAAGAGAAAGAACAGCGATGTGTTTGATATAATTTAGTAATGTGGAGGTGCGGTGGACACTCATGAAAAAAAAAAGGGGGGGGGGGGGGAACATTCTGACCTGCGCGCGCGCGTGGGCTTGCCATTTTTTTTAGCGAGTGGTCTCTTATCAAGTTAACACGTCGCCCGCTCCCGCGACCAGTGTCTCCATTAGTATATAGCGGGCGACGAAAGCGACAACAGCATGGCCTCCGCCGCTCCCTCCGTTCCGATTTCTGATTATGCACTCGTGTGGTTGACGAATTCCCTAGAATCAACAGACAACGCCAGGTTGAGAGCTCTATTGCGTCTAAAACTCTTCGACATTTTACCTGTAAATTTGTCCAGCCACGCCCGGTTAAAAGATAAGTACCTAGAGTTCCGCGTGCCGGGGGTGAAGGGGGCATTTATCGATCTTGCTAAATTAATTCTTGAGTTGAAATTAAGTGTCACTCAAGCTGATGGACAAACAAAAGTCGAGGAGGCTGTCAATGTCGAATTCTGCAATGGCACTGCTAATACCATGTTCAAATCAATTCAGGTGTATGTAGGCGATCAAATGGTTGAAAGTAACCCATACTTTAATTACTGGTCATTCCTAAAAATGCTCACCACCTTCTCCACGTTAAAACTCAAATCATTCGGAGAAATAGGAAACCTCCTCAAAGATAACAGGTCGGGTGGAGCAGGCGTAGCTGAAACCTATGACGCCGCATACTTCACTAGCCTTGGGAGCAAATACAAGAGACATTTAAAAGATATCAAAGATCACGGTCTTCATCTCACCTTCCCATTAATGTCGGACATTACTTCTTGTGATCAGTATTTATGCGACGACATCCCATTGAGAATAAGGCTTGAGTTAGCTAACGAAGCTTGGTATTTGAACACTGACGGCGATGGGAGTGCTGTGCGTGCCCATATTGATTTTGCTAAACTTTGAGTCACCAGACTCCAACCCTATCCGTCAGCATTGCTTGCATTAAATAAAGAATTAGAGACAGGAAAAATAACGCGTACAATATTTAACAAGACGTTATATAAATCTCTGGTTCTCGGCAAACAGCAGACAAGTATTGTCTGTGACCAACCGTGGGGAAATGTCATTCCAGAGCGTTTATATATCGTTATGGCTGACATGAGGGCCTTTTCGGGTGTATATAATAAAAATGGCTTGTATTTCAAGAATGCTGATTTGTCTGAACTAACAGTCTCTGTCAATGGTATGAATATGTATAAAAATACGGTTTCTTTTCCCCACGAGTGTACGCGAGTCTATTATGATATCTTAGATAGTTTAGGAGTAGAAAATGACACTTTGCTTGATTACGATAGCTTTAGGAAAGGAAGGACAGTGTTTGTTTTTAGTTTGTTACCGGAAGACATACGAGGCACAGTGCCTCTTGAACACAGTGGAAACTTACGCATAAGTCTTCAGCTTAAAAAAGGTTTGGATGAAAATTTAGTAATTATCTGTTTTGGGGATACAAAGGGAGTGTTGTCAATCAACTCGGAGAGGCAAGTGTCTTGCGACACTAGAGCATAATGAATAATCAACAAATTATGAAAGCTCTACAAGGAAGACTTTATCACAATAATATATATTTCTTAGGCTGTCTTCCCGCTGACGATGTAGCGAAATTAAATCTAAGGAGTGAGTCAGACAAGCCCATTGTCTTTATTGCTAATGTGTTAGGCGCGTCGCAAGCTTCGAAAATGGGTCACTGGGTGGTGTTCTATGTTAGTGATAAGTTTATATATTTCTTCGACACATACGCCCTGACCCCATCATTATATTCTAAGTACTTTCGAAGTTTCTTAAATAAGCATAAAGATTATCCTGTTTTTAAACTTGCCGCAAGATTACAGTCGGACAAAACTCTGGTGTGTGGCGTGTATTGCATTCAATTCGTATACTTATGTAATAAAATAGGCTTAGAGAGGACTATAGTATCCCCAATCTATCGAGTCCATCCTGGCGGTGCCCTTTTCGGGGCTTTCCCTTTTGCGGCGATGCCAAGTGTACAAGCAGCAATTATTGTCTTATTGTTAGATTAACGTGAAATGAAACTTCATAATAGTGCACTTATATAAATTTATAATGAGGATGTATAGGGGGCTTTGAATATTGTTCTAGTGGAATGATGACAATGACTTTGTATAAATACCACAAAATGTGGTAGCTGTGTTTTGCAGTGCTGCCGTTTTTTGAGGCTGGGTCATGGGTACATTGACCGCTTTAATCCGCAGGTAAACGAGAGGTCAGTTCTCATGATAACACGACACACACACACACACACACAGAGAGAGAGAGAGAGAGAGAGAGAGAGAGAGAGAGAGAGAGAGAGAGAGAGAGAGAATACTCTTCATTTGTATGGTTTGAATCATTCTTTTGTCGATTTATGTATTTATGTATATATGCATGTATCTGTGTGTGTGTGTGTGTGTGTGTGTGTGTGTGTGTGTGTGTGAAGGGAGAGGAGAAAAAAAACATGTAACAAGGAAGGAATTCATGTCTGAATGAGGAGGAGGAGGAAGTAATGAGGAAAAGGGTGGGAGAAACAGAAAAATTAAAGGAGAGAGAGAGAGAGAGAGAGAGAGAGAGAGAGAGAGAGAGAGAGAGAGAGAGAGAGAGAGAGAGAGAGAGAGGTGGGGTGGGGCCGTAGGGAGAGAGAGGGAAAGGGAGAAAGGACAAAATTTCCCACTTCCGTACTAAGCCTTTAATTGCTGGTAGTAGACTTGGCATCGCCGCAAAAGGGAAAACCCCGTCTCGGGGCACCGCCAGGATGGACTCGATAGTTTGGGGATAGTATAGTCAGTTTTTGAAAGATAATTATGATTTAGGAATTTTTTTGAAGAATGACAGAAAGGTGTTAACATATGCTTATAGAATGTTTAAAATGCCCCCATGTATAAAAACATTTTGTCAATCTAGTCAAGGACTGACTTACAAGCATTGTATTTCTAAGATATGTGGCTAACTTATTAAATGTTACATGATAATAATGTGTGTGTGTGTGTGTGTGTGTGTGTGTGTAAAATGTAGAGAAGTAGCATGTGGCTTATTCATTTATGGCGTGTGTGTGTGCAATTATATGTAGTTATTAAAAACAGGATTCTGTTGTTTTTTTTCGTGCGACGTGACCGGGTGGGTGTGAGTTTGTTCACGCTTTCCTATGTGTAAAAAATGTAGAGAAGTAGCATGTAGCTTATTCATTTATGGCGTGTGTGTGTGTGTGCAATTATATGTAGTTATTAAGAACAGGATTCTGTTTTTTTTTTTTTTCGTGCGACGTGACCGGGTGGGTGTGAGTTTGTTCACGCTTTCCTATTGTTCGGAAGAAGAATGGCTTGTGGTTTTGGGCATGTGCGCGCGTGTTTGCATGCATGTGTGGGCGTGTCCCCTATAACCTGGGGTAGCCTCGGAAGAAGAAAAAGGCTTGTGGTAGTGTGCGCATATGCCCCAAATAACCCCGGGTAGCTTAGTCAGTCCCCTAACGTTGCGAGAGGAGCGTCATGGAGGAAGTCTTCGCCGTCATGAACTTACAACAACAACAACAACAACAGCCCCACGCTGCCGCTGCAACTCTTCATGCTGACGATGTTGACGATCAGATAATGGGTCAAGCCGCATTAGAAGTTGAAGCCATGGATAACACATCCCAAGCTGAAGCCGTGGATAACACATCACATCCCAGAAACGGAGGTGAGATATCCGCCTCTTGTGTTTTTTTTTTTCTGCGCGCACAAGCGCTGGTATGTGTGTGTGTGTGTGTGTGTGTGTGTGTGTGTGTGTGTGTGTTTAAAAAAAATATATATATTTCTTGTCATTTCAGCGGATGTTGGTGGTGGTGAGGTGGGGGATGTTCCAGAAACTCCCAAGTCTACCGGTGAACACATCACGGGCGAGTCATTGGGCAACAACAACAACAACCGCGGCGCGTTGGGAGGTGTCGGTAAGGCTGCTTACACACGAGCGTTTTTGTACGCGCGTCGAACGGACGCACAGAACGCGTCATATTTTTTGTACACGCGTTTGCCCCGCGTTCGCGTTTCTCGCCCTGCCTCCAGCCTACGACCTCCTCTCAGTCACCAACTGTCTCCTCAAGATGGAGGGTGCACGAAAGAAAGCTGTGATTGCTTATGCAGCAATACAAGCAGTGAAGAAGAAGAGAAACCGTCGTCAGCTTTGGGTTCACCCTATAAACAACAACAGATTGTTGCAGGGCGAGTTTTATACCCTTTATGAAGAATTAAAAGCGGACGATGGCAAATTCTTCAATTACTTTAGGATGTCACACCCAACCTTTGAGGAACTTGTGGCAAGGGTTACGGATGATATTAAACTGCAGGACACAAACATGAGGCCATCTATTCCACCTGAAGAAGCAGTGGCTTTAAGCATCAGGTAAGATAATGTACACAACATATATACTAGTTTTAATATTCCTTTTTATTCTGAAGTAAATAAATTATATGGTATTTCAGCTACCGTATAAATAAAAGTATTCCACTGTAAAAAGATTGCATTACATTTTTCCTCCTTTTTATTTTTAATAAAGTAAACTGCATGGTATTTTAACTACTGTATGAATAAAAACATTCCTCTAAGTAATTTGTGTATTACATTTCTTTTATTAAATGTCAAAATCAGTCAGTGAAATTACTGAATTGTCAGTGTTTGAGGTGTTTGATGCTGGAGAGGGTACTGACAAGTTAGCAGGTGAGGGTGCTACTGGTTGGACTTCTGCACGATTTTCTTGAGTGTTCACTGCATGTGGATGTATGTTTGTTGCTGCTGAAGGACCAAAGAAATGAGGGTGTCATTGCAGAGGGATACTGTGCATAATGAGGGTATTGACTCTGTACAGGTGGGAGCACAAGTGGAAGGGGATGAGAGTCTTGTACCCTTGTGTGCCCACGGTGTCCGGATCTGATGTTCTTCAGCGCAGCCAGTACTTCCATTCTGAATTCAATCTTTTGTTCACTGTTCAGTGTTCGCACTGACGGTAACATTGACATGAAAAAATCCTTGTCGTCATCTTCTTTTTCTTCATAACCATCCATAAACTTTATAAGTTTCTCCTCAAGTAAATTACTTTTCTTTTTCTTGGACTTAGCGCTTGGATTTTGCTGTGTTGCTGACAGGTTTTGACATGCATCTTCAGCTCCATCCTCTGTTTCATGGGTTGGAACGAAAGTGTCCGTGGTTTCTCTGTTTTCACCTACTTTCCTGAGAAAGGACAGTTGTTCAGCAAAAATGTAACGGTGTGTCTTCACAGCTCCAGATCCTGATTTACTTTCATCTTTCAATTTCCTGGAATTCTTTACATAAGCGTCTCGAATGCTCTTCCAACGAATTTGCAGTTCCTTTCCTGAAAGATGAAATAACACAGATTAACCACGAGAAAGTAAATGGAGGACACGAAATGGACAAATTTACATTATTTTCTTTGCCAACCCGAAAACTAATACTGGCCACTGACTGTGTGTGTGTGTGTGTGTGTGTGTGTGTGTGTGTGTGTGTTTACGTATAGTATATATATATATATATATATATATATATATATATATATATATATATATATATATATATATATATATATATATATAATATATATATATATATATATATATATATATATATATATATATATATATATATATATATATATATATATATATATATATATATATATATATATATATATATATATATATATATATATATATATATATATATATATATATATATATATATACACACACACACACACACACACACGAGAGAGAGAGAGAGAGAGAGAGAGAGAGAGAGAGAGAGAGAGAGAGAGAGAGAGAGAGAGAGAGAGAGAGGATATGTGTCTAAAAATGATTTCTATCACAGGTATCTTGCCTCTGGTTGCAGCCTGACGGATCTCCACTACAGGTACAGAATTGGTATATCTACAGCCTGCAAAGTTGTAAGAAGAGTGTGTTGTGCAATATGGGACATGATGAAGGTGGAGTGTTTTCCCCAACTCGATGAAGAGGAGTGGCTGAAAATTGCAGCAGGGTTTGAGAAACATGCTCATTTCCCTCACTGCATTGGTGCAGTAGATGGGAAGCATGTTCGGATTATTAGACCTGAGCATAGTGGTTCAATGTTTTTCAATTACAAAACCTATTTTTCCATTGTTATTTTGGCTGTGGCTGATGCTAATTATTGCTTTAGGTATGTTGACATAGGATCTTATGGCAAACATGCAGATTCAACCATCTTTCAAGAATCAAATTTATTTAGGCAGATACAGCAAAATGTAATGAAACTCCCACAGCCTCAACTTTTGTCAGGCTGGAATGAGGTGCTGTCTTATGCTTTTGTTGGGGATGAGGCTTTTGGATTATCTGTGAATTTGCTTCGCCCATACAGCGGCCACAACTTGACAAATGACAAGAAAGTGTTTAATTATAGACTCTCACGTGCAAGGAGGTATGTCGAATGTGCGTTTGGAATACTTTCAAATAAATGGAGAATTTTCCACAGGCCCCTGAATGTGAATGTTGACTTTGCTGTTGATATTGTCAAGGCATGTTGTGTCTTACATAATTTCGTCAGGCAGAGAGAAAAAGTAAATTTTGCAGATATTTTAGAAGTCAATGGATTTGAAGATGTAGATCATGCAGTGCAGGTATGGCAAGGAGGTAGGTATGCAAAAGAAAACAGGGACAAATTCTGCACCTACTTCAACAGTGAGGCCGGAAAACTACCGTGGCAGTAATAAGACAATATAAGAAATTGGTAATAACATACATGATAAATGTGAAAAAAAAACTTTCATTACTATTGCATTTATGTTATAAATGTACAAAACGAAAATAAAATTACTGACCAATTTGTTTCTTTTCTTCTGCAGATTTCTCTTCATAATCCAGATAAATCGAGCGGCAAACCTCTATCCATGCATCTGCTTTCTTGTTCCTGTTTTTATATTCTTCGGTCGTAGGATCCCACAGGACAGGCCTCTTCCCTACTTCGGAAATAAGTTCTTCCGTGTTGTGATAGTCTGCCATTCTAGTCGTCTGAAAATGTTAGTTCATTAATTAATTGTAGTAGGCTACGCGATGTATGCATGCATGTACTATATCAATTCTTTCCAGTAGTATCTATACACATTTACTATAAACAATAAAACTGCTACATCACACCCAAATGCAGTACACACCAGAGTTCTGTCCACATGAGCGGGACGGGATGGGTGACTGGCCTCTCACCCCCAGCTGAAAGTAATGACTGATATGGCAGCAGGACCTGCGTGCGCGCGTAACCGAACGCCCGTGTGCAACCTCCCATTGAAACGAATACCCGGCAAGGACGCGAGCGTCATTATGAACGCGCGCGTCCTTGCTGGCTCCAGCGTCTGCGCGGCGTTGCTAGCGCGTGCAACGCGTCGTGTGAAAGGTCCCATTGCACTCCATTGAAAGTTAAAACGTCGCGCACCCGAACGCGCGTACGGAAACGCTCGTGTGTAAGCAGCCTAAAATGGGGCGGCGCGTGCTGAGAGAGGGGCTTCTGCGACTTCTGAAGGATGTGATACCTCCATTACCAGTGTCTCATCTGAAGAACGACCCACCGGCCAGCGTAACGCATAGTAAGTATTTTTTATTCTTACAAGAGAGAGAGAGAGAGAGAGAGAGAGAGAGAGAGAGAGAGATTGATTTTTGTCTAATAATGTTTCTCTATCTTTCATAAGTCCACGGCAACAACAGACACGCTTCGGTGATGGTGTGTCTCGACTCTCCGTCGGGCGCTGAATCGCGAGAGCGGCGGCGAAGTCGTCTGCAGCAAAAAGATCATGAAATGCGTCAATCACGACTGGAAAAAAAAATGCAGCATATGGCGGAAGTGTTGCGGCAGCTCCAGCAGCAGGGGCGTAGCGAGCAGCAGGAGACGCACCAGAGACGACAAGATCGCGACCGGGGACAAGAACGGCGGCGAAGAATGACAAAGAATAATTTGCCGAAGCAGCAAGAACACCGGGACCCAAGACTGTCTCAGAAGAGCCTCCACAAAGTTGGGAGAAAAAAACTTCAGGTGGCCAAACGTGAGGCGGGTCTCTTCTCCTCAGCAGCGGCGTACGGTCGGGGAAAACCAATGAAAAAAAATATCTCTGTGACCAAGAAACTCGTCTTTGAAGACCCACCAGCGCGGCGTGCAACAACTGCGGCCGTTGAAGAAAATCTCGCGCCACAACCGGGCCCTTCCAATGCGGCTCGTGCGGACGAAACAAATGAAAGCTTCTCAAGCACTGACCTTCCTTCAGCTTTCAATTCTTTGAATTTTTCTCATAGCATGGACGTGAATAATATTATAAATGTTCTTGATGAGAGTCCTATATTTAGTGCTTAACAATCATTTTTTTTTATATATGTACTCGCTCTGTGTTTTTTTTTTTATATATATATATATATATATATATATATATATATATATATATATATATATATATATATATATATATATATATATATGTACTTGTGTTGTGTATTTTTTTTCTTCATTTGTATATGTACTCGTGTTGTCATCTTTTTATGGGCTGTCTTTGGGCATGTACGACATAAGTTTGTAATATGTCTCTTTCAATTAGGATTTATTTTGGGGGAGGGAAAAAAAAAAAGGGTAGGATGGGTGGGTTTCCATTGTATTTCTTTGAGCCTGTACGGTGTGAGTTTGTAATATGCCTTTTTTTTATGGCGATTGTGTTTTTGTTTTTAGGCTTAGCATGTATTTAGTCTGGATTAAGAAAGAACAAATTAGCCTGGATTAAGAAAGAACAAATAAAATAGACTAGATTAAGGTAATATAATAACTTATCATACCATTTTTTCCACTATATTTCAATAAAAATGTATAAAATCTACTTTTCCCGTTCCTACCCCCTCACTGAAAAGACAATCGATATAACTCCAGTCAATATGAAAATCAACAGTAACACACACACACACACACACACACACACACACACACACACACACACACACGCGCATATGCTGGCAAACTGAAAAAATCAATAGCGGGTAGAGGAGAGGGAGGTAATGGTACCCTCAGACTGACCATCAAGTCACCGCTCGCGAGGGGTGGGGTATAGAGGGGACACGCACACATGCTGGCAAACTGAAAAAATCAATAGCGGGAGGGAAGAGGAGAGGGAGGGGGAATGGTAGCCACAGGCCTCCGCCCAACAAGTCACCGCTCGCGCTAACCGATCCCCGGCAGGAGGGTGACGCCCCGACACGGTGCGAAAGGACGCCCCTAACCGATCCCCCGGCAGGAGGGTGACGCCCCGGTACGGCGCGAAAGGAGGCCCCTGGCCGATCCCCCGGCACTGAGACGAAAGGACGCCCCGGCACGGTGCGAAAGGACGCCCCTAACCTATCCCCCGGCAGGAGGGTGACGCCCCGGCACAGTGCGAAAGGACGCCCTAGCCGATCCCCGGCACTGGGGCGAAAGGACGCCCCGGCACGGTGCGAAAGGACGCTAACCGATCCCCGGCACTTGGGCGAAAGGACTCGCGCACCCAATCCCCCGGCAGGAGGGCGACGCCCCGGCACGGCGCGAAAGGACGCCTCTAACCGATCCCCGGCACTGGGGCGAAAGGATGCCCCGGCACGGTGCGAAAGGACGCCCCTAACCGCTCCCCCGGCACTGGGGCGAGAGGACGCCCTAACCGATCCCCGGCAGGAGGGTGACGCCCCGGTACGGTGCGAAAGGAGGCCCTAGCCGATCCCCGGCACTGGGGCGAAAGGACGCCCTAACCGATCCCCGGCACTGGGGCGAAAGGACGCCCTAACCGATCCCCGAACAAGTCACCGCTCGCGCTAACCGATCCCCGGCAGGAGGGCGACGCCCCGGCACAGCGCGAAAGGACGCCCCTAACCAATCCCCGGCAGGAGGGTGACGCTCAGGCCTCCGGGGGGTAGGGGGAGACACGATGGCGTGGAAGGTGGTGGGATTTGGGGTGGGGTGGTGGGTTGGGGGGGGGGGAATGGTCACTTTGGGTAGCTTTATGACCACTCCCCGGTTGGGTAGTGGGGAGGTCCCCTCGGCGGCTGGCTGCCCGCGCGGCTGGCTGCCCCGGCCGGCAAATTCAACGTATAAAATTTTTCGACGTCATTTTTGGTGCTAATTCTTGATCATGCTTGCGAATTTTTTTGGTCCCGTCACTGTCACCAATACATACTACTAAGGTGCTTCAGTTAGTCACTATGATAGTAAATTTTGGGTTCCGCGATGCGAAAATAAGGATGGGATGTCTCATTATACCGGATGGCAGATGACACCACACCCCAGCCACGAGCGGACGGGGTGTGGGGTGCGGAGCTCTTATGGGCAACGGTGAGTGGAATGAACCTATTTTCCTTGTTACTGGGGTCATTTTGAAGGGATTTAGCCAATAATATTTTTTTACTCCCAGTGCGGTACTGGGGACCACTTTTACATCACATAGGGCGGTACGGTACGGGTTAAGCAGTTGATTAGAACACCAACGAGGGAAGAAAATATTTTGGATTTGTTGTTAACTAATAGAGAGGACATAATAAGCAACATAGAGGTTGGGGATTCATTAGGTAACAGTGATCATAAGGAAATTAGATGTAATATCAAATGGGAGGATAGAGTAAGCAGTAACAACACATTAATACCTGACTTTATGAAGGCGGACTACGAGGGATTAAGAAAGCAGCTGCAAAGGATTAGGGGAGTAGGATCAGAAGTAGGTCAGGACCCAGAGCAGGGAGGGGCGTTAATCTCTGGTGAGGTCACTAGTCAGGTCAGTAGCTTGGAGGATGAGTACAGTAGTCTGGTCAGGGAGATTAAACTAGGTCAGCAACAGTTTATACCTCACAGGAAAGTCAGGTCAACAGGTAATTACCCGCGATGGATGACAGACAGGCTAAAAACTGAAATAGGAAGGAAAAGAGGATTATATGTTAGAATCAAGAGGGGGGGAAACTCACCTAAGGGACAGTTACAACGATTTAGCCAGAACAGTTAAGAAACGTATAGCAAAACGTAATTATGAGATTAGAATTGCCAAGGAAGCAAAGACCAATCCAAAGGGCTTCTTTCAGCTTTATAAGACTAAGGTTAGGGATAAGATAGGGCCGCTTTTAAGTCAGGAGAATCACTGATAGATACAGATGAGGAAATGAGTGCGGCGTTAAATAGATATTTCTTAACTGTATTTACCAAAGAAAGATTAGGCGATATACCTTAGGGAGAAGAGACCTATAGGGGAGAAGAGGTAAAAGGATTAACCGACATCAACGTAAGTAGGGAGGTCGTGATTAGACAAATAAATAGACTCAAAGTTACTAAGGCGCCAGGGTCAGATGAATTTTTTCCCAGGGTACTTAAAAAAATGGAACTCTGAAATCAGTGGGCAGCTAACTGAAGTTTTTAGGAAGTCGCTAGACACAGGGGTGGTGCCTGTTTCATGGAGGCAGGCACATGTTATTCGAATATTTGAGAAAGGAGACAAATCTGCTATGCAAAACTATAGGCCGATCAGTTTGACGTCAGTTATAGGTAAAATGCTTGAGTCAATAATAGCAGATAGTATTAGGGACCATATTGACAGACATAATTTAATTCACGACTCACAACATGGGTTTATTAAAGGAAAATCGTGCCTTACTAATATTTTATCCTTTTACAATAGAGTATACGAGGCAGCTGACAATGATGGGAGTTACGATGCAGTTTATCTTGATTTTAGTAAGGCCTTGGATAAGGTACCTCACCAGAGACTGTTAAATAAAGTCACGGCTCATGGAATAGGAGGGAAGGTTTATGATTGGATTAGGGCGTGGATTTGCGACAGGAAACAGAGGGTTACCATTGACGGTAAAAAATCCGAATGGGGTAATGTTACCAGTGGGGTTCCTCAAGGTTCAGTTTTAGACCCGCTTTTATTCATTATCTATATCAGTGACATAGACAATGGGATAACTAGTAACATAGGTAAATTTGCGGATGACACCAAAATAGGACGCACTATAAGGACAAGGGAGGATGCTAGAGCACTGCAGGAGGATCTCAACAAACTGTCAGATTGGTCAGAGAAATGGCAGATGAATTTTAACATCAAGTGTAGCGTACTAAGTGTAGGAACACGCAACCCATTACACCGGTATAGCTTAGACTCCACAGCGATAGGCAGATCAGAATGTGAAAGGGATTTGGGAGTGTTAGTGAACTCTGACCTAAAGCTAAGGAAGCAATGTATTAGTGCGAGGAATAGGGCTAACAGGGTATTAGGCTTTATTAACAGGACGGTAACCAACAAAAGTGTAGAGGTCATCCTCAGACTATTTAGCGTTAGTTAGGCCACACTTAGATTATGCTGTACAGTTTTGGTTCCCACACCACAGAATGGACACCAACTTGCTAGAATCAGTTCAGAGGGAATATAGGAAAAAATGGCACCGGAAAAAATGGCACAGGAATAAATGGCACCAGAAAAAATGGCGCAGGAAAAATGGCACAGGAAAAAATGGCACAGGAATAAATGGCACCAGAAAAAATGGCGCAGGAAAAATGGCACAGGAAAGTATGACACATTTTTCAGCACAGGAAAAAATGGCACACAGAAATATTTGCTTGTTATGGCATGATTTTCAGTAATTACAGGTTTCGAATATTTTGCCATCCTCCTCTTCTCCTTTCCTTCTTCTTCTTCTTCTTCTTCTTCTTCTTCTTCTTAGTTAAACTGAAGTTTTCAAATTTCACTTCCGGAATTTCTCTCTCTCTCTCTCTCTCTCTCTCTCTCTCTCTCTCTCTCTCTCTCTCTCTCTCTCTCTCTCTCTCTCTCTCTCCACTGTAAGATAGGCTACTGCGGACTTGAAAATAATGTATTCATATGGTCAGTTGTTGTCTAATTATTTACTTACATATTGTCAGTCGTTCTCTCTCTCTCTCGTATTTAGCTTAGGTAGGTCTTTGGTTAGTTATTATACGAATCAAATGATTTACGATCATTATTCTGCTAGGTTGGTTGGTCACAGTCACCCAACGATATGGCGTGCGATCCAATGAATCCAAGCTGACCATGCTGTTGTAGCTACTCAGATGCTGCAAGAATCTCGTGGTGAGCCTCCCACGAAACGCCAGAAAAGGGTCTACAAGAATCTATAGGCACGGATGAAGAACCTCTGCCTAGACCGCCGGGCTGGTCGTAAAACTGTTGAGGAGTTTCTACGGGGAGCTGGCAACAACATTCGCTGGAAATCTTAAGCAGTATAACAAAAACCTTAAATAAAAGTTTTTAAATGTAAAATTTGTAAATGGAAATGTTTTGAAATGTAAAATTATTAAATGGAAAATGTAAAGAAATTAAATTTTAACACATTTTAGCTGATTCTACTGCATTTTTTCCTATGCTGAAAAATGTGGTATTTTTTCCTGTGCCATTTTTTCCTGTGCAATTTTTTCCTGTGCCATTTTTTCTGGTGCCATTTTCCTGTGCAATTTTTTTAGGTGCCATTTTTTCCGAGAACCGTTCAGAGGATGATGACCAAGATGATTCAGGGACTGAGGATCCTCCCATATCAAGATAGGCTGAAACATCTCAACTTACATTCGCTAGAAAGACGAAGGGTGCGGGGAGATCTGATAGAAGTATTCAATATAAGGCGATATAAGTAAAGTTCTAAGAATTAGTCAGCAGGATAGAACACGCAGTAATGGATTTATATTAGAAAAGTATAGATTTAGGAGGGAAATAGGCAAGCATTGGTTTAGTAATAGGGTGGTGGGGGAATGGAATAGACTAAGCAATCACATAGTTAGTGCAGGGACGACAGCTTGTTTTAAGGGTAGACTGGATAGCTACATGGACGAGGATGATAGGTGGCAGTGAGGTGTGGGTGCAGTAAGGAGACAGGGTACTGGAGCGTACGCCCGTACCGAAGGTAAACGAGGATCAAGCCTCTACCTGTAACCCCTGGAACTACACCTCACCCATCGTGAGTAGTGGGGGGGATTCTGGAGCTTCCCTGTGTAGGCCACTCGGCCTCTTGCAGTTTCCTTGTGTTCTTATGTTCTCATGTCCTTAAGGCTAGATCATGTTCTTTTATCCTCGTTTTGGTTATACTGTTCATCTTTCTTCTCCTTCTCTTTCTAACGAGGGACGGCCACAAGGTATCAGTGTTTATGGTATGTTGAAAATTCTTCCTCTTCTAATTATTGTTGGCTTATTCTTACCTTTTTGTATATATATAAATTTCTCGTACTTTTTTAGACTTCTCTATTTTGTTTTATATCTACATTGTTTTTCTATATTACTTTCTTGGTAGACTATTTTGTTTTAGATCTACATTCTTTTTCTATATTATTTTCTTGGTAGACTATTTTCTTTTATATCTACATTCTTTTTCTATATTATTTTCTTGGTAGACTATTTTCAGAGTGACCTTTTCCTCGCGCTTCGTTTCGTTTAAAAATATTTCTCTCCCTGTTTTGCCTTCGCTATACAAGGAGTGAATGCGCGTACAACGATATCGATAATCTTCCCATTTACTCGAGGAAGGTTTCAAGTCTATCTATGGAGTTAAATATTTTCATGACACTAATCTATTTTATGGTGGAGTTGCCTTTTTTGCCACATTTATTTTTCCAGGTGAGCCATTTTCAGGGGAATTTCGAATATATATAGTTATGTATATTGTAGTTAAATATTTTCATGGCATCTCTTTTATGAACGTTTCGTCTTTTTTCTACGTTTTCTTTCTATCATGTGCTATTTTCAGGGTAATTTTGAAAATATGTTGTCAAATGTATATGTATGTGTATATATATATATATATATATATATATATATATATATATATATATATATATATATATATATATATATATATATATATAACGTCATTAAAAATTAGGCTGGGTCGCATATTCACGAGAAGTCCCACACGTTTTCAGCCCCGCGCCGCCCTCCTCTCATGAAAATATTTAACTCCATAGATAGACTTGAAACCTTCCTCGAGTAAATGGGAAGATTATCGATATCGTTGTACGCGCATTCACTCCTTGTATAGCGAAGGCAAAACATTCCCCGTCTGGCTCTCAAGCCCGGCGCAGAGGAGGGGGGCCCTCCTCTACGCCTCTGCCGTGCCTGTCAAGGCGCGTCCACACCAGGAATCTTTGTATGTCAACAATGTATCCCAGACGTTTCCCAAGTTTTTCGGGAAGCAGTTGAGAAACAACTTGGATACATTCAGGAAAGAACTGAGTAACATTGAGAGAGAATATATGTGTGTAATTCACCACGAACTGATCAAATGTTGGACTCGTAAGCGCCAGCAGGTACCCTCCCGACATGAGCAAGTGCACTTTAGCGTATATCTGTGTGTGTGTGTGTGTGTGTGTGTGTTCCTGTGTGTGTGTGTGTGTGTGTGTGTGTGCACGTGCGTGTGCGTGTGTGTGTGTGTATGTGTGATTATCAAGTCTTGATAGTAAAGTATAAACTATTTATATATTCCAGTCAAATTTCATTTATATATTTATGGCAGAGAGAGAGAGAGAGAGAGGGGGGAGGGGTGACACTGACAGGCAAGGCAGAGGCGCAGAGGAGGGGGGCGGAGCTTGAGAGCCAGCCGGCGAGTCAGAGGGGAGGGCGGCACGGGGCTGAAAACGTGTGCGACATCTGCAAACTCCTACAGCTGCCCTCTGCGGAGTCTGCTCTAATTGGCTAAACTCCCTCACACGTGGCCTTAAAGCTCCACCCACGTTACGCGCCCCACGCCCTGGCCTCCTCATACTCACTGCTCCTCCCTCTCTCACCCCCCTCCCCGCCACCCTCTCTCTCTCTCTCTCTCTCTCTCTCTCTCTCTCTCTCACACACACACACACACACACACACATTATGTTATTTGTGCTTCTAGGTCAGGTAAGGGCACCTTATTAATAAATGACAGTCAATCCCTACCTCCTCTGAGACTAACTTTCACATCGCACTAATCTTCTCTTTTACCCCTCCTCCCATCATATCCTATTTCTTTCAACTGCTTTCCTCCTCCTCCTGTGGTTGGGGGGTGTAAAAATTCCACCACCGTATTCCCTGCGTGTCGTAAAAGGCACTTCTTTCTTTCTCTCCGGACTATTACCTTTTTTTTCCCTTCCTCTGGGTAGTCTATCCAAGGGTTGTCACCCTCCCCTACACTTTGAGGACACATCCCTTCCTTTCCTTCCTTTCTACAGGTATTCTACTCAGCCTCTAGTCTCAGTCTTCCTCCGATGTTTCTCTCACTATCCCGGGAGGTTCTAGTCACTTCGGAGTCTTCGCGGCGGTGTTCTTTTTTCCTGCGGAGTCCACGGATGGTGACAGGTGCCTTGGGCCAGGGCCCGCAAGGCTCGTGCTTGAAGGGGCACACATGTTGTGATGCTCTTGGGTGACTGATTCCTTTCTCTCTACCCAGTGTGGGTGATGGTAACCACGCCGGCCCCAGTCTTTTGGGGACAAAGCTCAAGGACAAACTCGACCGGGTTGACAAGGTTGCCAGCTTCAAATCCGAAGGCTCATCACTCATAATGGCCATTTTCTGTGTTTTTCTGGCCCTGCGGAGGCCTCCATACCTTTTTCCTGGAGCACTGGGAAACCGCAGTATCTCTTTTCTATGCATTTGACTTTTTTTTTTTAAATTGTATTATGGTGCCACCCTTAATTTTTACAGTAACTGCGCTCTAATAGCTTTCATTGTCAGTTAAGAAATTGCTAATCCAAAATGCCCTCCAACCTGAGAGATTGCGAAGTATGTTGCGAGAAGTTC
Source organism: Eriocheir sinensis (assembly GCF_024679095.1). Classification (NCBI taxonomy): domain Eukaryota; kingdom Metazoa; phylum Arthropoda; class Malacostraca; order Decapoda; family Varunidae; genus Eriocheir; species Eriocheir sinensis. The sequence continues at coordinate 7,680,068 of NC_066511.1, forward strand.
GCTCCTAAGTATTTTAGAAACTTCTCTGCTTGTCGTTTTTGTGTTAGCGACCGTAAGTACGACGATTTGAAAATGAAATATGACATCCTAGAACAACAACACGAATCCCTGAAGGAGGTTGTTGCGGCCAACATAGTTGTGCCGCAGACTAGCGACACTGCCCCTTCTTTGCCCAACCCGACCGAACCGACCTATGCCCAAGTCACGAGAAATCCGAGCACCGAAGCACCTGATGACGGTTTCAATCCTGTAAGGAATGGAGCCAGGCCTTATACGCCAAGAAAAATGCTGCAACTCACGACCTTCAATCGATTTGATATTTTAAAGGAGAAAGTTGAAGAGGAACACGAAACCCGGTTAATTGGCGATTCCATGATCAGAGGTCAGTTAACAGAATTTTGCGGTCGTGCTTCATATGAGAAACGTAAGGTAACCGCATGTGTTTCCCTGGTATAGGTGTAGATGGCATCACTGCGGCGCGTGACGATGTTATGACCGGCTCAGACCAAAACTCACTGTTCGTCATCCATGTCGGAACAAACGACGTAAAGGCCAATCGTTCAGAATAATTAATGGAAAAGTATCGTAGACTGATCCGACAATTCAAGGAAAAAACAAACAACATAATGATATATGGTATCCTCCCGCGGATGAGAGAAAGTAACGCCTTTTAGCAGCGAGTAGCGGGCTTTTTTATTATTGTTTTCTTTTTTGTGTGCCCTTGTGCTGTCTCCTTTATTGTAAAAAAAAAAAAGCCTTCAGCACTAACAACCGACTAAAGTCATTATGTGCTCAGAAAATGTCGAGTTTGTGAACTTTTGGAATAACTTTTATAGTGCAAATGACTTGTACGAACGCGATGGTGTGCACCTAAGTCCCGCCGGGGCGGCTAGACTTGGAAGACTTCTTAGTGAGCAGGTGTCACTTTTCAGAGCAAAAATAAAAAAAATAAAAAGACAGCGAGCCCCGATAGAAAACGTCACGTAAACAATCAAACGACCACCAACCAATCCCACCATGACCAAATAAACGCGTGTTATGTAAATGCTCGCAGCATTCGAAATAAATTCATAGACATGAAAGAACTTGCTGCAATGGAAAACTTCAACATTATCGCCGTCGCGGAGTCATGGTTAAATACAAATAACAGAGATTTTACTGAGGAATTTAGCTTATCCGGCTATTCAATTTTTCTTTGCGACAGAGAAAACAGAGTTGGTGGTGGCGTCGTCTTATATATTCGTGCTGGTTTAAATCCACGTGTTATCAAAGTAGAAAAAATTAATAATATGGACACCGTTTTCGTAGAAATTAAAAACCGTTCAAGTAAATTAGTTATTGGCATTGTTTATAGACCTCCAAACCAAGCAATGCAAATAGACAGAAAAGTGTTCGAACAAATTTCTAACATATGCATATCTAACATATCTAACAACGGAGGGGAGACGGTGGCTGAATGGATAGCGAGATGGCCCCACGTTCGGGACGACGCGAGTTCAATCCCCGCCCGGTGCCACCAAGCTGGGATTTTTCAGCCGCCGCCGAGTGGCTTAAAACTACCCACATGCTGTCCAGAAGACCACCTATCAACCCGGACTCTAGATTCTAGGATTAAAGATGAGCTCCGGGAGGGCAGCATGAGCCAATGCAGGATGGCGCCACTATAAACACTCGCCTGCGTCAGAACGGGCTGGGCCGACCATCAGGCCCCACCGGGAAGAAGCCTTGGACCGACCATCAGGATCCACCGGGAAGAAACCTACCGGCGCAATAGGCTACGACGTAAAAAAAAAATAATAATAATAATAATTTGAAGCTGTAATTATGGGAGACTTTAACATACCAGTAAAGAGTTGGGGAGACACATTAAATATACACTCAAGTCACGATCTATACAGTAACTTATTAGAAAGTGCGCTTTATCAGCATGTGCATAAACCAACTCGCGAAAATAACATCTTCGATCTTGTTCTCACAACTAAAGAAAGCCTAGTTAATGATCTCAATGTTGGTACAGAATTCGGCGACAGCGGTCATCGAATGATTTCGTTTAAGATAAAAATCAAAGATGACATGAAAACGAGTGAAGAAAGAATACCTGACTACCGACGTGCGGAATTTGACAAACTAAGAAATTTACTAGCGAATGCAGACTGGAGCGAAATTTCTGCAGCCTCAGATATAAATAAAGCTTGAGAAACATTCACGGAAACTTTACGTAGAGCCGTGAATTTATGCGTACCATTCCGTATAAGACGACCAACAGCCAACTGGAAGCCTAAGTGGTGGAACAATCAACTCACACGCCAAATTGAGAATAAAAATCGAGCGCGTCGCAAATACTTGATCACAAATACTGAAACAGACAAAATTGAATTCCAAAGATTACGCCGAGAAACAAAAAGAATCATACGTCTCAATAAAAGAAACCTAGAGCTTCATATTGCAAGCACATGCAAAACAAATCCTAAAGAATTTTTGCCAACGTAAGTAGTAATAAAAAAGTTCTCACCCCCAGTATTGGCCCAATAGCAACTGTAAATGGCGAATCCACGAATGATGATAAAGAAATCGCTAACATATTGAATGATTTTTTGCCTCCGTTTTTACAGAAGAAATCTTATCCGAAAGGCAACCGGAAGCCCCTAGATATATTGATGACACATCCTTGAGTAGTATTAGCGACATTGTAGAAAGTGATATAGTACAAATTATCGATAATATTAGAGTAAACAAAACGCTCGGCCCAGATAAAATATCCCCGCGTATTCTTAAAGAGGCAAAGCATCATATCAGCAAGCCCCTCTTGAACATATTCTGAAAGTCGCTAAACACAGGAAAAGTACCACTAGAATGGAAACTCGCTAACGTAACTCCTATCTTTAAAAAAGGCGACAAGTTACAACCAGGTAATTATCGACCGATCAGACTAACGTCAATCGTGTGCAAAATTTTATAGACAATCATTCGCAAAAAATGGTAAAGTTTTTTTGAAGATAACAGACTAATTAAGGATTTGCAACATGGTTTTCGAAACAAACGTTCCTGTTTGACTAACCTTCTCGATTTCTTCAACTAGATCATTAATGTGTACGATGAAAGTCAATCAGTAGATATTGTATATTTGGATTTTCAGAAAGCATTTGACAAAGTCCCTCACAACCGCCTCCTTAGTAAATTGCAAGCTCACGGTACAACTGGTAAAATTCATAAGTGGCTCAAAGACTGGCTTACCGACCGTAAACAGAGAGTTGTTATGAATGGTATATCATCTAACTGGCGAGATGTCAAAAGCGGTGTTCCACAGGGATCGGTGTTGGGACCTGTTCTGTTTTTAGTGTACGTAAATGACAATGACGAGGGGATATCGTGAAAAATATCGAAATTTGCAGACGACACAAAAATAGCCAGCAGAGTCACTACGACAATGGATAAAGAACACTTCCAAGCTGTTCTCGAACGTTTAAGTAGTTGGGCACGAACATGGCAAATGAATTTCAATATTGAAAAATGCAAGGTTATGCATATCGGAATCAACAACGATCGTATTCATTATCAAATTAACGGAGTGCAACTCTCTGAAGCCAACAAAGACAAGATCTTAGAGTAATAATTTCGAACGATCTTAAACCGAGTCAACATTGCACACAAGTAGTAAAAACTGCCAATAACTGATCGGATTTATTGGTCGTACATTTGAACACAAATCAGAAAAAGTAATATTGACACTGTACAATTCGTTAGTCCGCCCACATCTTGAGTATTGCGTTCAGTTTTGGTCTCCCTATTACAGAAAGGATATTGATAAACTCGAGATGGTACACCGTCGAGCCACGAAAAACAGTTGAAAGAAATAGGAAATAATGGGAGGAGGGGTAAAAGAGGATGAGAAGATTAGTGCGATGTGGAAGTTAGTCTCAGAGGAGGTAGGGATTGAATGTCATTTATTAATAAGGTGCCCTTACCTGACCTAGAAGCACAAATATCAAAATATGTGTGTGTGTGCGTGTGTGTGTGTGTGTGTGAGAGAGAGAGAGAGAGAGAGAGAGAGAGAGAGAGAGAGAGAGAGAGAGAGAGAGAAAAAAAATTACGTAGAATTACATAGACAATCAGACCACACAGACCCCATGGTCCAGACTAGGTGGTCTGTCCTTAAACCTAAGTGATTCTACATTAATCAGATGGCTCCAAAACGTTGCTTTTCTACTCTAGTTAATATTAAGTTGAAGGAAGTGACCGTCGAGCTTGTTTTTAAATGAGTCAATCGTGTTACACTGGACCACTGACGGTGAGTGCTTATTCCATTCTCGCACTACAACGTTGGTGAAGAAAAATTTGGTGCAGTCTGAATTTACTTGTCTACATTTGAGTTTTATGCCATTGTTCCTCGTTCGCAAAGTGTCATCGATCATAAACAATGTTGATCTGTCTACATTCGTGAAACCATTAAGTATTTTAAAACATTCGATCAGTTTTCCTCGGAGGCGACGTTTCTCAAGAAAGAACATGTTAAGGGTGGAAAGCCTTTCTTCGTAGGATTTGTTGCGCAAGGAAGGGATCATTTTTGTTGTCCGACGCTGAACACCTTCTAATTTAGCAATGTCCTTTGCATGGTGAGGAGACCAAAACTGTAACGCATATTCCAAGTGGGGTCTGACTAAACTATTGTAGAGCGGAAGTATTACATCTTTATTCTTGAATAAAATGTTTCTTTTAATGGAGCCCAACATTCTGTTCGCTTTATTTGCTGCATCGATGCATTGATGTGAGAATTTGAGGTTTGACGCGATTTTGACCCCCAAGTCCTTAACGCATTGAACGCTTGTGAGTTTAACGCCGCGCATTTCGTAATCGAACTTCTTATTTCTTGTTCCAACTTGAAGGACCTGGCACTTGTCTACGTTAAAGGGCATCTCCCATCCATCCGACCAAGCTGAAATTTTGTGCAAATCCTCTTGGAGGCTTTGCCTGTCTTCGTCAGTGAGAACAGAGTTACCAATCTTTGTGTCGTCTGCAAATTTACTAATGCGATTATTGAGTCCAACATCCACATCGTTGATGTAAATAATGAAGAGCACTGGGCCAAGAACCGAGCCCTGAGGGACGCCACTAGTGACCGGCGCCCTCTCTTTGTTGTCTGTTGCTCAACCAATTCGCGATCCATTGGTTTACTTGACCGTCAATACCTATTTGCTTTAATTTATAAAGTAATTTATGATGTGGGACTTTATCAAACGCTTTCTGGAAATCAAGATAGACTACGTCCAATGATATAATTCCGTCATAAACTGAGAAGAGGTCGTTATAAAAGGTCAATAGGTTTGATAGGCAGGATCTTTTGTTACGGAAGCCATGTTGTTCATCCCCAATTAATGAATGGCTTTCGAGGTAACTCACAATTTTGTCTCTAATCATGCTCTCAAGTAGCTTACCTACGATTGAAGTTAGACTAATGGATCGGTAGTTACCTGGTATTATTTTGTCTCCTTTCTTAAAAATCGGTGTGAGAGAGAGAGAGAGAGAGAATGTTGTTGTTGTTGATTTGTCCTCCTAGAGGAGGGCACGGGCTGGTGAGCCCGTCAGAGGATGTCGTCAGTTTTCAGAATTTGTCGAGGAGGTGGGAATTTTGCCACCACCTCTGCCAGGGTGGAGTCTTGGGTGAGGCTCACCCGCTCTGCTGCTGTCTGGGGAGCCGTGTCGTCGTCAGGGTGGAGCTGTGGGCCGGGTGGGTGCAGTGGGGTGGTGAGGGGGCACTCCAGGATGTAGTGCAGCAGAGGTTTCCGGGTGGCTTGCCAGCAGTGGGGGCAGGGTGGGCTATCCTTGTTTGCCACCTCCTCGTAGCAGGCAAACTCGAGTCTGAGGCGGGGGATGGAGGCGAGGATGGTGTTGGGTGTGGTGTGGGGGAACTGTATAACAGGCTTGTGGTGAGTGGCCGTGCTGTACCACGAGGCAGAGGCAGAGCCCTGAACCAGGACGGCCTTGTGTTCTAGTCGGGTGAGTGAGAGGGCCGCCTGGGATGCCTTGATCTTAATGTAGGACAGGCTGGGGGCAAGGGGGAAGGTGATCTGTGGAAGGGACCGAGACGTGTCAGCAGCACGGTCAGCCTTCTCGTTTCCTCTCAGATCAACGTGGCTTGGCACCCAGAGAGAGAGAGAGAGAGAGAGAGAGAGAGAGAGAGAGAGAGAGAGAGTGTCGTGGGGAGGGGGGTGAGAGAGGGAGGAGCAGTGAGTATGGGGAGGCCAGGGCGTGGGGCAGGTCACGTGGGTGGAGCTTTAAGGCCACGTATGAGGGAGTTTAGCCAATCAAAGCAGACTCCGCAGAGGGTAGCTGTCGGAGTTTGCAGATGTCGCTTGGGTTAGGTTAGGTTAGGTTAGGTGCGTATGTATGGAAAGTTTAGAGTTTATATATCTATGGAGTTCAGTATTTTCACGACACACTAATCTCTTTTATGAGGGAATAGACTTTTTTCCAAATTTATTTTTCCAGGTGATCCATTTATAGGGGATTTTTTTTATATATGTAGTAATGTATATGTGTAGTCAAATATTTTCATGCCATCTCTTTTATGGACGTTTTAACTTTTTCCTGCGGTTTTTTTTTTCTATCTTTTACTACTTTCAGGGGAATTTTAAATGTTTTTTTTTTTTTTTGAGTGGAGAAATGACTATAAAGTGTTCTTGATCAGCGGGCCAAGGTTAACAGCTCACTTGTTCGCTTCATTTACATTTTTATTATCTTTTTTATGGTGGAGTCATCATTTCCACTATTTTTTTATTGCTTTCCTTGCATATTTATAAGTTATTTTGGGGGTGAAATTTGAAGTTTATTACCTGGAGGATCGAGCATTGGATTTTCTTTCTCATCGGGGGAATAACTAGACTTTTGACATGTCTCTTTTTCCTTGTATATTTAAGTTATTTTGGGAGTGAAATTTGAAGCTTTTTACCTGGAGGATCGAGCATTGGATTTTCTTTCTCATCGGGGGAATAACTAGACTTTTGACATGTCTCTTTTTCCTTGTATATATAAGTTATTTTGGGGGTGAAATTTGAAGCTTTTTAACTGGAGGATCGAGCATTGGATTTTCTTTCTCATCGGGGGAATAACTAGACTTTTGACATGTCTCTTTTTCCTTGTATATATAAGTTATTTTGGGATGCATATATGGACCTTTTTAACTGGAGGATCGAGTATTACATTTTCTTACTCGTCGGAGGAATAATAATTAGACTCTTTACATGTGTTTATGATATATTTTTACTCGTGCTCGGAGCCAGGTGATGCAGGCACATGACTAATCAACACCTGCTTGACACCTGGGCGACACGTGTTGGGGCAATAGATGACGGCATGTTAGCTTCTCATCATCGTCATCATCATCACCATCATCATCATCATCAGCAGCAGCATCGTACCTGTTGCATTACACGGTACAGCGCAGTGATTAGGGAGAGGAGAGTCAGTCCCCTGGGTAGAGTATAGGTGGGGAAGGTGAGGAGGGGGAGGGGAGGTGGTGGTGAGGTGGTGGGGAGAAGGATAAGAGGGGAAGGTGAGGGTTGTCTTGGGGAGAGGATGGGAGGGGGAAGAGGTGCTGGGGAAGTGGAGGACAAGGGGAGGTGGCAGGGAAGGGGCTGGGGAGGGGAGGAAGGAGGTGGTAGGTTAGCTGCTTGGTAGGGGAGAGGAAACAGGAGGTAGGAGGCGTGGTACTGGTGAGAGGGAAAGGTAGGGGAGACAGTAGGTGAGGAGCTGGGAAGGGGGAGAGAAGATGGGAAGGGAAGGGGAGAAAAAGATGGAGGTGGTGGTTAAGATGCTGGGGAGAGGAGAGGAAAAGAAAGGAAGTAGCAGGCGTGGAACTGGGGAAAGAGAGGAGAAGGGGAAAAGTAAGGACCGTAGTTGGGAGGGGAAGAGGAGGAGAAGGAAAGTTGGAAAGTTCGGTTTAGTCGGCGCAACATCTGTGGTCATATGCCGGAGAGAGACAGAAGGGGAAGGAATTATAGAAGGGAACAGACCCCAGGAGACGGGACACAACCCCTGACTAATACCTGGTACCCATTCCCTGCTGGGTGGACAGGGGCGTAGGGTATCGGAAAACCCGCCCAAATTGTTCAACTCCGCCCGGGAATCGAACCCGGGCTCTCTCGGTTGTGAGCCGAGTGTGCTAACCACTGCACCACGAAGCCCCTAGGAGGAGATTTTTTTTTTTTTTTTTTTTTTTTTTTTTTTTGCCATCATCCCTGGCTGGGCTATTAGGCCATAAGAGGAGAAGGAGGTGATGGATGTGCTAGAAGGGGAGTGGAGAGGGAGGGGAGGGTCGCACTAGGGAAGGGAGAGGGGGAGAGAGAGAGGTTGCTGGGGAGTTTACGCCCACCACGACCACACGGCCACCAAGGCCACCACCACTACCGTCATTACCAGAACTCGAATCCAGATACATGAACAGTAACGGGAGTAAAGTCATCCTCGAAAACGATTCTATGATTAACCTTTGTTCCAATGGTGTGTATACTGCTAGTCAATCTTCTACTAAGCGTTTCAGGCGCCAGGACACACAGTTTTTCGAATATAACATTTTAACAAAGCGTCGGACAAGGATGGTATTTTGGGAGACGATGATTGAGACCCCGACCTAATTGGCAAAAATAGGCTTGGGTGCGAAATGTGGATGATTACGGCACTTGTAAGAGTAACTTTAAGGTAAACTTCACTAAAATATACAGGCACGGGTAGCGAGGCTGGGTGCGCACCGCCTCTCGTTAAGTCGTGACGTTTTAGTATGAAGTAGTGGTCATCACCTACTCAACCGGCAGTTTCTCTCTCTCTCTCTCTCTCTCTCTCTCTCTCTCTCTCTCTCTCTCACACACACACACACACACACACACACACACAGCAACAATAGTTCAGCCGCTGCACTATGTTATATACTTACAGCATGTTGTACAAAAGACCGTATTTTCCATGCAAAGGATTAAGTAATTTCCTGCGAGTGAAACTTTTTCGCAAATATATAATATTTTCAAATGAGCATCATCACTATGTATATGGACTGAACTGCGTATTGTGTGTGTGTGTGTGTGTGTGTGTGTGTGTGTGTGTGAGAGAGAGAGAGAGAGAGAGAGAGAGAGAGAGAGAAACTACCGGTTGAGTCAGTGATTACTACTACTTCATAGTGAAACGTCACATTGACGTCACAACTTGAACGATGACGGCACCAAGCCTCGCTACCCGTGCCTGTATATTTTAGTGAAGTTTACCTTAAAGTTACTCTTACAAGTGCCGTAATCATCCACATTTGTCACCTAAGCCTATTTTTGCCAAATAGGTCGGGGTCTCAATCATCGTCTTCCAAAATACCATCCTTGTCCGACGCTTTGTTAAAATGTTATATTCGAAAAACTGTGTGTCATGGCGCCTGAAACGCTTAGTAGTATATTTTACAAGTTGATGGAACCAGGAAAAGTTATGGCTCTGAATCGTCACTCGTTTTAGTCAACAATAGGGCTTCACCTTCTCCTGCTTTGGTAGTCGCCCAACCCAATTGTTTGGGTTGTTTAAAGTACCACATCGACAGACGCCTTTCGATATTCAAACGACTGAGCAACCCTCGTCAAGCTGGCTACTTCGAAGATGTCAACATACGTCTCCGCAAACGCAGTAATATCAGTATCAGGTATTTTGACGGGAGGGCTCAAAATTCTTCCATTCTGACGGTGAACGAATTGGAGAGTATCGACTTTTCCAATCCCTTCAATGATATGACGATTTCGGATGAATCCTTGGGAACGAACCCTCCTTACGACTCTGAACAAAAAACAAATAAAGGATTGGACATAGACTCCGTATCCTTGACGGGTGTCGGCGGAACCGCTTAAATATTAGGCGGGCAAACGCTCAAAATAATAAAAGGGCGTCCTTACCATATTTTGTTAGCTAGCCTCACCACATTTTGCATGTAGCTCCCCGCTGGTAGTACGCATGGACCCATGAAGTCACATTTTCATTTCAGTTCGTCTTACAGTAGTATCAATAAGATATACAAAAATGTTAAGCACCGCTAAAACACAACACTAACATCTCTTCTGCCCGCTCAGATTCTGCTTTATATAGCCAATCTTACTTGAGAGAGAGAGAGAGAGAGAGAGAGAGAGAGAGAGAGAGAGAGAGAGAGATATTAGCCTAATGCATCTCCGGACCGATTTATTTTACGGTGACTGCATTTATATATATACTTTTGTTATTTTTCGCTTTTGATCCATACCTCTTATCCCATTTCATGCTCCCTGTCACTTATATTAGACACCAGTTCAGAATAGCTATCTGTAATACATTATTCACTCATAAGTCCAGGAAGAATAATTATTGATAAAAGTAGTGTCACTGATAAAAGAGATGGTGGTATTTTTCAAAGGATGTAAGGAAACAAGTGTTGTAGGTGGAATTCCTGAAGTGGAGAGAGAGAGAGAGAGAGATATTATACTTTCACTCCATAATCTTTCTCTATTCCTCCCTTAAAATCGGGTCATGTTGCACATTATCCTTTTTTATTCCTTTCCCTTCTCTTATAACCTTCCCCCCACCCACCCCCGCGTTCTCTCTCTCTCTCTCTCTCTCTCTCTCTCTCTCTCTCTCTCTCTCCACACTTCAGGAATTCCACCTACAACACTTGTTTCCTCACATCCTTTGAAAACTACCACCATCACTTTTTATTAATTCTTCCTGGACTTATGGGTGAATAATGTATTACAGATAGCTATTGAGAACTGGTGTCTAATATAAGTAACAGGGAGCATGAAATGGGATAGGAGGTAAGAATAATACGTGAATAATAAAAAAAAAGTATATATATATATATATATATATATATATATATATATATATATATATATATATATATATATATATATATATATATATATATATATATATGCACTCACCGCAAAATAAATCGATGTCCGGAGATGAATTAGGCTTTTAATGACTAAAAACACACATTTCCTGCTACACTATTATATATCACCTGTGAACCATTTCTTCATCATTTTTGCACTGTGACCAGAAGGAAGGAAGTTATGAAGAAGGCCAGCAGCAAGAAACAATAAAGCAATAGCAACGACAGCAAGGGAGAGGAACGCGGGGTACAACTTACTTAAAGCGCTAAGTGTCCGTTAGTAACCGACTGTTACATTTCACACAAGCGTAATGCCCCGGGATCTCACGGGGGTTTTATATCTTTTTACTTTTTAATGAATTTGAAAAAAAAAAAAATTATTTTAATGAATATCGATAAATTATACTGGATAACTACTCCCGCCTGACTGAGTGCAACGATGAAGGTAGGCTGCCAGCACCTCACGATGAGGGTCGGTCGAAACCCCCTGCTCAATGGGGAGAAAATAGGACTGAAAGTAGACAAACTTGTCTGAATGACTACACTCAATTACGCCGGGTGAGAGACGGGGGAAAAAAACACTTGTGGTAGCGTGAAACTTTATGGAGGACATGAGGCACTTTCTTCCGTGTGCCGTGCCGGCCAACTCACCGTAACCTTAAAAATTCATGAAAGGAATGATGACAAACAAGAATGATGATTCAATTTCAAAAATAATTTAATGTGACAGTGGTTACCACGTAAGAAGTTACAATATTGGACCTTGTGGAACCTAGGGTCGCGCACCAAGGTAACGTGTAAACAATTACATATCGAGGGTTGCTTGGGGGTGAGAGGGGTTAGGGGAACGTGTAGGTGTGTGTGTGAGCCAAAGAGACTATATACCAAGAGTTAGTGGTATGTAGTAATTCCTCGGGCGTGAGGAAGTAGCGCCATCTATTGCAGCCCACCAAAAACGTCACTTTTCAGGGGTAGCTTTACTATTTATGAAGTACCTGCCACAGCACCCTATCCAGCCTTAACTTGTTCTTTTCATTATTGTAAAATGATTTACTAATGGGGTAAAGAAAATATATTTGTTCTTATGTTTTATTAGGTATTATCTACACTATATCAGTTTGTTATTTTAGGAAAAATATGGTGTAGAAAGCATTTGATATATATATATATATATATATATATATATATATATATATATATATATATATATATATATATATATATATATATATGTGTGTGTGTGTGTGTGTGTAGCAAACATATCCAGTGCTTTAAATACAAGCAAAGCATACAACATTCTATGCATGCTAGATTACTATAATGCCTTTGCAACTGTGGTAACCCGGATGTCACACTGGTCCTGTGTCCCAGGGTAATGGATTCCCTAACACCACAGGCTCAAGGGCCGATGTTACGGAGATGAACACCGAGGCCACGCGCTGCTACAGCGTATGCCCCCAACCGTACCTTTACCTTTTGCAACATGCTCTTAGCTGAGTAAAAATATCATACTAACTGTACAAGTGCCAGATAATGGCAAGCATTGCATACTGTTTGACAGGGCAGAGAACAAAAGCTTCTAAGCATTACAACTGAAATAAACAATGGGAGACACTCAAAGCTTGTTAACTGAACATGACCCGATTTATAACAGGCAAAACCAACAATGGTGCGTTATATACAATAAGAACTGTATAAAAATGTTGCAAGGCACATCAATATAAGAGTAAGGCATTATAAAACATGCTGAAATACATGATGGAGGACATCAAGAAGGTAACACATGAGTTGTCTTAAATGGAATGCAATAACTTGGTGGTCCTGGGAGACAGCCGAGCCTGGAGGTGAAAATGGGATGTAGGACACGATATGATCTCACAAGCTCTGACCTTGGTGTCAGGGTCATGAAGATATTAAGCTCAGTAGGCACAACTATGCAGCGGAGGCACATATGATAAAAGCAAATGAGACAAAATAAGGCAACTCATAGAGTAAGAAAATGGCAGGAAAGTTATGCTGCAGTATGTGACACACCAAATCACAGGGCAGAGAGTGATATGTATTTCATAGGCTACATCAGTAAACATGTAGCATTTATTGCAGGAACCACACATTAAAGTTGGATGTAATAAAATATATGTTTTTAGCACACATTAAAGTTGGATGTAATAAAATCATTTGATATGAAACTCCTTGAACTGGCCAACCAAACAAACCACTCTCTGTCCACCCCCTCCCCTCCCCCCCCCACAAAAAAAAAGCATTACTTTTCACAAGGTTTATGAGGCATTAGTCAAGAATATCAACTGCGATTACATTTTGTAAAAAAAAATATATATATATATCATACCTATGTGATTATGTATATCATATGAAGCAGAAAAAAAACATGCATGCTGTAATACAAACAAGATTACTCCTGGAAGCCACATTAATGATGCCAGACACGTGATGATAGACACTTAGTGTGATGAAATTACATGCTGTATTTCACATCATGAAACCAAGCCAAGTGTCGCTGCAGCACATTATTAGGTAAGGCAGACACCAAAAGCTTGTTACCTGAACAAGATTAAACATAACAGGCAAAATCCACAATAAAGCATTGCATACTGTTGGGTAGGGCAGAGAACAAATGCTTCCAAGCATTACACCTGAAATAAACAATGGCAGATATTCAAAGCTTGTGAGCTGAACAAGATCTGATTTATAACAGGCAAAACCAACAATGGTGCATTACATGTGATATCTGGCAAGGGATTCCTTGCATTACAACTGGAAAGTGGCAGACACCTAAAGCTTGTTAACTGAACAAGATCTGATTTACAACAGGCAAAACCAAGAATGGTGCATTACATGTGATATCTAGCAGGGGAGATAAATGATTCCTTGCATTACAACTGGAAAGTGGCAGACACCCAAAGCTTGTTAACTGAACAAGATCTGATTTATAACAGGCAAGACCAACAATGGTGCATTACTTGCAATATTTGGCAAAGTATATGGAAAAAAATTTCTTGCCGTAACAAGAGTAATACTAAATAATGGCAAATCCCACAAATTATCTCTTCTTTTGACAAAGCCTGTGCACTTTGCTGCAGGGCTGTCAGAGTCTGTTTGCTCCAGCCAACATTTACTGAAATACCCCTGAGTCATGAGTGAAGTGTTGAAACTGAAGGCAAGTGAAATACTGTGCTTAGAAATCTATTAGCATTTGGACTTTGATAGTATAAGGCCAGAGCAAACCTCCTCTCTTGTAACCCATATCTCCTACTAGGCTTAGATCTTGCAGCATGTTGAACCTGACCTTAGAAAAACTCCACGCCTATTGGATCTAAAAAATTGCTGGCTCTGGGCAAAAACTGCCCAGGAGTTGTAACAGCCTGGGCTTTGAGCTGCAGACGATAGACTGTTGTGTGCAGCAATTTTCACTTTTCATGTCTGAAAATACATGCAAAAATACTTAATCACAATTAATCACAATTCTAAATAATAAAATATGTGCATGTAATTGCATTATTTTCAGTGCTATAAGGACAGTGAATCTAAGCATTGACATTATGTCTGCACGCCAGCTTCGATGGAAGGCTTCACTTAGATTGCCTGACAAGAGTAATATTTTCAGGAGAGCTGGGGGAGAGGATACAACTGGAGACTCTTGACAGATATAATGTCAAGATCTACAAGCACCCATTTACCATATATATCTTCGATGTTCAGTCCATACTAAAACATTTGTCAATGTGTTGCCACTCTAAAAATCTAAAAATTCCCTGTTTCTGCAATGTTAGTCATACCTAAGCCCTGCTAACCATCCAAGTGAATCAAGAACGAGTTCCGGGGGGCAGCATGAGCATATAATAAATGGTGCCACTATAAAAAAAATTGCCTGCACCATGACGGGCCTGGGCGGACCACCAGGCCCTTGAAGAAAGCCTACCGGCGCTATAGGCAGGTGGGGAAAAAAAAGGATCACATCAGGAGAATGGACAAAGGTTTGTTAGTGGCACTTCAAGGTTATGCTACCTCTTCAAAGATTGGCCAGTCATGGTTTGAAGTGGAACAGAATAAACAAGAAACAGGCAGGTATCTGTGGACACTACTGTTGCTATCAATTACCAGCCTATGGCAAAGTTTGAACCTATGCTATCAAGAGCATAAGACCCATGTGCTGATCACTCGACTAATCGTAACGGTACTACAGCCATAGAAACATAATAAAGAGTTTAAATATATCATTCAAAATGTCAACGTTTTTACATACCTTTTTTTAAAGATATGTTGCCTACTGGTGTAACAGTTAAATATTGAACTCAACTTGTGTGCAGAGATGTGAGGTATGTTATTAAGCTGTAATGTTTCCAACACATTAGTTGTGATTAAAGCAACACGGAATAGTAACTAAAGAGGATAAATTATCACTGAGAACAAGAGGTTCCTTACTATATTGTGGTGAGCTTGATGGCCGAGTCGAGTTTCCTCCAACCCCCTCAAGTTCACACCCTGTTGAGAGGCAATTTTTTAATCAAAGTGAAAAATGGATGCAAATGGTCACTAAAACTAGTTATTATACTTGGTGTCACAAATTCAGGCAGAGAATTTAGGGAAGGACTCCCAGACTTGGCGTCACTGATGAGGTAAATGATGTCTTGCACTCATTGGGCTATAATATATACATTGTTATAATGTGTATTATTGTCTTGTTACTATATATTACCTTCTGATAATGGAAATACATGTCAGGATCAATCATCAAATACAAGGAAAAAAGAATCATGTATGGAAATTGTGAACTTTTAAGTTCATGTAACAAACAAGGTTTATTATACACAAAAAGGTTGGATACTTCAGATGTAAAAGATTTTTGGATATAACATCACCCCCTTCCTCCATATTGGTTCTTCAAAGCAAGGGTTGACTACAGGTCATTATTATTTGCGGCAAGTTTCACGACACTTTTTTTTTTTTAGTGCAAAGCATCTGGAAATCAATGATCATTATAAGGAATACTTCTCATGAGTAGCTGCTAAAACTTGACTACCTAGAAGGATGCACCATCAGACTGTAAAGGATAGATGTATTATAAGACATAGCTACATTGGTGGATCCAAGGGGGGGCCCAGGGGGCCCGGGCCCCCCTTGATCCTGAGTGATACAGGAAAACTAGCTCAAAAGCGCGCTGCGGCTAAAAACAATGTTTTTTCTCAGAGGGATCAGGCGTCTCGTTCGGATCCGAAGAGGAACACTGGCCGCCCAGGAATGCTTTGGCACAAAGTCCAGGCCGTTATACCCATTGATTTAGGTCAGTCCACCAGTTTTTCAAGACCAGGACTGCCGAGAATGGCTAATCGGTAATGCTAATGTTCCTTCCACCCGCAAAAAGTCTGACGTCCCCTCCAAACTTATTTCCTGGATCTGCACCCAAAGACATACCGTGACATGGTTCAGTGATCATGGACAAAAAAAATGTTAAGACAATCAATATCCAATCATTTCAGGATACACAAATCAGCAGCCATATGAAGGAATTCTACAACTTAAAAGTGATGTTGAGCAGGGCATGTGTTAAGTGACTTGCACAATCTATTTTGTGAAGTCATAATTAGATTAATAACACAACAATCAACAAACACTAGATGAAGTATTCATACCGAAATCAGTACATGGAGCTGGTGCAGTGCAATGGGGAGCACACTCCTGCAGCTCAGCAAGAGGGTTGGATGATGCCACGTACCTCAGGGGGTGGCTAAATGTCTTCACCCTTGGCCTCTTTCTTGGACTCTCCTCTCCAGCTGCCACATTCTCTTGGATGATACCGAACGTGTTCGGATCTGTTGGGATGTGGTTGTGTTAGATGTGGAATAAGATACGACAGTGGAACATGGAAGGAAAGAGTATGTCCACACGGTAAAATATAGAGATGAGGATTGCCAAGTGGGTTTGTTGGTGCACCAGGGAATTAAGAGGCCAGGTGATGTTATGATCTTGAAGGAAGGGTTACGAGGTATGATGTGAAGTTGTAAACTCGCTGACTGCATTAGTTAAGTGATTATAAGAGGTAAATTGAAATTCTTTGGATACTGAAAGGATGTACGGGGACAACTGGGTGAGAAGGGAGAGAGATTTTTTTTTTACAGCTAAGGAGACAGTTCAAGGGCGTAATGAAAAAAAGGAAAAAAAGCCCGCTACTCACTGCTTCCGAACAGAGGTCAAAGGAGTGTCCAAAAAGAGAGGTCAATTTCGGGAGGAGAAGTGTCCTGATACCCTCCTCTTCAAAGAGTTCAAGTCGTAGGCAGGAGGAAATACAGATGAAGGAAGATTGTTCCAGAGTTTACCAGCGTGAGGGGTGAAGGAGTGAAGATGCTGGTTGACTCTTGCATAAGGGGTTTGGACAGTATAGGGATGAGCATGAGTAGAAAGTCGTGTGCAGCGGGGCCGCGGGAGGAGGGGAGGCATGCAGTTAGCAAGTTCAGAAGAGCAGTCAGCATGAAAATATCGATAGAAGATAGAAAGAGAGGCAACATGGCGGCGGAATTTGAGAGGTAGAAGACTATCAGTATGAGGAGTAGAGCTGATGAGACGAAGAGCCTTTGACTCCACTCTGTCAAGGAGAGCTGTGTGAGTGGACCCCCCACACACATGAGATGCATACTCCATACGAGGGCGGACAAGGCTCCTGTCAATGGATAGCAACTGTGCTGGGGAGAAGAACTGGCGGAGACGGTACAGAACGCCCAGCCTCGAGGAAGCTGATTTAGTAAGAGATGAGATATGAAGTTTCCAGTTGAGATTTTGAGTTAAGGATAGACCGAGGATGTTTAGTGTTGAGGAAGGTGATAGCTGAATGTTCTCAAAGAATAGTGGATAGTTGTTTGGAAGATTGTGTCGAGTAGATAGGTGGAGAAACTGTGTTTTTGAGGCGTTGAAGGGCACCAGGTTCCTCTTGCCCCAATCGGAAATAATAGTAAGGTGTGAGGCTAAGCGTTCTGTTGCCTCCAGCCTTGAATCGTTAAGTTCCTGTAGGGTGGGTCTTCTATTAAAAGAGTTGAGTAATGCAGAGTGGAATCATCGGCGTAGGAACGGATAGGCCAGTTCGTTTTGGAAAGAAAATCATCAATGAACAACAGAAAGAAAGTGGGAGATAGGATAGAACCCTGTGGGACACCACTGTTAATAGGTTTAGGGGAAGAACAGTGACCGTCTACCACACCAGAAATAGAACGGTCAGAAGGGAAACTGGGGATAAAGGTACAGAGAGAAGGATAGAAACCGTAGGAGGGTAGTTTAGAAAGCAAAGATTTGTGCCAGACCCTATCAAAAGCTTTTGATATGTCCAGCGCAATAGCAAAGGTTTCACCGAAACGGCTAAGAGAGTATGACCAAGAGTCAGTTAGGAAGGCAAGGAGATCACCAGTAGAACGCCCCTTGCGGAACCCATACTGGCGATCAGATAGAAGGTCAGAAGTGGAAAGGTGCTTTTGAATCTTCCGGTTAAGGATTGATTCAAAAGCTTTAGATAGACAAGAAAGTAAATCTATAGGACGGTAGTTTGAGGGATTGGAACGGTCACCCTTCTTAGGCACAGGCTGAATGAAGGCATACTTCCAGCAGGAAGGAAAGGTAGATGTTGACAGGCAGAGGCGAAAGAGTTTGACCAGGCAGGGTGACAGCACGGAGGCACAGTTTTTAAGGACAATAGGAGGCACTCCATCAGGTCCATAAGCCTTCTGAGGATTGAGGCCAGAGAGGGCATGGAAAACATCATTTTGAAGAATCTTTATAACAGGCATAAAAGAGTCAGAGGGGGGATGAGTAAGAGGAATATGACCAGAATCGTCCAGAGTGGAGTTTTTAGAAAAAGTTTGAGAAAAGAGTTCAGCCTTAGAGATAGTTGAGACGGCAGTGTTGCCGTCAGGACTGAGGAGTGGAGGGAAAGATGAAGAAGTGAAGTTGGAGGAGATGTTTTTGGCTAGATGTCAGAAGTCACGGGAAGAGTTAGAGAAAGCAAGATTTTGGCATTTTCTATTAATGAAAGAGTTTTTGGTTAGTCGGAGAATAGATTTGGCACGATTCCGGGCAGAAATGTAAAGTTCATAATTAGCATTAGTTTGAAGGCTCTGGTACCTTTTGTGAGCTGCCTCTCTATCATTGACAGCACGAGAACAAGCGTGATTAAACCAAGGCTTTTTAGCGTGAGGAGTAGAGAAAGTACGTGGAATGTATGCCTCCATTCCAGAGACAATCACCTCTGTGATGCGCTGAGCACACACAGAGGGGTCTCCATCCTGGAAGCAGTAATCATTCCACGGGAAATCGGAAAAGTACATCCTCAGGTCGTCCCATCGAGCTGAAGCAAAATGCCAGAAGCATCGCCTCTTCGGTGGGTCCAGAGGATGTACAGGAGCGATAGGACAGGATACAGAAATAAGATTGTGATCGGAGGAGCCCAACGGAGAGAACAGTTTGACAGAATAAGCAGAAGGGTTTGAGGTAAGGAAGAGGTCTAGAATGTTGGGCCTGTCTCCAGACGGTCGGGAATACGTGTAGAGTGCTGGACCAACTGCTCTAGATCGTTGAGTATAGCAAAGTTGTAGGCTTGTTCACCAGACTGGTCAGTGAAAGAGGATGAAAGCCAAAGCTGGTGGTGAACATTGAAATCTCCTAGGATGGAGATTTCAGCGAAGGGAGAGTGGATCAAGATGTGCTCCACTTTAGAGTTCAAATAGTCAAAGAATTTTACATAGTCAAAAGAGTTAGGTGAGAGGTAAACAGCACAGATGTATTTAGTAATAGAATGACAATGAAGTCTTAGCCAGATGGTAGAAAATTCAGAAGAGTCAAGGTTGTGGGCACGAGAGCAAGTGATGTCGTTGCGCACGTAGGCGCAACATCCAGCTTTGGATTGAAATTTAGGATAGAGATAGTAGGAGGGAACAGAGTAGAGATTGCTGTCAGTAGCCTCAGAAACCTGTGTTTCGGTGAGGAAGAGATGAGGTTTAGAGGAAGAGAGATGGTGTTCCACAGAATGAAAATTAGAACGAAGACCGCGAATCTTGCAGAAATTGAGAAGAAAGAGGTTCGAGGAGTTATCAAGACACCTCTCAGGTCGGCAGCCAGAAGGGGAGTCCTCCTTGGGGGAATTTGTGGTCCCCCCCAAGGCGGGGACTCCGAGGCATGATGTAGGTGTGCCATTTTGAAATTTGAATTTTGGGAAAAGGTGTATATGTTGTGTGAATGTAGTGTGGTGTGGATAGAGAGAGGATCTGTCTTTAGAGAGCATGCTGAACTACTCTCCGGTGTTGGTGAGACAATAGGGAAACGGTTAGTGAGGACATGGGAAGGGTCTTTGGAGGGCTTCAGCTCCCTTCTCACCTCCTGTATATACCTCACCGGGTGTGGCTTGCGCCCGTTCGGTAGGTGTCTTCCTACCTACTCCAGCCAAATGCAGATGCAGATTTTGATGTTATATAGCTAGTTACACCAATGAAGACTTAGGACATACATTCAGAAAGACTAGAATTTTGGCTGCTAAACAGAAAAGCACTAGATGTCAAAGTGCCAGGACATTGAAGGAAGTAATAATAAGAAAAGCAATAATAATTGATGAGTATAAATATATTTCTGATATTTTTGTTTATCTTAAGACTAGTATTAGAATTTTCAAACACCAATAATATAACAAATAAATATTGATAGATTAATGAAAATAAATACATTAATTGTACTAATACTACCACTAACAATATTAACAGCACTGCACCTAATAGACTGAGCAATAAACTGAGTCTGAAATATAACCATAATTGAACTGTCTCTGTCTGAGTGTTATGTGAAGGTTGCTCCATGCACCGTGATAGGAATGGCATAGATGCATGCAGGTTGCTAAGATGCTTACAGTCACCAGCCACTTGTAGATATGGCACCAAAATGTGTTGGAAGCATTGGCGGCAAACCTCTATTTATTTAATTATTATTTTCTTTAAACAAAGGAGACAGCTCAAGGGCAACAAAGCGTACTTGAAAAAAAAAGCCCCGCTACTCACCACTCCCAAACAGACAAAAATAGAGTCTTGATACACTCTTCTTGAAAGTCAAGTTATAGGCAGGAGGAAATGCAGACGAAGGAAGGCTGTTCCAGAGTTTATCAGTGTAAGGGATGAAAGAGTGAAGATGCTGATTAACTTTTGCACAAGATGTTTGGACAGTATAGGGATGAGCTAGAGCAGGATAGAACATGCAGTAATTGACCTAAATTAGAAAAATGTAAATTTAGGAGGGAAATGGGCAGGCATTGGTTTAGTAATAGGATGGTGGGGGAATGGAATAGACTCAGCAATCACATAGTGAGTGCAGGGACGATAGCTTGTTTTAAGAGTAGACTGGATAGCTACGTGGACGAGGCTGACAGGTGGTAATGGGGAGGAATCTGGAGCTGCCGTGTGTAGGCCATTCGGCCTCTTGCAGTCTCTCTATGTTCATGTTGTTTAAAGCAAGTACAGCGGCCAGCGTGGCCGCGGGAGGAGGGGAGGCATGCAGTTAGCAAGTTCAGAACAGCAGTCAGCGTGAAAATGATTAGAATTTCCACATTATCATTATTTATATATATCACTTACCCCCGGCTGGCATCCTTCCGTAATAAATGTAGCTTCACACCAGGCTGTGTCCTCTTTATCACCACAAAGGGACATGATTTGAGGCTCCGGCTGGTAAACTTGGCGGCCGCGGCGGTGTTATGATTTTTGAACAAGGCAGCGTTGCAATCGGAGCAGAGAAGGATATTGCTGCGAATAGCGGTATAATAAACAGTATAAGTTAGACCGAGATAATTATATTCACCCACTCTTTCCCCCTACAAACCAATGATTCAATGTAAATCATTACTGATGGAAGTCAGCGTGCGTGCTAAAACAATGAGTTTGGAAGAAAAACATGATCACATAGTTTTGAAAGAACGGCAGTAGGGCTACAATCTTGGTTCATTCCAGTATGTAGCCTATACAGAAAGATTACACACATAAAACACATCTAACCACTGGTAGCCTCCCACAAATGCAGAGAAAGTAATATTATTGCGGTACAATAATAGCATATTACTCATGACATGCAGTCAGGCTATATTATATCTACCTGGTAAATATATATAGTTCCTACTGTTCATTTTAATATTTATCTCCCTATATTTTTTTTCATTTAAAATGGGAAATAACCAGACTGAAGAAAAAAAGTAGCAACATTTGCTGCTTGATCCCATGTAGCAACACTGCTGATGGGCACTGGGGGTTGGGGGTTGGTGTCTGGAGGGGGGGAGGCGCCTGGATGTAAACAACTCTGCTCCTGCGCCATCTGTTGCAACCGACATACACATAGAGGCCCCCTCTCCTGTTCTATAGTCTCCTTGGTGTGGACCGATGGGACAAAGATGCGTTGCCGGGAGTCCTAAACCAGAGCCTAGCAGACGGGCGAGAGAAGACTGACTAACTGCTTAAAACAGTGGATATCTAGGTATATATTAATATGTTAACACAAGGGAAAGAGCAAGAATTCATTGATATTTAGGGGAGGGGAGATGAACAATAGGACACACGTCTTACCTAGTAGGCGGGCGAGAGAAGACTGGCCCGCGGGCCCGGCGAGAGGCGTGCGTTGTTTCGGTTAGTTGGGGTGTCTTAAGGCGTGAGTTAGGAGGGAGGGAAGTGAAAATTTAACACTCTTGGGAACAATTAAGTCGGAAACAAAGCTGGGAGGTAGGGAGGCTCACAAATCACTGTTTAATTATTTTTGGTGAGCGAAATTTAGAGAACAAAATAAAATTGAGCCTCCCAAAACCGCAGCTCGACACAGGCTAACGGACACTTGTCAAGACAGAATGTACTGGAAAACGGGGAGAATAGTGGGAGTGAGGCAGCAGGGGGGCGGGGTATGATTTATGTGGCATTACACGAGCGTCCCCTCCATGTGGTGTGTGTGTGTGTGTGTGTGGGGGGGGGGGGGGGGGAGGATCGAGAGAGCGCCATAATGTTGCCCGCCTATCTCGCGAGCTGTTGCGCCAAAGCCCTCCCGACACCCGTCAAGGATACGAAGTCTATGGATTGGATAATCGAATATCGGCTCGACATTTTTCAGAATTAACGTGTGAGCAGAGACAGTTGATTCTATTCCTCATATTTTCTATTTCGATGGATAGTTATTACAAATCTGACAAAAAAATCAACTGTTTTGATATTCCCCTCGATGTGTTTTGTGGATAGCAAGCCGTCTCTACTTTTAATTGCAGCTCTAAAAACGACAGCACCTCCCGATAACGACAACGACAATGATGGAGAAAATAGTAATCTCAGCAAACTAGGATTACAACAACTAGTCGACATGTTGATTGAAAAAGAATCAGAGTGAACTATGCGAACCTCAACTCGAAACGAAATTGAATTCTACCAAGAACAAACGATCTTCACTAAAAGTTAGGTTTGATGGTGGTGGTGGTGATGGTGATGATGGTGATGGTGGTAGTATAGTGAAACCAATTTGTCGAGTCCGTTTTGGCGTTGGCTCCCGCGGGTCTATTTCTCCCCTCTGCTCTGCCACACAGTCCCAACACCTATTTTTTCCTCTCATATGTTACCTACACCTTACATGTGAGAGGAAGAGATAGGTGTTGGGACTGTGTGGCAGAGCAGAAGGGAGGAAAGGACCCGCGGGAGCCTACGCCAGACCGGCCTCGACATACTTGGACGACTTTAGTGTATTACAACCCATAACTAGCACGATCTCCAGGAGTTCTAACTTCGATTCGTCAAAAAGCCATAGAGCCTCGTCCATGTTTGGAGAGGCATCCGATTCATTTTCCAGACGATTTACCAGACGAAGCTGTGATTTTTTTTTATAATGATGAGGATTATGTTGTTAGGTTACGATCAGTGCTGCAATCATGAAATGGCTAAGTATGTTATGAGCAATGCAGAGAATAACAATCCTAAAAGAAAACACAACAGCGACAACAAGAGTGCCGAAACGTACTATCACAACGTCTCACCTGGCCCAATAACACCCTTAAGGAGTAGCTTTCCCATCTCGCTCATCTCATTTTACCTGGTTTGGATTAATTTCTCCTGTGTTTCGTGACATGCGTAGGGGTAGGCGGTGGCTGAGTGGTAGCGTGCTGGGCCCATATTCACCACGTGATGAACGACGCGGGTTCGAATCCCCACGCTACCACCTCGGATTTTTCAGTCACCGCCGAGGGGCTTAAAACTACCCACATGCTGTCCTGAAGACCACCCATCAACCCGGACTATAGAGGAAACCGTCCAAGTGAATCAAGGAGTTCCGGGGGGCAGCATGAGCCAAGAGAAGATGGCGACATTATAAAACACTTGCCTGCGCCATGACGGGCTGGGGCCGAATACCATCCAGGCCCCTCAAGCATGCCTACCGGCACTATAGGCCTAGACGTAAAAAAAAATGCTGTGGTTGTGTGGAGTTATAGTGAAGTGAAAATTCAGGACGTTAGAAAGGCCCTCCCGACGGCCGTTTTCAGGTTTGACACGATTTTGACACCCACAGAGAAAGAGAGAGAGAGAGCCACGAATTCATTGCGCTGTCGACGGGTGGCCATGAATCCGGGGGCATTCAGCAACAAACCGTCACGACTCAGGTCTTGGTGCGTTCGCCATCTTTAGTCCTGATGGTGTGACTGGGCCTTCAGCTGAGTATTCTGGTGAGTCACATGAGGTAGTCTTACAGCTATGTAAAGGTAAAGGTAAAGTTGGGGGCATACGCAGCAGTAGCGCGTGGCTTCGGTAACATTGGCCCTTGAGCCTGTGGTGGGAGGGAGCCCATTACCCCGGGACACAGGGCCAGTGTGACATCCGGGTTACCACAGTTTTCCTTCCCCGGGTTTCCCCAGGTACCCATTTATCGACCAGCCCGAAAGGGAGGGTGAACAGATGGGTGAACTGCACGTCGACTGCCCGGGCCGGGATTCGAACCCGGGCCCGCGGAGTAGAAGTCAGGCCCACTGACCACTAGACCACGGAGGCGTATCAGCTATGTGGCTGGCTGGCAATTTGGTCCACAGTTTAAAAATTAATATCTATTTGAAAAAATATGAAAAAAAATGTCAAATTGGCAGGGGTTGCATATAGAAATAACTGTAGCGGGTGCTACTTCAGGCAGTCCAACTTCTTGGTTCAGGAGAGGGAGAACCAAACACGGTGATGGTGTGACAGCGACTGATTTATTAGTGAAATATTTATACAGCTGGTTACAGGGTACTACAGGATCAGCATGGATCTCGCGTCGTGATTATGTTTGTAGCAAAGCCCGCTACAATACTCCCCGCTCAGCAAAACCGTCCCGTTGCACGTGAGAGGGGACGGCATGCCCTGGAGAGTCGTACAGGAGGGGGGTCGTCGTCTCGAAGGTATGGTGGCTTGAGTCGGTCGATGGAGACCCAGTCGTCGTTGCCCTTTATACGAAGCAGGAAAGCTTTCTTCTTTCTTTGGATGATTTCGTAGGGGCCAGAGTAAGGAGGCGTGAGGGGTGGTGTGTGGGCGTCGGTGCGAAGAAAGACACGCTTTGATTAATGTAGATCTCGGGGGACGTAACGCTGATCTGGCGTCTTGTATAGCTCCGTTCACACTGTGCCGACTCTGGGCCACGACTACCCATGACTCTAGGGTACACGAGGTCTTGGGTGTTGATGTGAAAGGGTCGGGCATGTCTTGAAAGAGGTCTTGAGACTTGCCGAATGCTGCGTTGACGTCGTGACGGGAGTCTGGAGTCGTGAGGGTTAGCACGACATGCTGGCAACTAGTTGGCCGAATGTCCCAGACAGTCGGCAAGACACCAAGACCCCAATAAAACCTCCCCCGCCCCTCCCCCTTCTTGGAGCGTGGGAACCAACTTGTCAAACGGAAAAATCGCTGGGTTGTCGTGGCCCAGAGTCGGCACAGTGTGTTTGTTTGCACGGGGCGAATTTCCCGACGATGCTCCTGAGACGGTTGATGTCGTTGCTCGTAGGGGCGTCTGGGAAGAATTCGCCGGGTACAACGAGGGGGTCGCCGAAGACCATCTCGGCCGGGAAGACGTCGAGGCCCTCCTTTGGGGTAGTCCGAAGGCCGAGAAGGACTCAGGGAAGCTGTGAGGACCATGTTGAGCTGTCGCATCGTGACATTAAGGCCGCCTTGAGGGTCCTGTGAAATCGCTCCACCATGCCGTTAGCTTCAGGGTTTTAGGCTGTAGTGTGGTGGACTGCTGTACCCAACAGCTGTCCCAAGGACGTCCATAACTGCAATGTGAAGGGGGTGCCACGGTCGGATGTGATATGCTCTGGAACGCCGAATCTGGCGATCCATCCGGAGAACAGGGCCGCGGTGCAGGAGGCTGAAGTGGCGTCGGGCATTGGTACGGCTTCAGGCCATCTGGTAGAGCGGTTCACGATGGTGAAAGGATAACGGTGTCCTGCTGACTGAGGAAGCGGACCCACGATGTCCACGTGGATGTGGGCGAACCGTCTCTGAGGTTGGTGAAAGGATCCGGGGCCCGTCTCGGTGTGTCGGTGGACTTTGGATTTGCGAAGCCTGCAACATAACAAAAAAGATAGGTATTTTGAAATGCCAAAAGAGCAAAATGTCGAATAATGAACGTAGAGAATGATGGGCTTCCGAGTGTTCTCCACATTAGGGACAATAATGGGTGGAGATAATGATGAATTCTTTTCCTCAGGTTTGTGCGAGCTCTCCATTACAACTACAACTACACAGCGGTGAGCAGCGGTAGCAAAGACTGGTACAGACGGGAGCTAATTGCATGGGATCTATCTACTGCCCCTGGACATTTCCACACTGGGGCCTATCTCTATGCTGGGATCACACATCCGCGATTTCGCTCTGCGACGGTTGGCGATTTTGAAAATTTCCGAAATCGGTATATACGCTCGACATCGTAGCGACATCCCTGCAATTAGTCGCAATAGTCGCGCGATAAAGTTCGCACGACTTGCGGGTGCCGGCCCGTCGCGCGAACATTTTGAAATGTTCAAAAAGTTCGCAGAAAGTCTGCGATATTGGCCAAATCGCACGATTATTCGCACGGTTAAGCGAGAGACCATCGCAGTATGCGCTCGCATACCCTCGTCAAACGCAAGGGGTCGCGGTGTATGCGAGCGTATATGCGAGCGACTTTGTACATCGTGCGTATGGCAGCGACGCTGCTTCGGAAAGCGAGATGGCAGCGAGCGAGCGGGAGGGTGTGAAAAACCGTTGGCGAGCGACCACTCGCTCGCACTCACACTGTCCTGCCACACGCCGCTACCCTGCCCGCCTGCAAAATAATAGCCTAATATTCATGAATTTATAATAATAGCATATTATTCCTAACTGCTAAATAATAGCTTAGTGTTCATGAATGGAAAATAATAGAATAGTATTCCTAAATGCAAAATAATACCCTAGTGTTCATAAATGCAAAATAATAGAATAGTATTCCTAACTGCTAAATAATAGCCTAGTATTCATGAATACAAAATAATAGAATAGTATTCCTAAATGCAAAATAATAGCCTGGTTTAACAAAATGCAAAATTATAAGCTAGTGTACACAGTAAAATTATTAGCTAGAGTACACAGTAAAATTATAATGTATTTCTCTTGACTACTTCATTAGCTTGTTAGCAAGTTATTACAGATTGTAAAACTCTTTCCACTTACAATTTATTACAGAAGTTGTAGATACGGTATAACATGCAGAAAACCTTACACCATACGAATAAAATCCAATATTCCTCAAAACAACTTACTTTGTTCCCAGGAGATCACGACCCCCAGGTTAAGAACTGCTG
>NC_066511.1:7710289-7867789 GCF_024679095.1 Eriocheir sinensis
ATTATATAACATTAGAGGTTATCATACATGCCTGTATTTTTGTGGCTACATAAATGTTTTTGGTATCAATCGACGGCAAAATGAAAGGGCTATATTGTTTAATAAGCGACCGGGCTCAAAAACCGACTCGAAAGGGTGAGAAATCGAATAAATTCGCAAAAAAACGACTCTGAAAGAAAACCATTTTTGAGTTCCCAACCTTGAAACCCACTCATTTTTTGAGAATTTCAAAACACTCATTTAACAAATAATTTAGCCCTACCAATTTGCTTTCCAATATGATGCATAACATTTCCCTACTTCCAGTAGTTTCGTCTCTAGAGCTCGAAACGTAAACCCTTTTGTGAGCGATTTTGACGAACTCCAGACACTTTGCCGTTTTTGTCTGGTGTGGCATTGCTATTGCTTCTAGAAGGCTGTAATTTGGCATGTAGCCCCTCTTGGCAATGTAGTTTGATCAGATCGAAGGATGTTTTGATAGCTCGAATCCAAGTTTGTCGTCGAGCCGTCACAAAATAGCCTGTTTTTCGACTCTTTTGCCGGGATTTGGATTCGCCGAATCTGACTCTTTCACGCGCCGCGACGAAAAACCTTCCTGACGCCACAAAAAATAATATATCTGCATTAAAAAATCACATATGAACACTTTCATATGTTAACTATCTTGTATTAAAGCCATTTTAAGATATCTATGTAAAAAGTTACTATTTTATATAATCATTTCACTATATAAATCAACCTATATTAAGCCTTATTATACATGTTATTGCTATTTTTTTAGTATTCAACCATATTTCTTCCCATTTATGAATAATATATATATATATATATATATATATATATATATATATATATATATATATATATATATATATATATATATAACGTCAGTCATGAGAATTCTGGTGAAGTGAAGGCGTACTTGGTGGCAAATGAAAGCTCTATTAATACAGATTAATAATCAGAAAAAAACATTGGAAAGCACTAAATAAATAAAAACGTTATACGCAAGAAACTAAAAATTGTCCAAAATCGCGGCAAAAGGGCCGAAAAACAGGCTATTTTGTGACGGCTCGACGACAAACTTGGAATAGAGCTATCAAAACATCCTTCGAGCTGGTCAAACTACAATGCCAAGAGGGGCTACATGCCAAATTACAGCCTTCTAGAGGCAATAGCAATGCCACATTAGACAAAACGGCAAAGTGTCTGGAGTTCGTCAAAATCGCTCTCAAAAGGGTTTACGCTTCGAGCTCTAGCGACGAAACTACTGGGAGTAGGGAAATGTTATGCATCATATTGGAAAGCACATTGGTAGGGCTAAAGTATTTGTTAAATAAGTTTTTTGAAATTCTCAAAAAATGAGTGGGTTTCAAGGTTGGGAACTCGAAAATAGATTTTTTTCAGAGCCGTTTTTTTGCGAATTTATTCGATTTTTTACCCTTTCGAGTCGGTTTTTGAGCCCGGTCGCTTATTCAAAAATATAGCCCTTTCATTTTGCCGTCGATTGATACCAAAAACATTTATGTAGCCCCAGAAATAAGGGAGTTATGGCGATTCGCACCAAAGAGGATGATTTTCAAAAATTCGCGGCTTAATGACAAGGGCGCCACAAAATCAAGAGTCCGCCGTCCATTACTTGAGATGTCACTGAATATATATATATATATATATATCTATAGATATATATATATATATATATATATATATATATATATATATATATATATATATATATATATATATATATATATTATTTATACGTGAGGAATGGAAGCACGGCTACCTTAAAGTTTTCGTCCTCTTATTTTTCTCCGTCTCAGAGCTAATGATGGCATACCAGGAAAAGGAAATTTATTTTAATTTATTTTAAAGCCTATATTCTTTCCATTATAAACACTTCCCACAACCCTAAAGCATGAGTAATGTATAAGTACTTCTTTACATCTCAAAAACCTAAAAATAAACAAATTGTAAGTACAACAAAATGGGTGGATGCGCATCAAGGCCGTGTGTACCAAGGATGAGACATAGCGTCTTTCATTTAGCGTAACCCGTTTCTGGGTCGTGATCTGGCGTGTTCCATTTAGCGGAACCGATCAGCTGACGCCTCAACCTGCACCCATTTTAGAGGATCTGGGTGACCCGGAGAGACCCCACTGGAGAGCAGGGTTGGGCAGATCACTTTCGACCCAATACCCAGACCAGGACCAAGACTATCGCCGCCGCCGCCATTTTCATGCCTTATTTCCCATATTTGGGTATTTTTTGCTACAACCACTGCATCCAGGTGGTGCCTGGTGATCCGAAATTGTAGGTACCGTATGCCAGTTACATATTTACCCATAGATATGTGCCGAAAACCATGAATAATAAGTTAAAAGTGGTGCAGTGGGCGGGGCGTTGAAATTTTAATTTCGGACCCAGCAAGAGGCCTGTAGTGGCTTTCAACGAGAACAGTTGGTTGAATAAATGTGTGGAGAGCCATATATGTATGGCGGGGCAAGGATTTTGTGGCCGGGCGAGGGAGGGAAGGGAAACGCGACGGCTGTGTTTTATACAGAATAGCACCCACCCGGGTGTCACACTGGCGCTGTGTCCCGGGGTAATGGGCTCCCTCCCACCACAGGCTCAAGGGCCAATGCGACGGAGATGAGCACCGAGGCCACGCACTGCTATAGCGTATGCCCCCAACTTTACCTTTACCTTCCAGTGACTGACGTGTTTATTGCCGATACATGTTGATTTACTATTCATCATTGTTATAACCATGGGTAGGCTACTAGTTAATTTTCATCATCATTGGTAACCCTCATTTATGCATAATGTAAGGATGAATTGTTTGTTTCAGTGACTTTATTGTGTTATTTGGGTCACTGATATCACAAAAAAATACCAGTTAGGTTAGATTATCAATGAGTGAAGCAGTAACAATTCAATATTATATTTAAATGATAATCAGTTGCTAATCTAGCAACGATAGATTGCTATCCATCAAGTAAGGTTCAGTTGCCTTAGATTGTAGTGCGGCAACTAGGCCTGATAAGGGAGTCTCCCATAACCCACTTGGTGAGTGGGGTACCTCTATGGTCGACTCGGTAAGAAGTGGCTCTCCCGTCATGCTGGTCGCGGGCTCAAGATAAGTACAAGATAACTAATAATGCGGCTATAGGTCCAAATAGGTTAAGTTTCCTGAATGACAAGTTTTGTTTAAAATTATATTCCATCATATTTTTGTTGCCGAGGTATAATTTGAAGGCATGAATAGTATTCCAATTGTTGTAGAAAGTATCCAATTTGGATTATCAATATACAGTCATCTATCAAAGGTGGCATACGCTGGGGGGCGCGTCGCCTCACCCACCCTACAACGCCAAGTCCGAGGGTCCCTCCGGACAAGTCTCCATGCAGGGCCCCCTTTCATCTTGAGTACCTCCTGGCAGGATTTATCAACTTGCTCAAGTCACAAACTCTGTAGGTGTCATTATTAGTTTCTTCTAATCTTAGAGTGAGTCAAAACTGTAAAGTTAACATGTACCCAGTTATGATAATCATTATTAATAGTTTCATGTATTTTTTAATTTCGAGTCTCAACGTGTTCCATCAATGTCCCCAATCACACCTGGGAACCCAGCAATGTCTTGAAATTCAGTTTCTTTCTTGATTAATCTGTGTAATAAGAAAAAAAAAACTATTTTTGTACCTGTTGTTAATTGTGCTCAATGTTTTTATTTGTTAAATAAATGCATATGTACAGTTGTTTTGCTTTATTTTCTTATGCCGGAGGATAGAATTGATATTGATTTTCATGACCCTATTTGTGCTGAGTGAAGGGAGCGACTAAGGGTATTTTTTTACGAATACATTTAAAATCGGACAAATACGTTTTTTTCGCTCAGCATGGCCGGGATAGCCAAAACTACCATGTGGTGAGGTTTGTTTTCGTAAAATTAAAGCCCCTCACCCCTGGAAGCCATATTTAAATGGCCCGCGGTATTGCGTCATAGCCTGACTCGCGCGCCAACACACGCTGTATCATTCAGTGCTTGTATATACTGTACGTAAATTTTGCATTAGAATATTTTTTTCTCCGTAAATTTTGTCATCTGTCATTTCTCTCGTGCCGGATCGCAGGGAGGGTGTGAGTCAAGGAGACTATAGAACAGGAGAGGGGGCCTCTATGGGAGACCGTGGGCTGGTGGTGGTGTATGTCGGTTGCAACAGATGGCGCAGGAGCAGCGTTGTTAACATTCAGGCGCCTCCCCCCCTCCAGACACCAACCCCCAACCCCCAGTGCCCATCAGCAGTGTTGCTACATGGGATCAAGCAGCAAATGCTGCTACTTTTTTTCTTCAGTCTGGTTATTTCCCATTTAAAAAAAAATAAAGGTAGATAAATATTAAAATGAACAGTAGGAACTATATATATATTTACAAGGTAGATATAGCCTGACTGAATGTCATGAGTAATGTTATTATTGTTACATTATTATACCGCAGTTATATTACTTTATCTGCATTTGTGGGAGGCTACCAGTGGTTAGATGTGTTTTATGTGTTTAACCTTTCTGTATACATACTGGAATGAACCAAGGTTGTAGCCCTACTGCCGTTCTTTAAAAACTATGTGATCATGTTTTTAGATCCCTTGTTAGTGAGTCTTACCAATCAACTTGCCTTGAGGTGTCAGGATGGTAGTCCCTCCAGCATTCACTATGCCCAGGTATCAAGTATCTGCACCCACACTTATGGTAGGCTTAGTGCATCCTATGATCTGATGGTGATGCGGCTGAGGCTGGGCTATAGTTATTACTGGGAGGTCAGTGGGGCTGACCCTGTACCTTGCCGCTTGTGTGCCAGGCCAGGGGGTCACACGCTCAAACACTATGTCCAGCAATGTTCTGCTATTACTCTAAGAACCGCTGCTCTAGTGTGTCTGTGTCCGTACATACCTCTCTCTCTCTCTCTCTCTCTCTCTCTCTCTCTCTCTCTCTCTCTCTCTCTCTCTCTCTTACACAATTAGGCTACATCTCTGTGGTGGCAATCTAGATCTCTATTAAATTTAATACTCACCGTCAGAGCTGGGCACTTCGATCATCAATCCGATCTTCCGATCTGATCAGAACAGCAATTAGCGATCGGAATGCAAAGATTGGATCATCTTTGTAAAGGTAATCGGACTGTGGAGATCGGAACAAACTAACTTCCGATCACCGATCATTAAAAAAATGTAGTCAACGTTGTCATGGCAACAACTGACTGCGGACATTTTGAAAACCTCACGACTCACTTCATACAATTATTTTTATACACGTTGCTAAATAATTACTTCAGTAAGCGTCTTTATTTATAATATTAAGCGATAATTACTGATCGTTAATTTATTTAATCCTCATAAGGTATCGTGAACGAAACGCGCAGGCGCAAAGTCGCTCTCTTTGCTTGGCGGGACTTGTCACACGACGACATGACAGTGTGGTGTGAGCTGCATCAAGGTAAAAAGAACGGGAGGTAGGTTCATACCGGCCGCTCCGTGCAGGGTGTGACGTCACGTGAAAGAAAGTTGTGGTAGAGTAGATACTGCGCACTAGACTGGCGTATATGGTCGGCCGGCGGCCGCCATATTGGTACGGGAAATATTAGCGCGGACGTCTAAAGAAACGTGTGTAATTTACTAAGGGCCGTACGACAAGTCAAACCCGAGAAGTTTCGGGTCCCCACAGAGTTCGGTCTCGGGAGGACATCTCGGGTTCCGAATGTCGGTATACAAGTCACTCATATTATGGGCCAGCCGGTCAGGGAAGCGCTGGGTATCAACCGATGAGATGAACAGATTAATATTATCGAAATCCGCAAAATCCAATTTTTCACAGCCAAAACATGTAATTAATATTATTTACTAAAACTGTAAATGACATTTACACTGACAATGCTGTTTTTGTATTTACAAATTGAGGGAAAAAAGATTTCAGGAGTTCAGAGGTTGGCATTCCTGGGAGCAGCTAGGGTTACGCAATCATGCAGCCCACAGTCTACCGTTTATTTATGCTTCTGGATAATTTAAAGCATGCAGCGCCTTATGAAAATGTTACTATTTTATTAGAAAAGGATAATGACACAAGGCATACATAATATACATATGCTCAATTCAAGATAGGAATGTGACAATACTCGTAATATGTGTTTTTTGAGTCCTCCCTGCTTACGTTTTCTCTCACGCAGATCAAATGAGGCGCCGTTTTCTGTAATAGAATAAGAGGCCCACTGCTCTAATGTGTTTGATTGGTCTCTTGAAGTCCCGGCTAATAAGCCTATGATACACCATTTTAATGTGGCAGTGGCTTTGAAAGCATCGTGAACGATAATAATACCATACAAAGCGCTCATACGCCTCTGGGGGTGGTGGGGTGCAAAATTATGCTCCGCCCCGGGTACCAAATGCTCTTGGAACGCCACTGGTCTTCCTGCCTCTTCTAGTGAGTGTCACGTGATCACCTAGAACTCACGAGGGTAACTTAAAGTTTTTACCGTATAGCTTCTCTTCGATCAAATATGTATGTAATGGGCTTTCATGACAGTTTAATAGCCATTTCAGAAGAAAAAAAGCATCACTAGTGCGTGTTACTGTTAAGAAGTGGATGAAAAGTTAACTGTTTTCATTTATCGGGAAGCAGCCTTCGGGCTGGGGGGGGTTACCCTAATTAAGAATCTCTCCCGAGTGTTCCAGTAATGATGCCTGACCCCCACAAAACATGCGACTTGTAATACCAACACCCGCTGATCACTGAACCCGAAACTTCTCGGGTTTGACTTGTAATACGGGCCTGAAAGTTAATGACAGGTCGCCTTCTATACTCAGTGATGGAGAACTAAAGTCTGCGACCAAAATCTAATTTTATACCAGTGTTTATTCCTTTTACGGCATATGTGACGACTACACTTAGTACTTTTTATATTCCCTACATATTTCCATTCATTTCTAAGTTCTTGATCTCTTGGCAGCCGATGAAATCGTATACTGTTTCCTTTCACAGAAACTGATTGACAACAGCGCACAATACAAAAATTTGACATATTGAAAAAAACAGACTTTAACAAAGTTTCCCATTGAGTGGTAAGGAGCTCAGGCTCAGTGGACCGCCAGCACTCGTCGAGCGAGCAACTCTCCAGGCCTCTGGGCCACCTATAGACTGCTGGGTTGCTCGCTCGGCTCAGCTGAGCTGCTCCTGAGCGCCTGCTCGGAAGGCCGTGCCTCCGTCGCTGCTCGCCGGCTTCTACCCGTGGCTGTGGCGGCGGCGGAGGCTTCCCACCGCCGCACGCCAGCGGCAGGTTCCCCCGACGGGCCGTCCAAGGACAGGCCCGTTCCCCCTTTTGGGGGTAAATCCGAAGAAGAAGAAGCTCAGGCTGGTGCGCGCGAGAATGACCTCGATCATCTCTTCCACGCACGGACTCCCCTGTCCTTCTTTCACCTGACGTCATGCGCAGTAGAGACAAATTTAGGTACCTCCCCTCCCTGGTGAACCTACCTTCCATTCTCTTTACCTTGGGCTGCAGTGGAAGGCTTTCCGCTCACTCCAGTAACCGAATCGCCTGCCTCAGTTGCCAGTTATGCATTTTCTGCTGCGGTGTTACCACCCTCTAATGGCGGCAGCATCAGTTCCTTTTCGGGAAACTAACAAGACCTAAGCTAAAAGGGGGGCTTTGCCCCCTTCAACACCCCCCCACCACCCTCCTAACGGATGAGGGGGTGGCTTTTCTTCCCCTCGACCCCCAACCCCACTCGTCGGGCTCCCCCCCGCAACAAGAGGAGGAGGAAGGAGGTCTCGTGAGACAGCACAACATGCCACCCAGACCACAGCACCAAACTAACGCATCATACCCCTCCCATCCAAGAACGTATCTAACCTCTTTTTGAATGTATCTATCGTACTGGCGCTCCCCACATGACTGCTAGTCTATTCCACTCATCCACAACTATGTTGGTAAACCAATTCTTGCCAATGTCTTTGTTGAACCTGAACTTATCTAAATTAAACCCATTGCTACGTGTCCTACCCGGTTCACTTATAATCAAAACCTTATTGCTTATGTTCTTCTTGTAGCTCCCTTATTTATGGACCAATTTATTTTTTCAAAAAGCTATTCATCAGGAAGGAAAGGAGATTAATGATCACTATCGTTTATTTTTATACAATAGTAAAAAATATTTCCTAAATATCGATGATAAAATATTAAAAGAATTGACAAATATTTGTCAAGCATCTAAATCAACTTCAAACAAAAGTTGTAGTGCTGACTTGCCTGATGGACGAGCCTCCCATAACCCACTTAGCCAGTGGGTACCTCTTTGGCCGACTGGAAAAGAAGTGGCTCTCCCGTTACGCTGGTCGCGGGCTCGATCCCCAGCGCCAGCAAACCTTTCCTTGTCTGGATTAATTTCTCGTGTGTTTCGTTACACGCGTTTTTTTTACAACAAAGGAGGCAGCTCAAGGGCACACAAAAAACAATAATAAAAAAAGCCCGCTACTCGCTGCTCTAAAAAGGAACAAAAGAGGTGGCCGAAAGCAAGGTCAAATACAGGAGGAGACATGTCCTGATACCCTCCTCTTGAAAGAGTTCAAGTCATAGGCAGGAGGAAATACAGAAGAAGGAAGATTGTTCCAAAGTTTACCAGCGTGAGGGAGAAATGAGTGAAGATGCTGGTTACCTCTTGCATAAGGGTTTGGACAGTATAGGGATGAGCATGAGTAGAAAGTCGAGTGCAGCGGGGCCGCAGGAGGGGAGGCATGCAGTTATGAAGTTCAGAAGAGCAGTCAGCGTGGAAATATCGATAGAAGATAGAAGAGGCAACATTGCGGCGGAATTTAAGAGGTGAAGACTATCAGTATGGGGAGGAGAGCTGATGAGACGAAGGCCTTAGCCTCCACTCTGTCAGAAGAGCTGTGTGGTGGAGCCCCACACATGAGATGCATACTCCATATGAAGGCGGATTAGGCCCTGTATATGGACAGCAACTGTGCGGGGAGAAGAACTGGCGGAGACAGTACAGAACGCCCAGCCTCGAGGAAGCTGATTTAGTAAGAGATGAGATAATTATGAAGTTTCCAGTTGAGATTTTGAGTTAAGGATAAACCGAGGATGTTTGAGTGTTGAGGAAGGTGATAGCTGGGTGTTGTCAAGAATAGGGGATAGTTGTTTGGAAGATTGTCGAGTGGATAGGTGGAGAAACTGTTTTTGAGGCGTTGAAGGACACCAGTTTCCTCTTACCCATATCGAAAATAATAGTAAGGTCTGAGGCTAAGCGTTCTGCAGCCTCCAGCCTTGAGTCGTTAAGTTACTGTAGGGTGGGTCTTGTATTAAAAGAAGTTGAGTAATGCAGAGTGGAATCATCGGCGTAGGAATGGATAGGACAGTTCGTTTTGGAAAGAAGATCATCAATGAACAACAGAAAAAGAGTGGGAGATAGGATAGAACCCTGTCGGACACCACTGTTAAGAGATTTAGGGGAAGAACAGTGACCGTCTACCACAACAGAAATAGAACGGTCAGAAAGGAAACTGGAGATAAAGGTACAGAGAGAAGGATAGAAACCGTAGGAGGGTAGTTTGGAAAGCAAAGATTTGTGCCAGACCCTATCAAAAGCTTTTGATATGTCCAGTGCAATAGCAAAGGTTTCACCGAAACGGCTAAGAGAGGATAACCAAGAGTCAGTTAAGAAGGCTAGGAGATCACCAGTAGAACGCCCCTTGCGGAACCCATACTGGGGATCAGATAGAAGGTCAGAAGTGGAAAGGTGCTTTTGAATCTTCCGGTTAAGGATTGATTCAAAAGCTTTAAATTGACAAGAAAGTAAACCTATAGGACAGTAGTGTGAGGGATTGGAGCGGTCACCCTTCTTAGGCACAGGCTGTGTGAGGCATACTTCCAGCAAGAACTAAAGGTAGATGTTGACAGGCAGAGGCAGAAAGAGTTTGACCAGGCAGGGTGACAACACGGAGACACAGTTTTAAGGACAATAGGAAGCACTCCATCAGGTCCATAAGCCTTCTGAGATTGAGGCCAGAGGGCATAGAAAACATCATTTGAAGAATCTTTATAACAGGCATAAAGGAGTCAGAGGGGGATGAGTAGGAGAATATGCCAGAATCGTCCAGAGTGGAGTTTTTAGAAAAAGTTTGAGAGAAGTTCAGCCTTAGAGATAGATGAGACAGCAGTGTTGCCGTCAGGACTGAAGAGTGGAGGAAAGATGAAAGTGAAGTTGGAGGAGATGTTTTTGCACGGCTAGATGCCAGAAGTCACAGGAAGAAGTTGAAAAGCAAGGTTTTGATATTTCTATTAATGAAAAGAATTTTGGTTAGTCGAATAGATTTGTGCTTTGATTTCAGGGCAAAATGTAAAGTTCATAATTAGCATAGTTTGAACCCTCTGGTACAGCACAGCGAGCTACCTCTCTATCGTGACAGCTGCGAGAACAAAGCATTGATTAAGCCAAAGCTTTTAGCGTGAGGAGTAGAGAAAGAACAGGGAGAAATGTATGCCTCCCATTCAGAGACAATCCCTCTGTGATGCGCTGAGCACACACAGAGGGGGGTCTCTCCTGGGCTTAATAATCATTCCAAAATCGGAAAAGTACATCTCAAGGTCCTCCCCTGAGCTGAAACCATCTTGAAACATCGTCTCTTGGTGGGTCAGAAGGTGTGCGACGATAGAGGCCAGGATGCAGAAATAAAGATTAGCGATCAGAGGAGCCAACAGAAGAACAATTTGACAAGGAATAAGCAGAAGGGTTAAGTACAGGAAAGGGGTCCTAGAATGTTGGGCCGATCTCCAAGACAGTCAGGGAATGCATTAGCAAGTGCTGGACCAACTGCTCTGGAGTCGTTGAGGATGTAAAGTTGGCAGAAGCTTGTTCTGGGATGGTCGGTGAAAGGAGATGAAAGCCAAAGCTGGTGAACATTGGAAATCTCTAGAGTAAATTTGTGAAGAGTAGGTCAGATGCATACTTTAAATTCAAATAGTCAAAAAGGAATTTTTACATAGTTGGTAAGAGTTAGGTGAAGATAAACCAGCACAGATGTATTTAGTAATAGAATGACAGTGAAGTCTTAGCCAGATGTGGTGCTGGAAAATTCAGAGGCGTCAGATCTCGACACGAGCAAGTGATGTCGTTGCGCACAGGCGCAACATCAACTGGATTGGTAGGATAGAGAATGGTTTTTTATATATATATATATATATATATATATATATATATATATATATATATATATATATATATATATATATATATATATATATATATATATATATATATATATATATATATATATATATATATATATATATATATATATATATATATATTTTTTTTTACAAGGAGCACACAAAAAAAACAATAATAAAAAAAGCCCATACTCGCTGCTCTAAAAAAGAAACAAAAGAGGTGACCGAAAGCAAGATCAATGCCAGGAGGAGAGATGTTCTGATACCCTCCTCTTGATAGAGTTCAAGTTATAGGCAGGAGGAAATACAGATGAAGGAAGATTGTTCCAGAGTTTACCAACGTGAGGGATGAAAGAGTAAAGATGCTGGTTAACTCGTGCGAAAGGGATTTGGACAGTAAAGGGATGAGCATAAGTAGAAAGTCGAGTGCAGCAGGAGACCGCGGGAGGGGATGCATGCAGTTAGCAAGTTCAGAAGAGCAGTCAGCGTGGAAATATCGATAGAAGATAGAAAGAGGCAACATTGCGGCGGAATTTAAGAGGTAGAAGACTATCAGTATGAGGAGAGCTGATGAGACGAAGAGCCTTAGCCTCCACTCTGTCCAGAAGAGCTGTGTGAGTGGAGCCCCCCCGCACATGAGATGCATACTCCATACGAGGGTGGACAAGGCCCCTGTATATGGACAGCAACTGTGCGGGGGAGAAGAACTGGCGGAGACGGTACAGAACGCCCAGCCTCGAGGAAGCTGATCTAGCAAGAGATGAGATATGAAGTTTCCAGTTGAGATTTTGAGTTAAGGATAGACCGAGGATGTTTAGTGTTGAGGAAGGTGATAGCTGGGTGTTGTCAAAGAATAGGGGATAGTTGTTTGGAAGATTGTGTCGAGTGGATAGGTGGTGAAATTGTGTTTTTGAGGTGTTGAAGGACACCAGGTTCTTCTTGCCCCAATCGGAAATAATAGTAAGGGCTGAGGCTAAGCGTTCTGCAGCCTCCAGCCTTGAGTCGTTAAGTTCCTGAAGGGTGGGTCTTCTTTTAAAAGAAGTTGAGTAATGCAGAGTGGAATCATCGGCGTAGGAATGGATAGGACAGTTCGTTTTGGAAAGAAGATCATCAATGAACAACAGAAAAAGAGTGTGAGATAGGACTGAACCCTGTGGGACACCACTGTTAATAGTGACCGTCTACCACGGCAGAAAGAGAACGGTCAGAAAGGAAACTGGAGATAAAGGTACAGAGAGAAGGATAGAAACCGTAGGAGGGTAGTTTGGAAAGCAAAGATTTGTGCCAGACCCTATCAAAAGCTTTTGATATGTCCAGCGCAATAGCAAAGGTTTCACCGAAACGGCTAAGAGAGGATGACCAAGAGTCAGTTAAGAAGGCTAGGAGATCACCAGTAGAACGCCCCTTGCGGAACCCATACTGGCGATCAGATAGAAGGTCAGAAGTGGAAAGGTGCTTTTGAATCTTCTGGTTAAGGATTGATTCAAAAGCTTTAGATAGACTAGAAAGTAAAGCTATAGGACGGTAGTTTGAGGGATTGGAGCGGTCACCCTTCTTAGGCACAGGCTGTATGAAGGCATACTTCCAGCAAGAAGGAAAGGTAGATGTTGACAGGCAGAGGCGAAAGAGTTTGACCAGGCAGGGTGACAGCACGGAGGCTCAGTTTTTAAGGACAATAGGAGGCACTCCATCAGGTCCATAAGCCTTCTGAGGATTGAGGCCAGAGAGGGCATAGAAAACATCATTTTGAAGAATCTTTATAACAGGCATAAAGGAGTCAGAGGGGGATGAGTAGGAGGAATATGCCCAGAATCGTCCAGAGTGAAGTTTTTAGAAAAAGTTTGAGAGAAGAGTTCAGCCTTAGAGATAGATGAGACAGCAGTGTTGCCGTCAGGACTGAGGAGTGGAGGGAAAGATGAAGAAGTGAAGTTGGACGAGATGTTTTTGGCTAGATGCCAGAAGTCACGGGAAGAGTTAGAGAAAGCAAGGTTTTGGCATTTTCTATTAATGAAAGAATTTTTGGTTAGTCGGAGAATAGATTTGGCGCGATTTCGGGCAGAAATGTAAAGTTCATAATTAGCATTAGTTTGAAGCCTCTGGTACCTTTTGTGAGCTGCCTCTCTATCATTGACAGCACGAGAACAAGCGTGATTAAACCAAGGCTTCTTAGCGTGAGGAGTAGAGAAAGAACGAGGAATGTATGCCTCCATTCCAGAGACAATCACCTCTGTGATGCGCTGAACACACACAGAGGGGTCTCTATCCTGGAAGCAATAATCATTCCACGGGAAATCGGAAAAGTACACATCCTAAGGTCGTCAAACCGAGCTGAAGCAAAATGCCAGAAGCATCGCCTCTTCGGTGGGTCCAGAGGGTGTACAGGAGCGATAGGACAGGATGCAGAAATAAGACTGTGATCGGAGGAGCCCAACGGAGAGAACAGTTTGACAGAATAAGCAGAAGGGTTTGAGGCAAGGAAGAGGTCTAGAATGTTGGGCCGGCCTCCAAGACGGTCGGGAATATATATATATATATATATATATATATATATATATATATATATATATATATATATATATATATATATATATATATATATATATATATATATATATATATATATATATATATATATATATATATATATATATATATATATATATATATATATATATATATATATATATATATATATATATATATATATATATATATATATATATATACACCCATCTTCTGAAAAGTCAAGTCTAAGTAAACTATGTCTTTGAGTGCATCTTCGAGGCTTAATATTTGCGTAAGTAAATCACTTTCGTTTTATGGAATATTTTCCAGCAGTAAGTGTGATTTCAGATGTTTAAAATGCGTTGCTCTGAGTGTCTTGCATATTTACCAACATGTCTTTTGGTATAAATATGGATACTTATACTTCGATTGACAAACGAAAACATTGAATGCTTGCTTGTGCTGTGTAATTGCACAATTCTCTCCCCCTCTGTGTGTTTTCATCCTGCTGTTCCGGTGCGCATAACTTTTCATTCATATTCATTTCTATTCCATGAAAGCATGAAAATATTCACTGCCTTTCCTCCTTTCCTGGTTGAATGTAAAGGAGTCATCCTCACCGTATTTTTTTTTTTTTTCAGTTGTGTCACACGCAAAGAACTGTATAATATTTTCAATTGCGTTTTTGTTTCTGTTCAGCGAACTTTTACATCCCCTGTGTATGCAAATATTTTCTAGTACTTTATAAATCCGGTTTTTAAAATACATAACTTCAAAATTCCATTTGGCGCATGCATATATATATATATATATATATATAT
The DNA here is from genome assembly GCF_024679095.1 of Eriocheir sinensis. Lineage (NCBI taxonomy): Eukaryota > Metazoa > Arthropoda > Malacostraca > Decapoda > Varunidae > Eriocheir > Eriocheir sinensis. The sequence goes on from NC_066511.1 coordinate 7,724,838, forward strand.
ATATATATATATATATATATATATATATATATATATATATATATACATATATATATATATATATATATATATATATATATATATATATATATATATATATATATATATATGTTTGTGTGTTTGTGTGTGTGTGTGTTTGTGCGTGTGTATGTGTGTGTGTGTGTGTGTGTGTGTGTGTGTGTGTGTGTGGCCGTCATGAGGGTAGGATGTGCCCCAGCTCAGCTCCTGCCTTGTTTCACAGGCACCCTGTTTGTGTATGTCTTCTCGCTGTCTACATCCACCTCACTGCAATATAACATGGTGAAGTCATTGTCTGAACTAAGGAAGTAGCAGAAAAACTAGCTTTCCCGTGTATCAAAAAATGAACTTATCGAAAGCATACTTGCATCATCAGAACCAAACTCCGGCAATGACCAGCTCGGTACCCTCTCTGAAGCACTAACAGCTCTTCTACAGGAAGTTGCTGAGCTGAAGAGAGGCTTGACAGCACCCGACAGCGTGATGAACAGAAAAATCGAAGATCTTCAAGAACTAGTTAACATGCGAGCTAATATCATCGAGAGGCAGCAACAATATCTGGAGGTGATCTAGGAAAGAAATGAAAAATAATCAAGTCATTCTGGGGCTGCCTGATGAAGGAGGGAGCTTGGTTGGCGCTACCACGGATGCTGACAAGATTGCCAAGACATGGGAGACAATCGTAGAAGAACAGATCGTGATATACCGAGGGTTTGGACGACCAGGGAACCGAGGCTGGAAGCGACCTTTGCTCGTTACCATGACAACTAGAGACGCCAAAGAGCAAGTATTGAGAAAGACAAGTATCCTCAAGACAGCTGGAGAAAATTACAAACAAGTCTATATCAAAAAGGACCTTCACCCCAGTGTCAGAGCCGAGTGGAAACGACTACGAGCCGCCGAAACAAGAGAGAAGGGACGACCTGAAAACAGAGGATGTGAGATGCACCAAGACACCACGGAGAAGAAACTATACCGCGATGAAGTGGTTATTGACACCTGGAACCCCAACTTTTTCTCAGTAAGACCACAGAAACATCAAGAACTATCTATACTGTCATGGAATATATGCGGCGCCAAAACGAAATTAGAAAAGAGTGAAGTGCAAAGTATATTGTTGAACTACGACGTTGTCAGCCTTAATGAGGTAAAGACTGATCTTCCCGTGTCCATCCCAGGCTACAATAGTTACGGGAGTACAACGAGAGGGTCGGCGCATCGTGGAGGTACGGTTGTCCTTATTAAAAACTGTATCGTTGATTCTATTGCTTAAGTAGACACAAGTATGGAAGATCAGGTGTGGATACGATTCTGTTTTTCATCGAGGACCTTGTTCGGTTTCTGTTATGTACCCCCTCCCGACTCTCAGTATTCTTCGAACAATTCATTTGCATAAGTTCAAGAGAAAGTAAAGATGTCTGTAAATGTGGACAGCTTCCTTTTAATTGGGGATTTTAATGCACGGTTTGGTGTTATGGCTAGGGAGAGTCCTACTCTTGCAGAACTACCGGCAGAGCATTGTACACTTACCCATATATCCCATTCAGGACCCGAACGATAACGCAGGCGTCTTAAGTGCCATTTGTATTGACCTTGGAATGATCATTTTAAACAATCTAAAGGCACTTGGTCGTCACTTTAGAGGAGACAAAACGTATCCTAAAGGTGATGAGTGAGAGTCCGAGCTAGACATTTGTATACTGAATCCTAGTATGGTAAACAGAGTGAACGATTTACGTGTTATTAAGCAAGATGTGTTACCTAGTGATCACGCTCCCTTGTCAATAACCGAATCCTGTGTGAAGCAAACATGGAAGGGTTGGAGACTCGAGCTGGATGGTTAGGCGATCATGCCGTGTTACACAGACATGTTCCAAGAAACGATACAGTGAATCCCATTAGTGTTGAATACATTATTGTGGAGGTGCTTCAACAGAAGATGGTCGAGACTCAGATTCCTGATACTAATGTAAGTGTTGGTGAGTTTCTTGCACGAATGACTGAATCGCTGTATGAGTCCGTGAAGGCTGCCAAGAATACCAGACAACAGCGTGAAAATGAAGATGATGATGAAAGCAGTGCGAACGTCTGCCACGATAGGTGGGAGAGACTGTTACATAATAAGGAGGATGTCGAAATATAGAAAGCAGTAGATTGGCGTGGGGAACTCAAACATGATGTCAGGCCTGGTAACGAGCCCTCAGATCGCGATTTTAAAGTCTTTATAGAAAGTGTGCAAAATTCACCGACACACGCACAGCTTCCCAGGAATGAAATAATGAGTAATGTAAACATACCCATTCTAGATGAAAAAATATCTGTGATTGAAGTGGAAAGCGAGGGCAAACGCATGAATCCAAACAAGGCCTGCGGACCAGACGGTCTTGTCCCGAGGATTTTTAGATTTTTAAATGGTCCATGGCTTCTTACATTAGCGACAGTTTTTAACCTTGTTTTCCACCAAGGGTTGTATCCCGCCGCCTGGACCCGTGCAAAGCTGTTCACAATATTTAAGAAAGGAGACAGGTCCCATTCCAGGAATTACAAGGGTATAAGTGTCATCGACGCCTTTGCAAAAATCTATGATTCGATGCTTTATTCACGTTTAAAGAGATGGTTCAAACCGTACAGGGAACAGGCCGGGGCACAAGAAAAACGAGGTTGTTTGGAACATATTGTTACGCTTCATATTTTATGCGATGTCGCAAGAAGGAAAAGATATAAATTGTATGTTACTTTCATAGGTTTTTCACAGGCCTATGATTTAGTTCCTCGTAATGTGATGTTCAGAGTACTGAGACGACTAGGGTGTGGGGCAGTGATGCTGGCGGCCTGGCAGCCTTGTATGCCGTAACGGAGAGCGTCCCTGGTTCGATGGTAATCTCAATAACCTTGGGGGCTCGTCAGGGGTCACCCATATCATATCAGCTATTCATTATTTTTGTCAACAACCTCATCAAAATGATAAAGGACGGCGCAGGAACAGAAGGATTCTTGTCCTGGCTTCACGTCCTAGTCTTTATCATAGCTGGGCACGATAAGAGAAAACCTTATTCCCGATAACCGATAACTGATAATGGAAAACCTTATCGGTGATGACCGATATTCGATAACTGGAGACACAAATATAGGTGATAACCGATAACCGATACTGATATAAATCCACAATTTCGATACTAGCTAGCGATAAGTCCGACAGGCGAAAACGATACTATATTGATATTTCAAATAAAAAAACAGATGAATTCAAATTTTCATTATCTGTATTTTAGAAAACTTACAAAACCTGAAAACCACACGTTAACACGTACCTATGGACATTAATACTAGAAACGGCTGAACCGGTGTTGTGTTATTTGGCGTCCCCACCGTCAAATACACTGGTCTCTCGTGAACTGCGCATGCTGAGACCAGCAAACATAGACCTGTACAGTCTCACAAAGCTTTTTAACCGTAATTAAGAGTTGCTGGAAAGCTGAATCAGACATACAGTACCACTACCACCATCCTCGCTGTTTCTAGAACGACACCCTGTACGAGTTGTTTTTATATGTACAGAGTTTCGTTCTAGAAACACCGAGGATGGTGGTACTGTATGTCTGATTCAGCCTTCCAGCAACTCTTAATGTGTTAAAAAGCTTTGTGAGACTGTACAGGGCTACGCTTACTGATCTGAGCATGCGCAGTTCACGAGAGACCAGTGTTTGAAAACAAAAGCGCCAGCTTTTGACGATGGGACACCAAATAACACAACACCGGGTGCCTTCAATACCATGGCATGCTCACAAACGAATATGGAATATCAAATTTGAGGCAGTGAATAATCATTTTTGGGGCAAAGTTAAATGATTTTTCTCTTTGATATATTGATTTTTGAGTCTAACATAAAAAAATAACCTAGTGTTTCAATGTTGATGTTCTAAGTATGAAATCTCTTTACCGAAGATATTTCATACCCCGAAGTTTTTTCTTACAACACCGGGCGCCCGGGCCACGCATGCGTAGTAGGGAGGAGACAACGTTTTTTTTTCTGAGAAGCGGAAAAAAGTAGCGATTATCGCTAGTTTGGTTACAATAGTAACGAAGATACCGATATATATTTAAATAAGTGGCGGATCGCCGATAACCCGATTTTGTTATCAGCGATAAAGTATCGCGATAACTTATCGCGATAACGCCCAGCTTTGGTCCTTATGGACGACACGGTTATAGTGGCTACCACACGACCCAACATGATAAAGAAAACTAGCATTGTGAAGAAACACTGCGACGAGTACGGAATGAAAATGAACCTGGCCTAAACGAATTTTTTTGTCATTAATTGTGAACAGGGTGATAAGGAACCGCTACACGTGACTGACTTGGTAGTTGAATGGTGCGACAAGTATAGGCTACGTATTTGGGCTCACCGTTCACGGCAGACGGCTCCACAACGTCTGCTGTCAAGGCACACGCGACATCAAAGATTCCTCACGTGCTTAAATTTGTGTCATTTATAAGGAAAAATAATGATAATGACATCCCATTCACGGTAAAGAAACGCGTATTTGATGCAGCACTGGTGTCCGCTGATAATAAGTGTATGGTTAAGCTGTACAACTGGTGCCTCAAGGAGCTGCTGGGGTTCAGAAGGTCCACATGTAATGATGTGATAGAGGCAGGCTTTCCTTTTCTTTTCCAGATGATAAAGAATAAACAACATAAATTTTTCAAAAAAATGTGAGCAGAAAGATCTAGCCACTTGATAATACATGCAATTGCTGAAAAACCAGACTTCATTTTGATCACAGAAACATGGTTGAATATACGCGACAAGCATCAATTAAGTGAAGTGGCTATTAATGGTTACAATGCGTTTGCTAAGTGACGTCAACACAAAAAGAGTGGAGGTGTAATAGTAATATATGCGAGAAGTAATTTAGAATTTAGAAGGCTCTAGAGTAATGAACTTTGCGCAGGACACATTTTTTTATCAAACAGTTACCACACCGACACGAGGAAACAACATTCTTGATTTAGTTTTCACCACCGACAGTCACCTCGTTAATGCCTGTGAGGTCGGCGAGCCATTTGCAAGCAGCGACCACAACATTATCAGATGTCTTAAATATTGAAACAAAAGCAAGAGAAAACTCATTTTTAATACCTAACTATAGTAAAGCGAATCTTACGGACCTAATAAGAGAATTAGCATCAGTAAATTGGAACCATTTGCTCAATACAGTCAGCGTTCAAGAAATCTATAACCGTTTCACTGCACAAATCTCAGCGAGCGTAAATAAATGCATCCCACTTAAGCCGCGAAGGGCAGAGAACAATAAGCCGTTGTGGATGACTAATTCCCTACAGAAAATCGTCGAAAAAAGAAAAATGTATAAGAATTATAAACTGGCACATAATTCACAGGACCATACAAATTATATCAACATCGAGAGAGTGCGAAAGGAAAATCAGAAAACAGAAACGCGAGTATGAGATGAAAACATCACTTGAGGCTAAAAAAAATCCTCGGTTGTTTTTCAGTTACATAAACAAAACAAAAAAACTAATAAAAATAATACCGGCCCACTATTAAAGAACGGCGACACGGTTAGCGATGATAAAGGTATGGCGTCGGTCCTAAACTCAACCTTCAGTTGCGTATTCACAAAAGAGAACATGACCTCGATCCCCACCCCGAGGAATATTTTTCAAGGCCCTGAAGAACATAAGCTTGCGTTGACCGAAATTAATATCAGTGAAGTGCGTGCGGACCCGCAAAAAATAGATCCAAATAAATCTCCGGGTCCCGACAATTTATCTCCTTGCGTATTAAAAGAATGTAGCCAACAGCTAGAATTACTCATAACGTTAATGTTCAACAGGTCATTAGCACAGGCAAACGTGCCCCTTGCGTGGAAAAGAGCCAATGTTACCCCGATCTTTAAAAAAGGAGATAAAAAACAAGCCAGTAATTATCGTCCTATCAGCCTTACGTCTGTCCTAATTAAACTATTCGAAAAAATAATCAGTGATAAAGTGATCACTTTCCTCGAAACAAATGATTTGATAACTGATAATCAGCACGGATTTCGTAGTAACCGATCTTGCCTCACCAACTAATTAACTTTCTTCAATGACGTATACTCAAGCTGGGACGCCCGAGCCCCATACGACATAATTTACCTAAACTCTCAGAAAGCGTTTCATAGAGTTCCCCACGTTAGGCTTATTTCAAAACTGCGTTCCCCCGGTATAAGTGACCATATGTGCGCGTGGATTCATGACTGCCTCACAGACAGACACCAGCGTGTAGTTCTAAATGGTGAAGCATCCGATTGGCAACCCGTAACCAATGGCGTGCCCCAAGGATCGGTCCTATTGCGTGCTTGTGTGCGTGCTTGCTTGCGTGCGTGCGTGCGTGCGTGCATGCATGCATGCGTGTGTGTGTGTGTGTGTGTGTGTGTGTGTGTCTGTGTGTGTGTGTGTGTGTACTAATAATATCAATAAGAAAATAATAATAATAATAATAATAATAATAATAATGATAATAATAATAGTAATAATAATAATAATAATAATAATAATAATAATAATAATAATAATAATAATAATAATAATAATAATAATAATAATAATAATAATAATGCTTTATTGAGAATGAAAGGTAGCCTTGCGACTGAAAATATACAAACATACAGAGCACACGGCAAGGCACAAGGGAAAGAGCAACAAGCAGCTATCCTATAATGGCTATGGGGAAGCAAGGGGCAACACATATTGTCAGCTGCAAACCAGGAACCAGCTGAAGTGTGTGTAATGATAATAATAATAATAATAATAATAATAATAATAATAATAATAATAATATTCGGTTTATTCAAGTACGGCAGCCGTCACGCTGAAAATTTACACTTTAGAAGTACATTTAAGTAAATTTCGCTAACGAGAACAAGTAACTACAAGAGAAGGGGGATGGAAAACGGGGGCAGACTTGTCTCTGGGAAAGGTAGGGGTGATGGGAGTGGTTGGGTGGGATGGAGTGCAGTGTGGTGGTGAAGGGGCGGATTCTTCCAGATGGCGGTGAGGTCAAGTGCAATGTTAATCCTCAGGTAGGGTGCTGGGTTCAGGTGACAGGTCCCAGAGGGATGCAGGTGGGCAGTATCTGGGAGGTCACTCAGGGATACCCAGGCTTGTAAGTAGGTGCTAAGCCTGGGCCGGCGAGACACAGGTGGTGGTTGCTGGCCGGTTGGTTGTCATATCTGTTTCTCGGAACAAGTGCACAGCGCTGATGAAGGTGCTGTGCATCTTGCTCCAAACCTGAGTGACGAGGCTGCCTCACTGCCTGCCACCTGAACTGACCTTCCTCTGCTGCTGGGTGATTTCATCCTCCAGAATTTGAGCGTGTCCTCGGTGTTGTGTTGGCGACACAGCTCTCACTACCCTTCCAGAACCACTAACACACTGCACTCACTATATGTCTGTATAATGTCACAACATTTCACGGGTGTTTTGTAATAATGAGTACCTTGAAAACAATGGGAAGGGGCGGGGGTAATGGGGAGCGAAGGAGAAGAAAAAGAAAAAGAAAACAGAAAAAGGGTCAACAAACTGCCCCCGTGGCTGCTACGGGGAGCGCCAAGAGACACGTCTTGACCCCGTGAGGGTCAAGAGAGGTAGGTAGGTAGGTGTGTGTGTGTGTGTGTGTGTGTGTGTGTGTGTGTGTGTGTGTGTGTGTGTGTGTGTGTTACTGTTACAGTTAGATGTGTCCTGTGAGCATACGATGACCTGATGACCAACTGAAACAATAAGTTTCCCACTAAGTCCATAAATCACTCGACTCAACACTAGTCCCAAGGAATCATTTCATAGAAGCACGAATCACTGAAGCACAGTATTTAATTAAGTGCAGAATTCCAGACAACAATGTTGCACCTACCTAGAGCCATAGCTTTAACATAGGCTACAGGTCCCTAACTAAAACCAACAACCTTACAACGTAACACAAAACGTAGACAGAGCGCCAGAGACGAAGCACCAAAGCCAGTAGAGAGAATGTCGGCTCACCCCCGCCGCCCAGCGAGCATTCCTCCCTGTGCACGTGTGCGCCTGCGTGAGGAGCACCGAATGATAACTACTCAACCCTCCAACTACTAACAAGGAAGTTACCCAAGTGAGGGGTACGTAACAGTGTGTGTGTGTGTGTGTGTGTGTGTGTGTGTAAGTAAGTAAGTAAGTAGTTAATTAAGTAAGTAAGTAAGTAAGTAAATATTTATTGCTATTAATATATACATATTTACAAAATACAGACAATTCAGTAGTGCAGCAACTGTCTGTCGTCTGAAGCTCCCTGACAACAGATATTAATATACAGGAGTGCAATCAGCGTGCATGGTTTTTAATTACATCCTAGTTTAATTCAAATTCACAATTGTTTGCAGGTTCAATACTTTTGGTTTGGCAAGGTTTATGTGTGCAAATAATAAAGTAAATATATTATAATTGTTTAAGCAAAGAAAACAACAACAAAAAAAAAATAGCTACTAATGACTGACGAATAAAATCCTTATAATTTCTTTCTTGAATAATAAATAATTATTTCTTTTTACAAGAGCCTTTTTGTTTACCAGCAAGGAATTAAACAACATGTGGCCCATGCATAAACTACTATTTTTATATAGAGCTGTTCTAAACGGTGGCTACTACTTCTGGTCTGGTATAATTATTGTCAGTTAATTTAAATATATCATTTCCTTTATAGTTTATAGATTAATGACAGTAAGAAATATTTGTGTATTGATACAAAGTTTAACATTTTTAAGGAAGAAATATGTTCACTTACAGAGTCAAATTTACCTAAAAAAATAATACATCTGACAATTTTATTTTGTGCTATTTGGACTTTGTGAAGAAATGATGGCCAAGTGCTGGCCCAAACGAACACACAGTATGTTAGGTGAGGGTAACACAAGGTGTAGTAAGCACTAATCAGAGCATCTTGGGTTCGGTTGCAGCGGATCTTGTACATAATTCCACATATTTTAGACACTTTCAGACATACCACATCTATGTAAAACCTCCAATTTAGATGTTCGTCTATCAGTACCCCTAAAAGTTTTGTGTAATCCATTTGAGTTAATGTTTCACCTTGTAACTGTAATGGAGGCATAACATTTTTTGAAGATCTATTTTGAAAAAAATATATAATTATTTTTTGAAATATTAAGTTTTAGTTTATTAGATGTTATCCACTGATGGACTGAGTTTAATCCTGAATTTATGTTTGAGTTCAGTGAATGTATATCCTTATAGGCAATTCACAGACTGGAGTCGTCAGCATAAATAGCAAATATAAACTTAGAACTCGCATTACATATATCATTAATATATATCAGGAAAAGAATTGGGCCTATCACTGATCCTTGTGGCACCCCCCTGGAGATTGGAATAAACTGTGAAAAATTATTGTTACAGTAAACTTGTTGTGACCTATTGCAAAGGTGGCTACAAAGGAGTTGTAATGGTACACTTCTTATTCCAATATTATATAATTTGTTTATCAAAATATAGTGATTTAATGAATCGAATGCTATAGATAAATCAATGAAGACTCCAACTACATAAGACTTGGCCTCTAAGAAATTGTAGCTGTTATTAACAAACTGCAATACGGCCGTTTCTGTTGAGCGGTTAGATCTGAAACCATGTTTGTACTGTGACAAAATGCTATACTTTTGAAGATAATTTATTAAGCGTGCAGCAATGATTTTTTCATATATGTCACTGAAGGCTGGTAGGATTGAAACTGGCCAGTAGTTATTAATATCACATCTGTCTCCTGATTTATATATAGGAATAACCTTTGCCTTTATTAAATGAGTGGGGAAAATGCCTTGCTTAAGGGACATGTTGATTGTGTGCGTTAATGGGCTGGCCAGTGTGTGTGTGTGTGTGTGTGTGTGTGGTAGGTGTGTCGTGCTGCCCACCCCACCCCAATGCCTTTCCTTTCGTCCTGGTCTGGTTCACTGAGGACCATATTCTTAAACACTTCGGCGCCCAAGCCCACATATTAGACAAGGGTTTCGTAGGAGTTTTCGGCATTCCCAGAAGTAGTTTAATGACCCTGGTGGGAGTTTGACGTTTCATCTGTACCGTGAAACTAAAGAAACACTCATTAGGACCCGATTGATATCCTTTTTGGCCCTTGAAGATATTTGATGTGGGAGGTGGAAGCGTCTGACAATATCAACCTGAGTCGCCCCGCCCAGCCCTGCCCTGCCCTGCCCTGCCCAGCCCTGCCCTGCCCAGGAAGCGGCGGAAGTCTGCTCTTCTTCCTGGCACTTCCGGCTCCTGCTCATTTTCCCTTCCGATCCTCATCCCTATTTCCTTTTCTTTGTCCTTCTCTTCCTCTTCTTCCTCCGCCTTAATGTTTTGGAAGCATTGATCGTCCTTCTCCTTGTCTTTCTTGGTACGTAATGCGTTCACGAATTTTCTTTACCCTTTCCTCTCGCGTAAGATATTGCTCTTCCTTTGTTTACCATGAATAATAAGAGGTTTTTCCTCCTTATACTGCAAGACATTAGACGAGAATTCCGGTGCATAATACAGGTTAATATTCCCGCCCCCACCTCCCCATCCTCCCTCTTGCTTCCCTCTCTAAAGACCGGAAGTCCTCCACTCCACCACATTCTCCACCTTCCCCACCACCACCACCATAACCACCATCACACCCACCACCGCCACCAACAACACCTCCGCCGTTATGTCTACAACCACCATTCCCCTCAACACCACCTTAATTTCCTTGGAGATGTTCCATATTAAATTATTCTCATTCATAATTTTAATAACCCCTTTAACGTGACAGAGAAAATAATTATAGCCCTCAATTTATTTTATCTGCCGTGTTTATATAAGAGAAAGAAGGTCCGATCGATACACTGGCAGCATTTTTGTCTCTTATTATTTGTTGAGTTGATATTTGAATTATTTTGACGCACCTTTGATTTGCGGAGAGGACGGTTAATGTAGCTGAGCGTGTCTCCCTAGCAAGTGAGTGTGTAAAAAGCGACCGCGTAGACGAGCTCCTCCACAGTAGTTTCATATGTAGTGGAGGGCAAGGCCGATCGTGTAATTTTATGCAGTTAGTTCTCATGTTTATGCGACAGTCATCCTTAATTTGTCCGTGAAATTTAAGCAAATACTTCGCCTCCCCTTCCCGTTTTCTTCCTCGTTCTTTCATTACTTTAACATTTGCTCTTCCTCCTCCTCCTCCTCCTCATCCTGATCCTCCTTCTCCTCCTCCTCCTCCTCGCTTTTGTTTATGCCGCTATTTATTTCTTTTTCTTCATCTCTTTTTGTTCTTTTTTTTCTTTTTCTTCTTCATCTTCATCTTCTTTTTCTTCTTCATTTTTATCTCTATCTTTATCTTTATCTTCTTCGTTTTCTTCGTTTTTTCTTCGTTTTCTTTTCTTTTTCTTTTTCTCTTTTTTCTCATTCTTTTTCTATGCTGACCTGCTTCCCTTCCTCCTCCTCCTCCTCCTCCTCCTGATCCTCCTCCTCCTGATCCTCCTCCTGATCCTCCTCCTCCTGATCCTCCTCCTCCGCCTCAAGCTCCTCCTCCTCCTCCTCCATAAAACTCGTTAACGAGACCTCATTTCAAACACGGTGGTACAATTCCGACGTCGGAGCTACAAGGAACACATGGAATTGGAAACGAGAGAGAGAGAGAGAGAGAGAGAGAGAGAGAGAGAGAGAGAGAGAGAGAGAGAGAGAGAGAGAGAGAGAGAGAGAGAGAGAGAGAGAGAGAGAGAGAGAGAGAGAGAGAGAGAGAGAGAGAGAGAGAGAGAGAGAGAGAGAGAGAGAGAGAGAGAGAGAGAGAGAGAGAGAGAGAGAGAGAGAGAGAGAGAGAGAGAGAGAGAGAGAGAGAGAGAGAGAGAGAGAGAGAGAGAGAGAGAGAGAGAGAGAGAGAGAGAGAGAGAGAGAGAGAGAGAGAGAGAGAGAGAGAGAGAGAGAGAATATCAGGCAGACAAAACAGGGACCAGCTTATCTCCAGACTATCCTGCTAACAATAATTGAGCTTGCTTACAACAACTAAAAATACGTTGCGGTATATGTGTACGAACGGGAAGCTCATTATGGAAGCCCTGCGGAAACAGCAATAAAGAAAAAAACGCTAAAAACGAGGTAAATATTATTCAACGTTTGCCTTTTATTATTTGTTTGTTGCTATAGGTATTTTTGGGGTATTATTATTATCATTACTCTTCTTCTTCTTCTTCTCATTATTATTATTATCATTATTATTATTATTATTATTATTATTATTATTATTATTATTATTATTATTATTATTATTATTATTATTATTATTATTATTATTATTATTATTATTATTATTATTATTATTATCATTATCATTATCATTATCATTATTATTATCATTATTATTGGCCTTACTTAGATAAGCTGAAATAGCCCAGCCAGTATTAGAACTCCATATGCGGCGTCTTGCGCTGCCTCACCCATGCGAAGACCTAGAAGTGAGAGTCATCCAGGCTCTTACCTAACCTCTACCTGATGGGGCGTGGCTATGACTTTAATCAATCCAGTCACGTGGTTTGATGACATAAAGGCCATATTTTGAAAAGGAAGACATCACATAAGCTGTTATATTATTACTTATGTTAATTGCTAGTTAGATATCTCGAAGTCACTAGCTCAAGAGCTTTCGGTTGTTATGCTTAATTACATGTGCACTCACCCTCCCTCGCACTCGCGCACGCACACACGCGCGCACATATGCAGCCATAAGCTCCACTCGCTGCCCTTGCTCCGCAATTTTATATTAATTTATGACCTAATATAGAAATTCATTAAAGACAATTATTTTTTTATATATTTTTATTTCGAAAACTTGCGACATTGTGCAATCTTCAAGGTCCGTTCGATAATTTTTTTCCCCCATTGTAACTTCAGGAATGTTATTGTTTTGTCCTGTGGTTTGGGTTTAGTAATTGTGTTACCCCTTAGTCTCCCTCTCTCTTTTATCCAGCGTATGTAATTGAATTCCCTTGTAGATTTCTTTTTCTCTCTGGTGTGTCGTTATTATTAATTGTGTTGCCTCTCTCGGTGTTGTTACTGGTGTTTTTTAAGTTGTTCATATAGGCGTCGGTGTTATCATTACTGGTGGTGACGTGTGCCGCGGCGGGACAAAGGGTCGTCAGTACGCCTGGCGATAGCGATGCTTCGTGTGTGTCGTTCGTTACCGACGGTCGCACTGTTTGCAGATGTTCACTCATGATTTTGTTCCTAGTCCCTCTTTTCAGCCCCTTTAAAATATTTAATGAATAAGGAAGTTATGTTTTTGTTTCTTCTGCAAGACCAATAAATGAAACGTGAATGACCAAAAAACGAATCGTCGTAGTAAGCGGTATGAAATAAAGGACATGATATAAACGTATTTGCAGTGAGGCAATATAAATATTTTTAATGCATGTACCGTGACGATTAATCCTATCATTTTTAAATATATATTAGGTAATCATTAATTTATCCATTTATTCCTTTATTTGTGTGTTTATGCGAAGCTTTAATACTGCATTGTTGTCCAATCACCCAGCCATCATTAGGTTACTGCAGGACAAAGGGTTTTCCAAGGTCATTCATTCTATGCCTGGTGAGGACGTTAACAATGTGTAGCGGCTAACGTTTTGGAAGGTTGTGAACACGAGTTATCCGTGCTCGCACCTCTCTAGAATATATTCAGATAAAAAGGAATAAGCGTTAATGTTCAACGGGAAATTGAACCTCTGGAAGTATTTTGTAAATTTAAGACTATATTCTAAGCTTAACGGAAATTCCACACTTTGTTACGTTTGTAGCCTGAATGAACACGGAAAATATTTGCGAGGGTAAAACTGGGAAAGTTCAGGAAGCCTGAGTGCTCAAACAATCATGTCCGGTTTAGACACTCAGCATTCAGATTACCTTTTTAAGGTTTTAGTTTCTAGATTTCTATCAAAAGATTTATCAAAGTAAGTTTTAATGCCATAGCTTGCCGCTGCTCCTAATACGCAGAATTTCATTTATTCTTGTTTGCATGATGCGGAGAGCTGAGCATCATCATATGAAAGTGGTTACCTAAAGCTTAGCAATTTTTTTACAGCAAAGGAGACAGCTCAATGGCAAAAAAAAAAGTAATCTAATGAAAAAAAGCCCGCTACTCACTACTCCTATAAAAAGCGTTCAGAGTGGCCGAAAAATAGGTCAATTTCGGGAGGAGAAGTGTCCTGATACATTTATTTTTTACGCCTACAAGCGAGTATTGTCCATTGATAGCGGGTAAAATGATGCCCAGCAGCCCGGCTGTCACGGAGAGTTTTTTTAAAGTGTGACGGAATTTGGCAAAAGCGCTTGAATGGCAGAAATATTGCAGTATATTCTAACTTTTTTTCAGGAACAATAAAGAACATAACTACAATTTCTCACAATTCGCCTGTCTAATGTGTTAATATTTCATATTATCGTAGAAAATTTTCCAACAGACATATAAATTACAAGTAATCATATGGAGTAGCGCACTTTTTACTCAACTGAGTTCAGTATATCTAAGTATTATTGCTACAGGAATAAAAAATATCGGGACTCTTCCCAACACTCGTGCATCGTGGAAAATTGAAACCGTTGTCTAACTTTTCTTTTCTGCCAACGGTAAAATGTAAAGTGAGATATTCCGCTGTATACTTTTAGGGTGAGAATTATAAACATGTACAAGTGTGTTTAAATCTAAAGAAGATATATTCACAGCCAACCCTCTTGGTCACCTTGACGTTCAAGTCTTCCTTTATTCTCGTCGATCTATACTTCCCGCCTGTTCGTCCTTATCACCATTGTCATGAGCTTCGTCTTCATCGTCGTTGTAGTTGGCGTCACCGTCTTCGTTTTCTTTTATTCATAAAAAGAAGGTAAGAGTGTTTTCTTAAACTATAGACCAATAAGTTTGACATCAATAGCAGGCGAAATCCTTAGAAGATTACTAAACAAACTTGTCAGTTTTCTAGAAGACAAGAGAATACCATTGTTTCAGAAAAATATCGTTCCTGATTAATTGATATATTTGACTGCCAAAAGAAGCACGACGGTCCTCGCTTGCCAGTTATGTATCCTCATTTGACTCACAGACGCAAGTGACATGGGTGTGGACGAGGGTACTCAAAATAGCAGGAAAGTTTTCATCGAGCCCACCACCTGCACTTAAAATCAACAATAACATAATATCAGGGAGCGCCGAAGTCGCTGACGTCATAGCCAGTGCATTTGCTGCTGTGTCTAAGAGACTCTAGACCTCCCGAGGTGCGCCGGCACTTGGAAGAACGGGAAAGACGCCAGCTAGACTTTTCATCCATTAACACTGAAATATACAACGTTCCCTTCTCCACGCGGGAACTACAATCAGTTCTTTCCCGCTGCAACGACGCAGTCCTTCCACACGTGTAGCCTATCAGCAGTAGCAGTAGCCCAACAGATAACCTCGCTATAGACTAACAGATCTCCAATATGATATCATATTATAGTATCTCTTCCTCCTCCTCCTCCTCCTCCTCCTCCTCCTCCTCCTCCTCCTCCTCCTCCTCCTCCTCCTCCTTCTCCTCCTTCTCCCCAAGCCGATACTATGCTCGGGTTCATAGCGAGGAACTTCGAATACAAGACGCCGGAAATTATGTTATCCTTGTATAATTAGCTGGTAAGGCCCTCCTGGAATACGCCGTGCAATTCTGGTCTCCAAATTACAGGAAAGACATTGAATTACTTGAGAGTACAGCGACGTGCTACGAAGATGGTACCATCATTGTGGACGAAGCCCTACGAAGAGCGACTCTAGCGACTGAACCTCTTCACATTGGAAAAGAAATGACTACGGGGAGACATGATACAAGTCTTTAAGTACCTGAACAAGCTCAGCAATGTTGATCACTCCAAACTCTTCACGCTACAAACTAACCCGAGGACAAGAAACAATGAAAGAACAATTCAAGCAAAGCAATGCAATACCGACATTGGCAGGAGTTATTTCTCGAATAGAGTTGTTCGTCACTGGAACAGCCTTTCTGCAGAAGTAGTTAGGGCAGAGACAATCAACTCCTTCAAGAAACGCATTGATCGACACTTTGCTGCATCGGGAGGGAACTGAATGTATCCAAGAGTAGGTACACAAGTGCTTTAATCCTTCCCGCAAGCCACTCCTGTGGCTGACGGATTGATTAAATCACTGAAAGCAGGCAGCATTGTAATGAGCCAACAGGTTCATTCAATGCAAGTTCGCCTGCAAGAAAGCCAATACTATGCTCGGGTTCATAGCGTGGAGCTTCGAATATAAGACGCCGGAAGTTGTGTTACCCTTGTATAATTCGCTGGTAAGGCCCCACCTGGAATACGCCGTGCAATTCTGGTCTCCTAATTACAAGAAGGACATTGAGTTACTCGAGAATACAGCGACGCGCTACGGAAATGATACCATCATTGAGGACGCAATCTTACGAAGAACGATATAGGCGATTCAACCTTCTCACGCTGAAAAGAGACGATTGCGGGGAGACATGATACAAGTTTTCAGCTACCTGAACAAGTTCAGCAAAACTCCAAACTCTTCACGCCACAATCTAACCTGAGAACAAGATACAACGGTAAAACAATCCAAGCGAAGCGATGCAGCACGGATAACCAGGAGTTATTTTTCGAACAGAGTCGTCCGCCACTGGAACAGCCTTCCTGTAGGAGTGGTTAGTGCGGAAACATTCAACTCTTTTAAGAATCGCATTGACCGTCACTTTGCTGCGTCGGGAGTGAACTGAACGTAATCCTGAGTATGAACATTAGAGCTTTAATCCTTCCGTAGGTCATTCCTGTGGCTGACGGATTGATTAAATCACTAAAAGCAGACATCCTCGCAATGAGCCAACAAGCTTTCTGCTGCCTGCTCGTCCATGTTTCCATGTTTCTTCCTCCTCCTCCTCCTCCTCCTCCTCCTCCTCCTCCTTTTACTTATTTACCCCAACTACTACTACTACTGCTACTGCTCTTGCTACTGCTACTGTTACTGTTACTGCTTCTACTACTACTACTACTACTACTACTATTACTACTATTACTTCTACTTCTACTACTACTACTACTACTACTACTACTACTACTACTACTACTATTACTACTACTAACTACAACTGCTACTTTTTTTTTTACAGCTAAGGAGTCGGCTCAAGGGCAACAGAAAGAGTGCAGAGAAAAAAAAAAAAAAAGCCCGCTACTCACCGCTCCCATAATAGACAAAAGTAAAGAGTGGCCAAAAGAGAGGTCAATTTCGGAGGAGGAGGAGGTCAAGTCATAGGCAGAAGGAAATGCAGACGAAGGAAGGCTGCTACTGCTACTATTACTACTACTACAACTACTGCTACTACTACTACTACTACCACTACTACCACCATCAATAACACCTTTGACCACCACTACTACAGATTCATATGAGATCCCCGAGGTATGGTAGCGGGGTGGGCTTCAGGGTGACTGCGGCGCACCTGTCTGTATGCACAAGAAAGGTTACCGTGGGCGGAGGAACAGTAAGTAAAGACGAGTGTGAAGCATTAATCAAACAAATGGCTCTTTTTCCTCGATCACATTCATCATCACACGTGTTATGATGAATTGCGTGGTCGAAAGCGAACAAAATGTCTCCAATATTGTACGAGTAATAACAAAACATTTAACTAACTAAAATATTGCATTCATATGAGCTTAATGCTTGAAGTAGAGTTCACTCGAAAATAATGGGCAAAAACGTAAACGAACAAAATGACAACATAACCTCAACTGATTGATTGTGACAAAGCTGGTGCGAGAGTGATTGCTGAGGTGATGGCGGTCGTTGGAGCAAGGCAATAGTGGCAGCGTGAGCGGTAGTGGTGCCAATGGTGATGACGGTGGTGGTGACAGACTTTATAATGGGAGCTGTGATGTCAGTTATGGTGATGCTAATGCTGACCGTGATGGCAGTGATGGTGATGGTAATGGTGGTCGTGATGGCAGTGATGGTGATGGTAATGGTGGTCGTGATGGCAGTGATGGTGATGGTAATGGTGGTCGTGATGGCAGTGATGGTGATGGTAATGGTGGTCGTGATGGCAGTGATGGTGAAGGTAATGGTGTTCGTGATGGCAGTGATGGTGATGGTAATGGTGGTCGTGATGGCAGTGATGGTGATGGTAATGGTGGTCGTGATGGCAGGGATGGTGATGGTGGTCGTGATGGCAGGGATGGTGATTGTGGTCGTGATGGCAGTGATGGTGATGGTAATGGTAGTCGTGATGGCAGGGATGGTGATGGTAATGGTAGTCGTGATGGCAGTGATGGTAATGGTGGTCGTGATGGCAGTGATGGTGATGGTAATGGTGTTCGTGATGGCAGTGATGGTAATGGTGGTCGTGATGGCAGTGATGGTGATGGTAATGGTGGTCGTGATGGCAGTGATGGTAATGGTGGTCGTGATGGCAGTGATGGTAATGGTGGTCGTGATGGCAGTGATGGTGATGGTAATGGTGGTCGTGATGGCAGTGATGGTGATGGTAATGGTGGTCGTGATGGCAGTGATGGTGAAGGTAATGGTGGTCGTGATGGCAGTGATGGTGAAGGTAATGGTGGTCGTGATGGCAGGGATGGTGATGGTAATGGTGGTCGTGATGGTGATGGTAATGGTGGTCGTGATGGCAGTGATGGTGATGGTAATGGTGGTCGTGATGGCAGTGATGGTGATGGTAATGGTGGTCGTGATGGCAGGGATGGTGATGGTAATGATGGTCGTGATGGCAGTGATGGTGATGGTAATGGTGGTCGTGATGGTAGTGATGGTGATGGTAATGGTGGTCGTGATGGTAGTGATGGTGATGGTAATGGTGGTCGTGATGGCAGTGATGGTGATGGTGATGGTGGTCGTGATGGCAGTGATGGTGATGGTAATGGTGGTCGTGATTGCAGTGATGGTAATGGTGGTCGTGATGGCAGTGATGGTGATGGTAATGGTGTTCGTGATGGCAGTGATGGTGATGGTAATGGTGTTCGTGATGGCAGTGATGGTGATGGTAATGGTGGTCGTGATGGCAGTGATGGTGATGGTAATGGTGTTCGTGATGGCAGTGATGGTAATGGTGGTCGTGATGGCAGTGATGGTGATGGTAATGGTGGTCGTGATGGCAGTGATGGTGATGGTAATGGTGGGCGTGATGGCAGTGATGGTGAAGGTAATGGTGGTCGTGATGGCAGTGATGGTGATGGTAATGGTGGTCGTGATGGCAGTGATGGTGATGGTAATGGTGGTCGTGATGGCAGTGATGGTGATGGTAATGGTGGTCGTGATGGCAGTGATGGTGATGGTAATGGTGGTCGTGATGGCAGTGATGGTGATGGTAATGGTGGTCGTGATGACAGTGATGGTGATGGTAATGGTGGTCGTGATGGCAGTGATGGTGATGGTAATGGTGGTCGTGATGGCAGTGATGGTGATGGTAATGGTGGTCGTGATGGCAGTGATGGTGATGGTAATGGTGGTCGTGATGGCAGTGATGGTGATGGTAATGGTGGTCGTGATGGCAGTGATGGTGAAGGTAATGGTGGTCGTGATGGCAGTGATGGTGATGGTAATGGTGGTCGTGATGGCAGTGATAGTGAAGGTAATGGTGGTCGTGATGGCAGTGATGGTGATGGTAATGGTGGTCGTGATGGCAGTGATGGTGAAGGTAATGGTCGTGATGGCAGTGATGGTGATGGTAATGGTGGTCGTGATGGCAGTGATGGTGATGGTAATGGTGGTCGTGATGGCAGTGATGGTGATGGTAATGGTGGTCGTGATGGCAGGGATGGTGATGGTAATGATGGTCGTGATGGCAGTGATGGTGATGGTAATGGTGGTCGTGATGGTAGTGATGGTGATGGTAATGGTGGTCGTGATGGTAGTGATGGTGATGGTAATGGTGGTCGTGATGGCAGTGATGGTGATGGTGATGGTGGTCGTGATGGCAGTGATGGTGATGGTAATGGTGGTCGTGATTGCAGTGATGGTAATGGTGGTCGTGATGGCAGTGATGGTGATGGTAATGGTGTTCGTGATGGCAGTGATGGTGATGGTAATGGTGGTCGTGATGGCAGTGATGGTGATGGTAATGGTGGTCGTGATGGCAGTGATGGTGATGGTACTGGTGTTCGTGATGGCAGTGATGGTAATGGTGGTCGTGATGGCAGTGATGGTGATGGTAATGGTGGTCGTGATGGCAGTGATGGTGATGGTAATGGTGGGCGTGATGGCAGTGATGGTGAAGGTAATGGTGGTCGTGATGGCAGTGATGGTGATGGTAATGGTGGTCGTGATGGCAGTGATGGTGATGGTAATGGTGGTCGTGATGGCAGTGATGGTGATGGTAATGGTGGTCGTGATGGCAGTGATGGTGATGGTAATGGTGGTCGTGATGGCAGTGATGGTGATGGTAATGGTGGTCGTGATGACAGTGATGGTGATGGTAATGGTGGTCGTGATGGCAGTGATGGTGATGGTAATGGTGGTCGTGATGGCAGTGATGGTGATGGTAATGGTGGTCGTGATGGCAGTGATGGTGATGGTAATGGTGGTCGTGATGGCAGTGATGGTGATGGTAATGGTGGTCGTGATGGCAGTGATGGTGAAGGTAATGGTGGTCGTGATGGCAGTGATGGTGATGGTAATGGTGGTCGTGATGGCAGTGATGGTGAAGGTAATGGTGGTCGTGATGGCAGTGATGGTGATGGTAATGGTGGTCGTGATGGCAGTGATGGTGAAGGTAATGGTGGTCGTGATGGCAGTGATGGTGATGGTAATGGTGGTCGTGATGGCAGTGATGGTGATGGTAATGGTGGTCGTGATGGCAGTGATGGTGATGGTAATGGTGGTCGTGATGGCAGTGATGGTGATGGTAATGGTGGTCGTGATGGCAGTGATGGTGATGGTAATGGTGGTCGTGATGACAGTGATGGTGATGGTAATGGTGGTCGTGATGGCAGTGATGGTGATGGTAATGGTGGTCGTGATGGCAGTGATGGTGATGGTAATGGTGGTCGTGATGGCAGTGATGGTGATGGTAATGGTGGTCGTGATGGCAGTGATGGTGATGGTAATGGTGGTCGTGATGGCAGTGATGGTGATGGTAATGGTGGTCGTGATGGCAGTGGTAATAATGGTGGCGCCGTGACCATTAGTAAAAGAGACATCTCATTATGGCTGTGGCAGGTGATAATAGATTTTGGCATCACGCAACACTCCTGAGTAGCGGAGCGGAAGTGCGAAGCGTTTTTATAAAACCAGTCCGTCAATGGATCACTACAGCGGGTACAGCCACTCAGGCCCAAGCATTGTAGGCGAGGACGAGGAAGTGTTTGCCTTGCGATGGCTTTATATCATTGTGTCGCTGAAGATGGATCACTTAATGTTCACCTTTGTTCAACCCGGAACTCACTGTCGCTTTGGTCATGATATTTTTATGTGCCTCCCCCCTCCCTTCCCCTCCCGCACCCATCACCACTGTTGTGTTAGGGAGGGTGGCGCGGCAAGGACAGAAATTAATAGATGCGAGCTCAAGAAACGCATCTTTCGGGGATTGAATCAAAACTTTAGAAGGAAAGGAAATTAAAGCTAGGACGATAATTAGAAGGATAAGAGTGGTCACCCTTCCAAGGTGCAAGTTGTAAGCTCACTGTCTGAAGAAGAAATGGAGGCTAAGAGTCACAGGTTTCAGAGTTTAGTCATTTTGGGGTGTTAGCTCAGAAGCCGATTTTTTTTTTTTTTAAGAACCATAGGAGGAACACTGTCATGGCCATCAACCGTAACGTGTTGGAGATCCACAGAGGGACCTCTGATGCGGACGCAGTAATCAGTCCACAAGTCTTACTGCCGAGCTAAAGCGTAGTCAGAACCACCGTGTTACATATATACAATCTTACGACGCAGTCGAGTAATTTGTTTCAAGTAGAGTGTTTTCTTTTTCTCACATAACTCTTATAATTAAAGTGACGCCTTCGAACGCACAAAGAGAAGTAACAAATGAATAGAGATCCACATACCTTGATTAACACTCGAGGGAGAGAGGCATCATTAGGAAAAGTAAGAGCAGTAATGCTGAAAAACAGTTGTAAATGTTTGTAAGAAAAACAATATTGTGCTGGAGCGTGAGAGGAAGAGAATAATGAAGTGGTGAGATGAATAGCCTTCGATTCCACTTCGCTTAAAAAGTGTTGTGTCGGTGAGGCGCCTCAGCACGTGAGGCGCAATCCACAAAGAGAAC
Source organism: Eriocheir sinensis (assembly GCF_024679095.1). NCBI lineage: Eukaryota > Metazoa > Arthropoda > Malacostraca > Decapoda > Varunidae > Eriocheir > Eriocheir sinensis. The sequence goes on from NC_066511.1 coordinate 7,747,190, forward strand.
GGTCAGCTTCTGTCTGACAGAGAAAAAAAAAACACAGAACTCCTAGCTTTGTAGAGTATGATCAAGTAAGACAGGATTAGACAACTAATACTAGATGAGGATTTAGTTATATGGTTGTTTGCAAAGAACTGATATGTGTAGTTAGCCCTAGAGATGTCATAATTTATTAACTATATTTTGCGAAGATCGTTTCCGAAAGGGTGAAATACACATAATGAAAACATGAGAACAGATTCATAGTTACAGCGTCACCACGCAAGGCAAAAATAAAATATAGGCGTAGCAAACTCAGACGCCCCAGGAAATGTAGTGTTGGCTTCTTTATGGCGTGGCCGTCAAACGAAGAAGCCGACTTAGATGATTTGTTTTATGTGAAACATTTTTTAAATAATGCAGTGAGGAATCCTGTGTCAAAACGTGCCTCGTGTTGCCCTAATTGATTTATTCTCATTTAAACTTTCTACACGGATAAAAAATAATTGCTCACAGCTCACTGATAGGGTTTACAATTAAGCCAAACGAGTCTAGTATTAACACATTTTTGAGGACAGAGCGAGTACTGGAATGTGCTAATCACGCCATTTAACAACACTGCTCCTCCCCCAAAAGCAACACTTTACACTCGCGGCAACTGAAATTACTCGGCAGTAAATTTCGACAGCGTTCGTTGTGGTGTGTACTTCCGCCGCAGCCTGTCCTCGTATGAAGCGACAAACTCCCAGTCGTGTGGTTGGTATGTGATAAGTGTATTAGCCGAGCTCTGAACCGAGGCGACGCACGAAATAATCTAGTGCAAGCGGTCGATGCAGAATGTATTTCCGCGTAGCATTCCATTTCCTCTGTAAACTGTTTTCATCTCATTCACTTCATCCGTGTTGTGGACCAGACATTCGCATTCGCATTTTTTCGGCAAACCAAGTTGACTCCTCTCGCTCCACTAAAATGTTGATTTGGGTGTTGTTAGCTCACATTCCTCTCTTTATAAAAAAAAAACTGAAGCAACGCTGCATTTAATTATCTGGTGGTCAGTGAAGTTTTTAATTCACTTGACGCATATATGTAAATTTTTCAGCTTTGATCTATCGTTTAGGCTGAAAAATATTCGGTTTCTTTTCGCGTTTTAATTGAGACGTTCATCACTTTTCTATTTCAGCGCTTTTTCACACCAATTGAAAGGAAACAAACACGAATTTTATTGCGAATATGAATGGCAGCAAAGTTTTCATTGTATTTTTTCACCGCTGTCGCTCAATACTGTATGCCACGTTAAGCCTATCGGGTGATGCGGCCCGAACGAGGGACGGAGCGGGGCGGAGGGAAGCTGGAGTGCTGCCGGCAAGTCTGCTGTTTTGTTTGCCTTGTGACGGAGCATGCGAGAAACCGACTAAGAAGAGATAAGGCTAGCTTCAGCGGAGGCCCCGAGATTTTATCAGGCATTAAAGAGAAGGAGAAATAGGAGGAAGCGGCAGAGGAAAGAGAGAAAAAAAGTAATATTAAGGAAAGGAGGTTCAAGAGGAGGAGAATAACGAAGTACAGGAAAAGAAAGAGGAATAGGACACGGCAACAGAGGTAATAATAAAGAAAGGTGGTTCAAGAGAAGGAGAATAAGAAAGCAAAGACAAAGGAAAAGGAGGAGGCAGCAGATGAGAGAAACGAGAAGTAATAGTACGGAGAGGAGCTTCAAGAGGAGAAGAATAACGAGGAGAAGGCAAAAAAAGAGGAATAGGAGGAGCCAGCAGAAAAGAGAGACGAGAAGTGAAGAAGAAGAAAGAGAAGGCAAAGACAAAGGAATATCAACAAACCAGAACAATAAGAACGTACGAGATAAAAACAAATCCCCCCAAAATTTACTTAGGAAGAAACGAAAGAGATGAAAGATGATGACGATGATGATGATGATGAGAAATAAGAGAAGATGGAAGCAGAGGCGGCATGAGAAGAAAAGTGGGAGGCATAATAATAAGAGGAGGAAGATGAGGATGAACAGGAGGAAGAAAAGGAAGACGAGGATGAGAAAGAAGAGTGGAGGAAGAATGAGAGGGAGGAGAGGTGTTATGGAGGATCTAGAGATAAGGAAAAGGTGGTTAAAGAAACAGAAAAGAAGAAATGAGAGGCTTCAAATGAGGATGGAGACTTGAGGAGGAGGAGGAGGAGCAAGAAGAGGAGGAGGAAGAGGTGAGGAGGAGGAGGAGGAAGAGGAGGAGGAGGAGAAAGATGTGAGGAGGAGGAGGAGGAGAAGAAGAGTGAGAAGGAGGAGGAGCAAGAAGAGGAGGAGGAGGAGGAAGAGGAGGAGGAGGAGGAGGAGGAAAAAGAAGAGGAGGAGGAAGAGGAAATGAAGAGTGTTAGAGATCATTAATTAAATCTCGTGAAAAAAAGAAAGAAAAAAACATTTGAGTGGCGAGGTCTGAGAGGCGGCCTGGAAGGGGAATAAAACGAGGAATGAGAAAAAGGAAAGAAAATGACCTGCAGCTAATGAGGCTTCCATTAAGGGGGGGGATGACGGTGACACGACTCCAAAGACTCGCCTTCCATCCACCACGTCACCACCGCCACCGCCGCCACGACCATATGGAGGAAACTTGGGGAGGCCAGACAGTGTATAGCGCCTGATAGTTAGTTCCCATCTCCTCTCCCCATCCATAAATGCTTATATACATCTAACTTCCATTTAAATTTTTCATTCCTGTTTACATCAACTACGCAGTATATGCTGAAGTTATCATACGCCTTCCCTTCCCTGCCCGAGCATCAGTCCTTACTTACCTCTTTCATAAATCTAAAGTTGTTTCTATTTACGTATTGTTGCGCGTCCTAACATCTATAAGCAGTTCAAGTACTCTCTCTAAATCGGCCAGCGCTCATCAACGCCACAATGCCCCTTCTTTCACCACCTCTGATCTCCCTCCTGTCTCCAGTACCCTCACGTCCTACTCCTTTTTCTCTCCACAAGCTGTTCTTTTCACAAGTCTGCCGGCACATATCAATGCTACCATACCGTCTTCCACGAATATTAATATCCCCAAGCACTTACATTGCCTCCCTCTTTCCCTCCTCCCTCCCCTACACAACCCATCACACCACCACCTCCTTCTCCTCCTCCTCCTCCTCCACGACTAATATTCACTTTCCTCCCAAAATCCCCGCAACCCTCTTCCTTCTTCTTTGCAGGTACTCAGCATCTCATGAACACACTCACACCCAACCACCACCACCACGCAGACTCTTACGTCACCAGCCTCTCCACCACCACCATCACCACCAGCTGCCGCCGCCACCACCCCGCCACGCACCCCTTCCATCATAACCCAAAACTTTCCTCTGCACCAGCATCACGCGGTCTCTTTCCACGGAAATCGCAGTAATACACCACCCACCGCCTTTCTCTATTAGTGTAAATGTGGAATATCTATTTCTCTCCTCCCGTCTCCTGCAGACTACCTTTTACTCCAGTGTATCCCCTCCCCCCCTCATCGTCCCCGAATCTTCATCATTATCTTTTAGTATCTGTCACTTCGCTTTCGCAGTGCACTACGTTAGACAGTCATCATCGCCGTAGTCCCATTACTATAACTGCAGCATCCGTCTTCATCACTGTTCCCCCTCTCCATCACGCAATCATTACATTCTTGGGCATCGCTGTTACGTCCCGTCTACAGTTCAGAGTCTCCTCCCTCCCTCGCCACCATCACATGATATCTCCCTGCCCGCACCTTCCTTTGACCGTTTTTTTAACACCTGTCATCTCCACATCCCCTCTGCATCTCATCCTATCCCCTATCTTCACAACGATCACCGACCATCATCACTACACCGTAAGTCTCTCCCACGGTACTCTCCCTCCCCACCACCACCTCACAACCCCTTCAATCCAACGCCCTCGCCTGACAGTTCTAGCACCTGTCACCACCACCAGCGCCACTCATTATCTCAGGCTGTGACATTGATCCGCCATAATCCCCACAACTCCATTCCCTATACCACCACCACCACCACCACCACTCTCATCAGGCCCATAATGGATCACCACACCGATTCCGCAGTCCCGCTACCGCCGCCACCCCCACCACGCCCACCGCCATTACCACCACCGTCAATATTGGTTCGTGTGGCTTTACTATAAAGAAAAGTACTGTTTTCTACCTCTCCACTTCCACCACCACTCCAGCCACCACTATCACCCACTCTCCTTTTCCTCCTCCTCCTTCTCCTTCTCCATCTCCTTATCCTTCTCCTCCGCCTCCTTCTCCTCCTCCTCCTCTTCTTCCTCCTCGTCTTGTTTCTCCTTAATTACGTCAAGTTCAATAAAGTTGATCTCTCAAAGTTACTTGAACTCAAAATTGATCCGAGAGCCACAGATATAACGGTCTATCACTTCGAGAGGGGCGATGCAGTAAAGATATTGCTAGGATTTTTTTCTTGAACCGAGAAATCCGCCAGAGGAACAATCTTCGTACAATAAAATAATAAATACAATGAAAATAGTACCGACCCCTAAGCCATTGCAATAAGAGTGAAGTGAAAGATATCGTGCGCACATAGAGCGAATGGTTTAGCTTGTGCAGCAGGTCATCGTAATGCTTGACGAAAAAACGATCACCAAAGCAGGCAACCTCGTTATAGGGGAGCAAGCTTTCTGGTGCCTGCTCTTTCGCGTGTCCATGGTTCCTTTTCCTGGAGGTCACAGTTCACTCAAGTTTTTTTTCTCTCGTCACGTAAAGCAAACCTCTCCACTACCCGATCCTCAATTTTTCGTACAGTTTATTCGCCTCGTTTGTTTTCGCTCAGGCGCCCGGGCAGGATCTTCGTAGGGCTGAGCTAATTATTCTGGGATGAGGCGGCGCTTCGTCAACACCACTCTTACGGAGGAGGAGGAGGAGGAGGAGGAGGTGGAACAGGAGGAAGGAGCAAGCGAGGAAGAGGAGGAGGAAACGGAGGCAAAGGCAGAAAGGAAGGAGTGAGCGAGGAAGATGAGGAGGAGGAGGAGGAGGTAGAAGAAGACAAAGGAAGAAGGTGGGATCAAGAAGAGACTGTCACGAGGAGCAAGTTGATTCCTCTTGATAAACATTTTTGCAACTTTTCCACTTACGGTGTCGCGAATAGAGAAGGCAGAGGAAGAACGGAACTAATCGAGAAACACACACACACACACACACACACACACACACACACACACACACACAAACACAAACACAAACACCATAACATACACTTTCACTCTCCTGAACATGCGGATTCTTCCACACACACGTAAATAAAGACTTGTCAAGGACAGCTGTGTGTGTGTGTGTGTGTGTGTGTGTGTGTGTGTGTGTGTGTGTGTGTGTGTGTGTGTGTGTGTGTGTGTGTGTGTGTGTTAGATATAGAAATAAAAGCAGAGATGATGACTTTATTTTTGTCTTTCCAGGAATATCAAGAAGTCGAGTTCTCGTCTTCTGAAGCCAGGTAGGTGAGTGATAGGTGTGCATGTGTGTGTATGGTCGCCCTTGTCTCACCCAGGAAGCGACCAAGCAATCAGTCAAAAGACCTCTTAGCTAGTCTCGACGAACCCGCCCTTACACAAGATATTTTTTCCTTGCCTTTCCCACCTTTTGTATTCTTCGTCTTATTCTTTCTCTTTAGTCTTTTTGCCGGTTGTCACTTTTCTGCCAACCCCCTCTTCCTCCCCCTTCACATCTTTTCTAGCATTTTTCATTGTCCTTTTACTCTTCATTCTCTTCTGCCCACTCTTCAGCTTTTCCTTTGGTCGTAATTCCTGCCGCCTTTTTGTTACCTTCCCTCTTTCGTCTTTTCCAGCTTTTTCTCCCCTTACTATTTTTGTATTTATTTCTTTTCGCGCGGAAACTTTATGGAAGTGAAACGTTGCTACCTCGAGCGTTGGTGGAGGCTCGTTCGGTGCGCTGCGTAAAAAGTCTAAGTTGATCCGTATGTTCCCCCTCGGCATTTTTTTTTCTTTTTTTTTCTTGAGGATGTGAAATCTTTTTGTGAAAATTAATTACCTCACCACTCCGTACTCTTTCCTCGCGGCGTTCATATAAAGGGAAGAGAGAGACTAAACGAAGTGTACTCTAGGTGCCGCCGAGCCCTATTGACCGCTCTCGTCCCCTTGTGCCCCCGCCCCACCGAGACTCTTACCTGCCCGCCGCCTCACCTCGCCGGCGATCGATGAGGCAGTTGACTTAAGGATCACCGACACTCTTTTCCCCTTTCGTGTTGAGGAAATGTTTTCACTCGTCAGTCTCAAAGGTTTTTAGTCTTGTATATGTGGCATTAGTCTTTCTTCCCTGGAACGACTTGAGCCACGTAACAGCAGCAACAACAAGAACAACATCAAAATAACAATATGCTCTCTTTCCTTCCGTGGTGAGGAAATGTTTTCATTCTCCAGCTCAAGTCTTAGAAGTTTTTAGTCTTGTTTCTTCGCATTACTCTTTCTTCTTGGAACAACACGAGGCACTTGACGACTGAAAAGAAACAACTCTGCTTTTTCCTTTCGTGTTAAGGAAAAAGTTACACTGCCCAATTTGACTCTTCGGTAGAGAAGTTTTGCCGTGTCCTTTTTGTAATATCTCTTTCGCACACATACTCGGCTCAAAACGACTGGCATCACTTTTTTCTCTCCGTGCCAAAGAAATTATTTTATATACCAGCTCGTCTTGGTGCTTCAAGTTTCTTTTATCGTGTGGCTCTTTATGCAAGTCTCTCAACAGCATGAAAGAATATACTTACACATTCATGCTTCTTTAACGCCGCACCTTCTCGTCAAGTGCTGAATGACGTAAAAATAAGAGATAAACGAAAAATATTACATCTTGCAAAGCACATGGCATCCCAGTCTCTCCCTCTCATCGTGTTTTTTTTTCACTCTTAGCCTTCCGCTTAGCCATGTCACAACGCATAGACCGCCACTCCCTTCCCGCTAAAAACTAGCCAATGTAAGTTCTCCGTTGTTGGTAATTGTGCGGTCATTGCCTCGATTGCTAGTAATAAGAGCAAGGGACTTTGACCAGTTTTCAATTGTTCCGTAACTTTGTACTGTGAAGATGTATGTGTGTGTGTGTGGGGGGGGAAGGAGGAGGAAGATGAGGAGGAGAAAGAGAAAGAGGAAAATAATGCCGATGATGATGAGGAGGGAGAGGAAACGGAGGTAAAAAAACTAATGAGGAGGAGGGAGAATGACGTCACAGAGGAGGTCAAGGAGAAAAAAAAAAAAGAGGACAAAGAAAGAAGAGGAGAAGGCGGTAGAGGCGGCTGTGATGGGGTTAATGGGTGCAGTGGTGGTTGTGGCGGCCGTGGTGCACTAACATGGATGACGCAGGAGGAAGGCAAAGTGTGTGCTGGCTTACCTTACCACATCGAAATCTTGAAGTACGAACCAACAAAGAATTTCAAGTGCCAGACGAGACTTTGAACTCGCCCTTCAGCTCACCTCAGTCTTTCGCTCTAAATCCTCCTAGAAAATATAAGCAAAAGAAAAAAAAGAACTTTGTTGATGACTGTAAAATTTGTTGCCAAAGAAATCTAAACCTAAATTGCAAAAGTGCGTTTAACAGCGGTTGATCCTAATGTATCTGTCACCGTTATCATAATCACCCTCGTAATTCTGCCTCATAAACCTTTATTAAACTCGGAAAGGTTGGCAGAATGCAAAATAAAACGTTATACAGCTTATAATGGCTTAATCAGCAGCGTATAAAAAAGGGGGAGGGGGGGCTACTCGGTCATCCCGCCTCATCCAAACTTTACCAGTATCCTCGTTTTACTTTCTCTCCTTGAACGATGAATGAACGAGAAGTCAAAAGAGTATCCAGAAATCCCTTTTATTTAGCCATATCTTGTGACTAGTGAGACGTGCCACACCACTTGTCTTTTCCATGAACATATAGACGCCACTAAACTTGATGCGAAAACTATAGAAAACTAACGATGCGCCTAATAGTTGTTAGTAACCCCAGCCTCAACACAAAAAGAAAACACATAAAAATGCAGACATTGGTTTCTAACAGGCCACACGCTTTTAGCCATTAACACAGTGGGCGAAGAGCCAGCGATAATCCCAACAGTCATCATTGAAACCCAAAGCTGCCGTCATCCAGGCTTACAGTTTGTCATGTAAATACAGGTTCATCCCTCTCGGCGCCAATGCCCACAGTAATAGGTTTAACCCCATGCTGCCGTACAGAATAATACCACCATGGGAAGACTCAGTCATGCTTCGCCAGAAACAATCGGGAGTGCTCTCATCAAGCTCACATGCCGGTGCCACTGGTTACCGTCTCTCAAATAACAACGTTCACATCCATCCCTGGAGTTAAGTAGCCATCTTGAACTCCTGCCCCGTGACTGATGAAGGCACGGTACAAACAACAAGCAAAAGTTCACTAGGTCTGGTTATATATTGAGAAAAAGATAGAAAAAAGTTTTGATAAGGAAGGCAACGTAGAATCCTGTCAATCCAATTAAATTGTTTTCGTCTTATTATGGCACGGTTCAGGGGATTGTGTTCCAACGACGACAAAGGAAGTAGTTGTTTAATTACCGGCTATTACTAAAACTACAGGCTCACGGCGTAGATGGGAAAGTTTTGAACTGGATTATGGCGTGGCTTAAGCTTGCTATTGTTAACGCTAGCCTGGATTTTGTTTTCGCTGGCTTGCCAGCGATACGCGCGGCAGTCTGGTCACACCACATGCAAAGTCCTCTAGCTAGCTAGCTAGCGGATCATATCATAGCAACACTAGCCGCTATGGAGGAAGTACTTCTTGAATTCGCTCTGTCCACAATTACTCTTGCCACTTGTTTTGTAGCCAGTGAGGACTTACAGAAGAAAAGAAAAGTGAAACGAAAGTGGATAAGACCATGGCTGGCAAGTGTGTTCGCTCTTGCTCTTGCTCTTGCTGTACAGGTGACCCGTTGGAAAGTCACCGAGGTCAAATGAGAACTGAATATTATATTTCCATTAAAGAAAAAAAATACATTTGGAAATTTTCTTGTATTGTCGTCTAGCTCTTTTGTTACGCATTTAAAGTCCCTCCCCAAAAAAGAAATGGAATATTTTTTTGATCGCATGTATGCTGAATAAACGATAGTTTCTTATTACCTTCCATTCGGCTACCGCTATCGCTAGCAGTACGGCCAGTGAAAACGGTTCGTATCGATAGCTCAAAGCAGCCGGTACCAATCGCTTGTGCAGCGCAAATGGCTGCCCGATCAAGCCGTACCGCTGGATCCAGCGATAGCAGTAGCTAGTGTGACCGCACCTTTAATGGTAGAAAGTAGAGAGTGCAAATCAATGGTCTGAATGGGGCAGTGTTACGAGTGCAGTCCCGCAGGGGTCGGTGCTGGGTCCACTGCTTTTTATTATTTACATCAATGATTTGGACACAGGAATTAGCAGTGATGTCAGTAAGTTCGCAGATGATACCAAGATCGGTAGAGTAATCCAATCAGACCAGGACTCTAGCGTTCTCCAGGATGAGTTTCACAGACTATATGATTGGGCGGGGAAGTGGCAGATGGAATTTAATGTTGGGAAGTGGAGTATTCTGAGTGTAGGTAGGAATAATCCCTCACACAATTACTCCTTAAATGACACTCCGCTAAGCAGGTCTTGATGTGAGAGACTTAGGAGTCCTCGTGAGCGCTGACCTCCGGAGTAGGGCTCAATGCATTCAGGCTAAAAATCGAGCAAATAGAGTACTGGGTCTCATCTCAATGAGCGTAAGCAATAGGAGCGCTGAAGTCATCCTCAAACTTTACTTAGCACTAGTTAGACCTCATCTCGATTATGCAATTCAGTTCTGGTCATCCTAATATAGAATGGATATCAAGATGTTAGAATCTGTACAGAGAAGGATGACAAAAATTATTCAAAGGGTGAGAAACTTGTCTTATGAGGATAGACTTAAGCATTTAAATCTACACTCTCTAGAAAGGCGAAGGTTGCGAGGAGACCTGATCGAAGCTTATAAATGGATGAAGGGCTTTAATAAAGGGGATGTCAATAGTGTTTTGGTTATAAAAGAAAAAGGTAGGACACGTAGCAATGGATTTGAGTTAGATAAATTCAGACTCAACAAACACATAAGCAAGAATTGGTTTAACAATAGAGTGGTGGATGAATGGAACAGACTTGGCAGTCATGTTGTGGATGCCAATTCCATAGATGCATCAAGAAGAGGTTGGATAAATTCATGGATAGTGAGGTAAGGTGGGGTTAGGATTACAGGAGCTGCCTTATATAGACCAACTGGCCTCTTGCAGACCCCCTACGTTCTTATGTTCTTATGTAACATACCCTTGTTTGGTGGTGGAATTTTGTTTCTGCCTCACGGAAATAATAAACGAGAGTGTTGTGGTGGTGTGTTGTGGTGGTGTGTTGTGATGGTGTGTTGTGGTGGTGTGTTGTGATGGTGTGTTGTGGTGGTGTGTTGTGGTGGTGTGTTGTGGTGGTGTGTTGTATTGATGTATTGTGGTGGTGTGTTGTGGTGGTGTTGTGGTGATGTGTTGTATTGTTGTGGTGGTGTGTTGTGGTGGTGTGTTGTGGTGATGTGTTGTGGTGGTGTGTTGTGGTGGTATGATGTAATGATGTATTGTGGTGGTGTGTTGTATTGTTGTGGTGGTGTGTTGTGGTGGTGTGTTGTGGTGATGTGTTGTGGTGGTGTGTTGTGGTGGTGTGTTGTGGTGATGTGTTGAGGTGGTGTGTTGTGGTGGTGTGTTGTGGTGATGTGTTGAGGTGGTGTGTTGTGGTGGTGTGTTGTATTGATGTGTTGTGGTGGTGTGTTGTATTGATGTGTTGTGGTGGTGTGTTGTGGTGGTGTGCTGTGGTAGTGTGTTGTATTGATGTGTTGTGGTGGTGTGTTGTGGTGGTGTGCTGTATTGATGTGTTGTGGTGGTGTGTTGTGGTGGTGTGTTGTAGTGATGTGTTGTGGTGGTGTGTTGTGGTGGTGTGTTGTATTGATGTGTTGTGGTGGTGTGTTGTGGTGGTGTGTTGTATTGATGTGTTGTGGTGGTGTGTTGTGGTGGTGTGTTACAGTGGTGTGTTATAGTGGTGTGTTGTGGTGGTGTGTTGTGGTGGTGTGTTACAGTGATGTGTTGTGGTGGTGTGTTGTGGTGGTGTGTTGTGGTGGTGTGTTACAGTGGTGTGTTGTGGTGGTGTGTTGTGGTGGTGTGTTACAGTGATGTGTTGTGGTGGTGTGTTGTGGTGGTGTGTTACAGTGGTGTGTTGTGGTGGTGTGTTGTGGTGGTGTGTTACAGTGATGTGTTGTGGTGGTGTGTTGTGGTGGTGTGTTACAGTGGTGTGTTATAGTGATGTGTTGTGGCGGTGTGTTGTGGTGTTGTGTTGTGGTGGTGTGTTGTGGTGGTGTGTTGTGGTGGTGTGTTGCCGTGGTGTGTTTTCGTGTTGTGTTCGTGTGTTGTGTTGTGGCGGTGTGTTTTCGTGTTGTGTTGTTGTGGTGTGTTGTGGTGGTGTGTTGTCGCGGTGTGTTGTGGTGGTGTGTTGGCGTGGTGTGTTGTGGTGGTGTGTTGTGGTGTGTGTAGTGGTGTTGTGGTGGTGTGTGTGGTGTGTTGTTGTGGTGTGTTGTGGTGGTGGTGTGTTGTGGTGGTGGTGTGTTGATGTGGTGTGTGTGTGTGGTGGTGGTGTGGTGTGTTGTGGTGGTGTGTTGTGGTGGTGTGTTGTAGTGGTGTGTTGTGGTGGTGTGTTGTGGTGGTGTGTTGTGGTGGTGTGTTGTGGTGGTGTGTTGTGGTGTGTTGTGGTGGTGTGTTGTGGTGGTGTGTTGTGGTGGTGTGTTGTGGTGGTGTGTTACAGTGGTGTGTTGTGGTGGTGTGTTGTGGTGGTGTGTTGTGGTGGTGTGTTGTGGTGGTGTGTTGTGGTGGTGTGTTGTGGTGGTGTGTTGTGGTGGTGTGTTGTGGTGGTGTGTTACAGTGGTGTGTTGTGGTGGTGTGTTGTGGTGGTGTGTTACAGTGGTGTGTTGTGGTGGTGTGTTACAGTGGTGTGTTGTGGTGGTGTGTTGTGGTGGTGTGTTACAGTGGTGTGTTGTGGTGGTGTGTTGTGGTGGTGTGTTGTGGTGGTGTGTTGTGGTGGTGTGTTGTGGTGGTGTGTTACAGTGGTGTGTTGTGGTGGTGTGTTGTGATGGTGTGTTGTGGTGGTGTTGTGGTGGTGTGTTGTGGTGGTGTGTTGTGGTGGTGTGTTGTGGTGGTGTGTTGTGGTGGTGTGTTGTGGTGGTGTGTTGTGGTGGTGTGTTGTGGTGGTGTGTTGTGGTGGTGTGTTGTGGTGGTGTGTTGTGGTGGTGGTGGTGTGCTGTGGTAGTGGTGGTGTGTTGGGGTGGTGTGTTGTGGTGGTGTGTTGTGGTGGTGTGTTGTGGTGGTGTGTTGTGGTGGTGTGTTGTGGTGGTGTGTTGTGGTGGTGTGTTGTGGTGGTGTGTTGTGGTGGTGTGTTGTGGTGGTGTGTTGTGGTGGTGTGTGTGTTGTGGTGGTGTGTGGTGGTGTGTTACAATGGTGTGTTGTGGTGGTGTGTGTTGGTGGTGTGTTGTGGTGGTGTGTTGTGGTGGTGTGTTCAAGTGGTGTGTTGTTGTGGTGTGTTGTGGTGGTGTGTTGTGGTGGTGGTGTGTTGCTGTGGTGGTGGTGTGTTGGGGTGGTGTGTTGTGGTGGTGGTGTGTTGTGGTGGTGTGTTGTGGTGGTGTGTTGTGGTGGTGTGTTACAGTGGTGTGTTGTGGTGGTGTGTTGTGGTGGTGTGTTTGGGTGGTGTGTTGTGGTGGTGTGTTGTGGTGGTGTGTTGTGGTGGTGTGTTGTGGTGGTGTGTTGTGGTGGTGTGTTGTGGTGGTGTGTTGTGGTGGTGTGTTACAATGGTGTGTTGTGGTGGTGTGTTGTGGTGGTGTGTTGTGGTGGTGTGTTGTGGTGGTGTGTTGTGGTGGTGTGTTGTGGTGGTGTGTTGTGGTGGTGTGTTGTGGTGGTGTGTTGTGGTGGTGGTGTGTTGTGGTGGTGGTGGTGTGTTGTGGTGGTGGTGTGTTGTGGTGGTGTGTTGTGGTGGTGGTGTGTTGTGGTGGTGGTGGTGTGTTGGGGTGGTGTGTTGTGGTGGTGGTGTGTTGTGGTGGTGTGTTGTGGTGGTGTGTTGTGGTGGTGTGTTCCTATGGTGTGTTGGGGTGGTGTGTTGTGGTGGTGGTGTGTTGTGGTGGTGTGTTGTTGTGGTGGTGGTGTGTTGTGGTGGTGTGCTGTGGTGGTGGTGTGTTGTGGTGGTGTGTTGTGGTGGTGTGTTACAATGGTGTGTTGTGGTGGTGTGTTGTGGTGGTGTGTTGTGGTGGTGTGTTACAATAGTGTGTTGTGGTGGTGTGTTGTGGTGGTGTGTTACAATAGTGTGTTGTGGTGGTGTGTTGTGGTGGTGTGTTACAATAGTGTGTTGTGGTGGTGTGTTACAATAGTGTGTTGTGATGGTGTGTTGTGGTGGTGTGTTGTGGTGGTGTGTTGTGATGGTGTGTTGTGGTGGTGTGTTGTAGTGATGTGTTGTGGTGGTGTGTTGTGGTGGTGTGTTGTGGTGGTGTGTTGTGGTGGTGTGTTGTGGTGGTGTGTTGTGGTGGTGTGTTGTGGTGGTGTGTTGTGGTGGTGTGTTGTGGTGGTGTGTTGTGGTGGTGTGTTGTGGTGGTGTGTTACAATGGTGTGTTGTGGTGGTGTGTTGTGGTGGTGTGTTACAATGGTGTGTTGTGGTGGTGTGTTGTGGTGGTGTGTTGTGGTGGTGTGTTGTGGTGGTGTGTTACAATGGTGTGTTGTGGTGGTGTGTTGTGGTGGTGTGTTGTGGTGGTGTGTTATAATGGTGTGTTGTGGTGGTGTGTTGTGGTGGTGTGTTACAATGGTGTGTTGTGGTGGTGTGTTGTGGTGGTGTGTTGTGGTGGTGTGTTACAATGGTGTGTTGTGGTGGTGTGTTGTGGTGGTGTGTTGTGGTGGTGTGTTGTGGTGGTGTGTTACAATGATGTGTTGTGGTGGTGTGTTGTGGTGGTGTGTTACAATGGTGTGTTGTGGTGGTGTGTTGTGGTGGTGTGTTGTGGTGGTGTGTTACAATGGTGTGTTGTGGTGGTGTGTTGTGGTGTGTTGTGGTGGTGTGTTACAATGGTGTGTTGTGGTGGTGTGTTGTGGTGGTGTGTTGTGGTGGTGTGTTGTGGTGGTGTGTTACAATGGTGTGTTGTGGTGGTGTGTTGTGGTGGTGTGTTGTGGTGGTGTGTTGTGGTGGTGTGTTGTGGTGGTGTGTTGTGGTGGTGTGTTACAATGGTGTGTTGTGGTGGTGTGTTGTGGTGGTGGTGTGTTGTGGTCGTAGTGTGTTGTGGTGAGGTGTGTTGTCGTGGTGTGTTACAATGGTGTGTTGTGGTGGTGTGTTGTGGTGGTGTGTTGTGGTGGTGTGTTACAATGGTGTGTTGTGGTGGTGTGTTGTGGTGGTGTGTTGTGGTGGTGTGTTACAATGGTGTGTTGTGGTGGTGTGTTGTAGTGGTGTGTTGTGGTGGTGTGTTGTGGTGGTGTGTTGTGGTGGTGTGTTACAATGGTGTGTTGTGGTGGTGTGTTGTGGTGGTGTGTTACAATGGTGTGTTGTGGTGGTGTGTTGTGGTGGTGTGTTGTGGTGGTGTGTTGTGGTGGTGTGTTCCTCTGGGGTGTTGTGGTGTTGTGGTGGTGTGTTGTGGTGGTGTGTTGTGGTGGTGTGTTACAATGGTGTGTTGTGGTGGTGTGTTGTGGTGGTGTGTTACAATGGTGTGTTGTGGTGGTGTGTTGTGGTGGTGTGTTGTAGTGATGTGTTGTGGTGGTGTGTTGTGGTGGTGTGTTGTAGTGTTGTGTTGTGGTGGTGTGTTGTAGTGATGTGTTGTGGTGGTGTGTTGTAGTGGTGTGTTGTGATGATCAATTGCAGTGCTGTGTTGTCATAATGCGCCGCCATTATGTTGTGTTGTAGTGTTGTGTTGCAGCGGTGTATTGTAGCGGTGTGCTGTAGTGTTATGTTATAATGTTGTGCCCCCAGTGTGTTATGTCAGTGATTTGTTTTTTAATAATGTTTTTTTTATTATTATATTTTACTAATTTATTTTGCGTGCATTAATTTTGTTGTTGCACATTAGGCATTTACATAAAAAGAATTGCACTGTCACTCCGAAACCTTATGGCACGTGCCGGCCGATGACGTGCGGCCTTCACGCCCTCCAGCCCGTCCCTGCGTGTCGGGCTCCGCACTGGGGGACGCGAGGAATGTGACAAGGCGCGGTGACTCTGAGTGACATGACAAGAGGGGTAGGTCTCTAATTCCACCTAATGTCAGGTCCATTATGTCCACCCCTGACTGACGTCATACCACAATCAGCCAATCAGACATCAGTACGGGCTGATGGTGACTGTTCTTGTATTTCCATGTGAAGGTTGTCCTACATCGGCACCTCAAATTTGTGTAGTTAAATATTTCCGTTATATTGCCGTAAAGTGCAAGTTGTCTAAATCTTTTACAATCGATATTCTTAATCATTCTTTACTTGTTTGTTAACGTGGTACTAAATTCATGTTAAATGCATAAGTCCGTGTTGACCTTGGTACCCTTTGACCCCATTCGCCGCCTCCCGTGAGCCTTACAGCTCCTTGACTGTAAGTTAAGGAGCCGAACTTGCCCAAGCTGTGCGGCGGACCCTGGCCCCTGCGGACAGCTACAAAGGCTGACTTTTGAAGTAGTCCAATTTGGTCTTTAGTAGTGACTCCTTTGGTCCTGAAAAGGCCTAGTTAGTAAAGTTGGTTCTGTTTTCTATTTTTTGGATTTTATATTTTACATTAGAATATTTTTTGTATTATGCTTCAAATATTTTATAGTCACTTCTTACCCCTTCCTCAATTATTCATTGTAAAACCAACAGTTTTTTCCATTCAGTTTCATTTCATCTTCCTTTGTTGTTGAACACTCTCACCTTCAATCAAGCTCCTCTCTCCACCACCACCCCTCCTTTCTTCCCGTCCTCTTCTCTCCTCATACGTTCTCTCTCCCCGTCTCCCCTCCAGCCTGCGTATATACCTCCTTCCCTTGCCTACTTCTCCACGCCCCCTTTTCACCGCCCTTCGAGTCCTGAATAAACTATAGTGAAATCTGCTTGTTTGTCCCTCATAATGTTTGTGTTTTTTTCCCTTGTGTTTAGCTTGGTTCGAGAACTGGCAAAGTGGGTCGATGCATATAGGTAGCATGAGATAGTGGGGCCCTTTACAGGTGCCGGACCGGCGGAGGGGCAGAGGCACAATACATATCTGGTGCTACTGACGGCCGGAGAAAATAGGATCCACCAGACTTGACAGAAAAGCTGCCACTCGATTGATTTATGTTGTTCGCCCGGCTGCGTCGTGGAAGGGAGAGGGACGCGCGCGGGACACCCTCCTTTCACTTCCGTTTATTATTTTCTCTCTCTCTTTGCTTCCATATTTTGCTACAAGAACACGACTGACAAAAGAGATTTCGTTCAAAATTTTCTAAGACTGCATCTCATGTTTGTTCTCTTCGAAATTTCATAAAATTATGCAGCCACTACAAACATGACTTACATCGGTGAAGGTATTAGAAAAAAAAACATCTTAGCAAATCAGCCCAACAAGACAAGATACAGAGAAGAGTTAAAAGAGGGACGGAAAAAGAACTCACACCCATCACAACATAAATAACCCACACACCCACGGCAGCTCAGGCGCTTCACGCACCCACTTCAGCCAACACGAGAGCTCTAGCGTTTCCTTCTCCTCCACATTTCGTAGTTGATGCACGACCTCGGCTCCAACGTAAAACGATTCCACCATTTTTAGGACGAAATTTTGTTTCAAGCATAATTAAAGCTGAAAACTTTTAGGCTGAAGCAGGACGGCCCTGTGCGAGGATGCGTGTTAATATAGTGAGGGACGAGGAAGGGCGCGGGTCAATGGAGGACCAGGGAAGAGGAAAGCGTAAGAGGAGGAAAGGGGAGCGGGAGAAGAGGTGGGAAGCATGAACAACGCGGCGAGGTTTGCCATCCGGAAGGCGCTGGGAGAGGGAAAGAGAGGATGGGAAATATATATGCGTTTCGGTGGCAGGAGAGTGGGAGAGGAGAGGCTGAGCACGTGCGGGACATCGAAACAAGAGAGGAGGAAGAAGGAAGCGAGTGAAAAATGAAAGTTGATGAAGAAATGAGAGAACTAAGGGACGAGTGACATAAAAGTACGAGGGGGAGGAGGAAACACGTACAGGAGGGTGAAATTAGCTAGGCAGGAGGAATGAAGGGGAGGAGTGAGCAGGTTTCAAGTTCTGGGAGGTAAGGTAAGACAGCGGGCGCGAGGGGGACGCTGTATGCACCAAGGAAAATAGAGAGCGAGACCTCGAGCCTTGAGACTAATTACGAGACGAGATGCTCTGTGTTTACCGTCTTCTGCTTTTGTTACTCGCCCTCTTCACTTGACTCGGCTCTCGGCATCTCGCCTTCCTACGTCTTTTTTCTCCTACTCCTCCTCTTCCCTCTTGCTCCCCTCCTCCTCCTCCTGCCTGCTCCTTCTCCTACTCCTCCTCCTCATCCTCATTCACCTCCTCACCCTCCTTCCCTTCTCTTTCCCTTGCTCATTCTCCTCCTCCTCCTCCTCCTCATCCTCATTCACCTCCTCATCCTCCTTTCCTTCTTCTCTTTCCCTTGCTCCTTCTCCTCCTCCTCCTCCTCCTCCTCCTCCTTCTCTTTCATCTCCTTCACCAGCCTCTTCTTTTCCTCCTCCTCATCCCTCTCAAACACACACTCACAAACACAAACAAACACACTAATGCAAACCCACACACAAACACACAAACATAAACCGCACACAAACACACAAAACACCCCCCCCACACACACACACATACACAAACAACCTTCCCCCCTCCACACAAACACGCGCGCACACACACCACACGATTCTACGTCCATCCTTTAATTTTGTCCCCTTCTTCCTCAATTTCTCCTTCTCCCCCTCCTCCTCCTCCTCGTCTTTGTCCTCTTCAGCCACAGTATCTCCCATTCTTTTCCTCCCCAAGGCTCCTCCCTCATTTGTAGCGTCTCATCTCTTCTCTCCTGTTTCTTCAATAACTTTTTTCAATCCTGTAGATGCTCCATAACAACTCCCCTCCCTCCCTTCCTTCTTCCCCTCCCTTTTCTTCTCTCCATTGCAGGCCGGCGATCTTTCTCTCCAATATTTTTTTTTCTTATGATGTATTTTTGTTCTTCCTTTTCATTCTTTCCTCCCTTCTTTTTTTCTTCCTCTTCCCTCTTCCCCTATTTTTTTTTCACATGCGTTTTCTTCTTTTTCTCTCTCTCTCTCTCTCTCTCTCTCTCTCTCTCTCTCTCTCTCTCTCTCTCTCTCTCTCTCTCTCTCTCTCTCTCTCTCTCTCTCTTGCTTCTTTCCATTTTCATTTTTATTATTTTCTCTAGTCCTGTTTTTATATCATTCATTTTTACGCCCTGTTCTTCACTGATATTATTTTTCCTTTTAATTTTGCTCACATCCATCCTTCCCTTCTTTCTATTCTTCCTTCTTTTTTTTCCTTCCTTTCTTCATCCCTTCTTTCCATTCGCTCATCCCTTCCTCCATCCTCACCTCCTCCTCTCCTTCCATCATTCCTCTCCATTTGATACGTTCATCCTTTCCTCGCTCCCTCTTTCCCTTCCTCACTTCGTCCCTCCTCTCTCTCTCTCTCTTCCCTTATTCCTTCTTTTCTATCTTCGGTCCTTCCTCCTTTCTCCGTCCCTCCCTCTCTCTCCTCCTTCCTTCCTTCTTTCCCAGCTTCCTTCCTCCCTTCCTCTCTCCTCTCCTTTCATATTTTTTTCTTCCTTTTTAATTAATTTAATCACCCATTCCTCCCCTGGCCTTCTTTTTCCTTCCTTCCTTCCTTCCTTCCTTCCCTTCATTTTACATCTCTTCCTTCCTTTTTTCCTTCCTTCCTTCCTTCCTTTTTACCTGCCTTCCTTTTTATCTTCCTTCCTTCCGTCCCTCCATTTTACCTTCCTTCCCTCCTTCATTCTTTCATTCCTTCCCTCATTCATTGAGGGGGAGGCGGTGGCTGAATCGACAGAGTAACACCACCGCGTTCAGGAGGACGCGAGTTCAATCCCCGCCCGGTGCCACCAAGCTGGGATTTATGCTGTCCAGAAGACCACCTATCAACATGGACTCTAGATTCTAGATTAGGAGGGCTAAAGGAGAGAGCAGAGAGCCAGCCATGCAAGATGGATGGCGCCACTACACTCGCTCGCGCCAGAACGGGCTGCTGACCCATCACCAACCCACCGGAAAGCCTTGGGCCGATCATCAGGCCCTCATTCAATCATTCAATCATTCATTCAGTCTGTTCTTCCTTCTTCCTTCCTTCCTTCCTTTTACCTTTCTTCCTTCCTGCTTTTCCTCCGTTTTATATCCTCCCTTCCTTCTTACCCTCCTTAATTGCCTCCTTTCTTCTCTCCATCCGTCATTCTTAACCTTCAACCTCCCTCCTTACCTCTCTCCTTCCCTTCCTTCCTACATTTAATTGGAAGCCCGGCTCTTCATGTCTCATTGGAAGAGCAGCCCCCCCCTCCCCCCCATTCTCTCTCTCTCTCTCTCTCTCTCTCTCTCTCTCTCTCTCTCTCTCTCTCTCTCTCTCTCTCTCTCTCTCTCTCTCTCTCTCTCTCTCTCTCTCTCTCTCTCTCTCTCTCTCTCTCTCTCTCTCTCTCTCTCTCTCTCTCTCTCTCTCTCTCTCTCTCTGACACGCATCCAATATTGAAATTGAGCAACACGGCAAACGCAAAAAATATATATTGTTTAAATTTATCATCAATATTTCTTGCCCATATTCCAGAAAACAACTTATAAAAGAACGGGAAAACAAATAGAGAAAACCCTACAGCCGCCGCGAATACAAATATGGCTGCATTGTTTATTGTATTGGTAGGTCCTTAACAGAAGGTCTCTAGTGCCGATAAACATGGCCTGACCGAGCTCTCTCTCCCCCGCCCACTTCCTTTGTTTAACGTAGGGTTGGCTCTTGACATACTTCACCTTCGAGTTTGGAGATTCGTGAACTATCGTATTCTTTTAGGGACAAATAGATGATGGTAATTGAGAAAGTGGTATGGTCTGTGAAAGAGGGTGAAGAGAAAAGGGCGAGGAGCAGCGGAAGAGGAAATGGGGAAGACGTAGATGGAAAAGAACGAACGAATAAAAGAAAAGAAAGAAAAGCAGAGAAAGAAAGGGTAGAAAGACTAAGAAGAGAATAAAAGAGAGAAGATCAAGAAAATGATGAGGAAGGAAAAATACAAAGAGAAAAGAAGAGAAAAAGACAAAGGAAAGGGCGATGTAAAAAGATTATGAGGAAACGAAAGGATGAATAACGGATTTTGAGGTGATAATAGACCGCATTGGTTATACACGCAGCGCCACACGCGGCCGCTTGGAGAACTGTGTAGGAGATACTTGGCGTAGTGAACTCTGTTCTTTTTTTTATTTCAGGATACCGGAATACAAATTATTGTTTGGAAGCAAATGTCCAAACATGGTACCAGCCGGTTGGAAAAAAAAACTCACCCTAGTTCGTAGGTTTCAAGGTCTGCGTCGATTTATAGTAAATATGCTCACTGAGAGGCGAATCTATGCGGGACCGTATCCACGTTATGAACTTTAGAAATACAGTCCAGAAGGCAGTATGGGATGTTTCGTCTCCCGAATAATTAGATTATTGCTATTTTGCTTACTAGCATATAATACAATTCAGTTTCATCCAGTTTCTAGTATGTAATTCAATTTGATGTTAGATGGGTATGATTTCTAAAGGTAAGATTATTTTTACTTCTGGTCTTAAAGTAAATGTTTTACACACAAGGTGGTGCGGTAGAAAACACCGAAACTATGAAAAAGCGGTGAATGAAGAGTAAAGCGTCGCCGCTGCCATGGAGACGCAGACGAGAGGCCTCAAGCAGCGGAAAGGCGAACTGATACAGCCAATACAGCTGGGTGCAACAGGAAATGATAAGAAAAATGAATTTGTCGAAGAAAATGAAACCAAAAAAAACGATAAGAAAAAGAAAACAGATAACGAGGTAATCAGGAAGCAGAGTAAAAAAATAACAGGATATTGAACTTAAATGAATATAGAAAGGAAAGCAATTAGACGACCAGGATATAAAAAACAAGGCAAAAAAATACAAAGCAAAAAAAGAAATCGAGGGTACGTAGTTAAAGAAAGAAAAATCGCAACATCACTATACTTACGCACTTAGAAGATCCGCATGATGTACAGGAGCTCCAAACACTTGATTTGTAGCTCAATTACCCGTGGCCGGAGTAAGTGATTCCATCCCAAGGGCTGGTAAGCAAGCAAAAAAGAGAGAGAGAGAGAGAGAGAGAGAGAGAGAGAGAGAGAGAGAGAGAGAGAGAGAGAGAGAGAGAGAGAGAGAGAGAGAGAGAGAGAGAATTTACAAAGATATATTTACATAGAAAATCAGACCACACAGACACCATGGTCAGGACTAGGTGGTCTGTCCTTAAACCTAAGTGATTCTACATTAATCAGATGGCTCCAAAACTTTGCATTTCAAGTCTAGTTAATATTAAGTTGAAGGAAGTGTCGGTCGATCTTGTTTTTGAAGGAGTCAATCGTGTTACACTGGACCACTGAAGGTGGGAGCTTATTCCATTCTCGCACTACAACGTTGGTGAAGAAAAGTTTGGTGCAGTCTGAATTTACTTGTCTGCATTTAAGTTTTGTGCCATTATTCTTCGTTCGCAAAGTGTCATCGATCATAAACAATTTTATTTTATCCACATTCTTGAATCCATTAAGTATTTTAAAACATTCGATAAGTTTTCCTCGGAGGCGACGTTTCTCAAGGGAGAATATGTTAAGGATGGAAAGCCTCTCGTCGTGCTGCGCAAGGAAGGGATCATTTTTGTTGCCCGACGCTGAACACCTTCTGATTTAGCAATGTCCTTTGCATGGTGGGGAGACCAAAACTGTACAGCATATTCCAAGTGGGGTCTGACTAAACTATTGTAGAGCGGGAGTATTACTTCTTTAATTTTTAATAAAAAAGTTTCTTTTAATGAAGCCCAACATTCTGTTCGCTTTATTTGCTGCATCGATGCATTGCTGTAAGAATTTGAGGTTTGACGCGATTTTGACACCAAGGTCTTTGACGCATTGAACGCTTTTGAGTTTGACGCCGCGCATTTCGTAATCGAACTTCTTATTTTTTGTTCCAACTTGAAGGACCTGGCACTTGTCTACATTAAAGGGCATCTCCCATTTATCAGACCAAGCTGGAGAGAGAGAGAGAGAGAGAGAGAGAGAGAGAGAGAGAGAGAGAGAGAGAGAGAGAGAGAGAGACCGAGACTGTCACTGTCACTGTCACTCAGACTCAGACTCAGACTCAGGCTCAGGCTCTGGCTCTGGCTCTGGCTCTGGCTGTGTGAGTGTGTGAGTGTGTGTGTATGTATGAGTATGAGTATGAGTGTGTGTGTGTGTGTGTGTGTGTGTGTGTGTGTGTGTGTGTGTGTTTACGGATCCACAGAGCTAGCTAACAAGAGGCAGAAAAAGAAAAAAATGAAGTAAGAAAGGAAAAAAGAAAACTCAGACAGGCATTGGTGCTCATTTTAGCCTTCAGTCGATGGGGTTGGGGGAGGGGAAAAGGGAGTACCAGAAGCAGAAAGTAGAGGAGGCAGGAGGAAGGGCTTAGCTGGAGAGAATTGAAGAGGATGGGGTCTCTCAGGGGAGGGTAAAGAGGTGCTAGGGGGCAGGAAAAGAGGGAGCAAATAAGAGCACCATTCCCGTGTGCGGCCACAAAATCCGATTGGTTTCTGGCTGATGAAATTAGGGTCTTCGGTGGACCGGTGGCGCCGTGCTGCGGGAATCAATCCAACTAAAGACAAGTTTGGGGGCTATGTATTTTCTTATACTCTCACCCATCTGCCTGTTTAGTTTAGTTAGTCTGTTCGTCTGTCTGTATGTCTCTCTCTCTCTCTCTCTCTCTCTCTCTCTCTCTCTCTCTCTCTCTCTCTCTCTCTCTCTCTCTCTCTCTCTCTCTCTCTCTCTCTCTCTCTCTCTCTCTCTCTCTCTCTCTCTCTCTCTCTCTCTCTCTCTCTCTCTCTCTCTCTCTCTCTCTCTCTCTCTCTCTCGTTTACATAACATTTTATATAATCAACTATAAATTCAAGAAGACGAAGGTTCGCATCCCGCCCGGCGCGACAAACAAGCTGGCAATATTTCAGTCGTCGCCTACCCACATGCTGTCCTGAAGACCATCTATCAACCTGGACTTTAGACTCTCTCGAAAAGATAATTATCAAAGATTAGTTCTGGGGATCAGCGTGAGCCAAGCAAGATGGCGCCTCTACAGATACTTGCGCCACAACGGGCTGGGGCCCACCACCAGTCTCCACCAAAAAAGACTACCGACGCCATAGGCCAAAACGTAATAAAAAAGTAATAGTAGTAGTAATAGTAGTAGTAGTAGTAGTAGTAGTAGTAGTAGTATAGTGAAACCATTTGACCCAGTCTTCACACAGTTCCAACACCTATTTTTTTTTGCTCTCATATGTTATCTATAGCTATATAGAAGAGATAGGTGTTGGGACAGTGTGGCAGAGGAAAGAGGAGGAAAGGACCCGCGGGAGCAAACGTATAAACGTACTCGGCGAAATGGTTTCACTATAGTAGTAGTAGTAGTAGTAGTAGAAGAAGTAGCAGCAGTAGTAGTAGTAGTAGTAGTAATAGCAGTAGTAGTAGCAGTAGTAGTAGTAGTAGTAGTAGTAGTAGTAGTAGTAGAAGTAGTAGTAGTAGTAGTAGTTGTAGTAGTAGTAGTAGTAGTAGTAGTAGAAGTAGAAGAAGAAGTAGTGGTAGTAGTAGTAGTAGCAGTAGTAGTAGTAGTAGTAGTAGTAGTAGTAGTATTTATCGAAAATAATTTACAAAGTATGAAACTATTTCGTTGGTGATGTCTTTCATATGTTATAATTTAGTCCTTTATACTCCGCCTCCTTGACTAAAGCGGGAGCGCCGTTAACTTCCAATTATCAAGTAAAACGACTCCTATGACTAATGATTCACCTGGAGCAGATGGTCATGTTGGCGCCTGGGTGCCCCAGGTGTATACCTCCCACACGGCTTCAGGTGAGCTTTCTCCTTCCTCCTTCAAGTTTTCAGCACCTCGAGTCCCAATGACTGATTCAAGTGACTCTTCTTTGATCTTAATGTGCATTCAATGTTCTCGTTATTCAGGACGTTTCAAGTGTCTCGTTAGGCTCCGCGTACTGGACGCAGCTGACTTATCTGTCTCAACGAGGTCCTTTAACCGCTTCACACGCCAATGGAGGTCGTGAGCGTGTGATGCTCTTGAGATTTATGTTCTAAGTTATATGAGGCGCATTAGCAGTCTTTTCACTGGGTTGTTGAGAAGAGGATAGCAGGTCTTTTATTTTCAGTATGTCATATTGATATGTGTGAGGCGTGACATGAGACGTGAAAGCAACACATATGGAAAACTCGTTTCAGTAAGCATCTCCTTTGGATATGTTAGGTGTACGTCAATTAGTCCTAAAAGAGGGTAAACTGGTACTCCTGCTCAAGACTTGCCCTTACTTACGAACTTACTCCTCAGATCTTGGGTTATAAAAAGAGGCTCAGCCATATCTTCTCAATTCATCATCATCATTATAACTTTCACGTAACCTTCGTTTGGTGTCTCCGTGTAGGGAATATGTGAACTTGGCGAGCCAACTTGGTTTTCTCTCCCTCTCCTTCCCTCCCTCCCTTCCTCCCCTCCTTCCATTCGCATAATTTACTCTTACTCCTTTTCGACCCTTGACTACCCTCTTTTTTCTGGTATTCTCTGTTAATTTTAATTAACTTTATATATATACCTACACACATTACTCTCAAAGAACCTCTTTTCCGTTCAGTTGTCATATTTAGATTAGAATTTACATGCACTTTTTCTTCTTTTGTCTCGGAGCTCTGGGAGTGTTAATGGGATTTTTCAGGAATAAAGACGTAACAATAATTAAACATTTTATCCTTTTTTAACATTTTTTGAAGGGAGGATTTCGCTAAAATTTCGAACAGGTATGTACTCGACAAAACTTTATAGTGGTTTTCCGAATTATGAGAATAATGGTTTTTTTTTCCCTCTGTGTAAGCCTGAGTGTCCTTATCAAGTTTGACTGAATTAAATTAGTGCCGTTAGTATATATATCTTTATCTGATAATTCTTAACAGCTTAAAGACACTGCTCTTAACTTCATGAGAAGTGAGAAAGAAACCTGTATAAATGAAAATGCCAGGGATGCCCTTGTTTATTATGCGATTAATATTTTATCAACTTTCTTTCTGTGAATCGCTGCCACTCTGCTTCACCATCAAGAAGAGTGACTTCAAACAGCGGGGAAAATTATAACACTCAAGTAACGATCACTCACATGCTAATGGCAATGGAGTATTTCCTGCACCACGTTTAAAAGACAATGTGACGAAGATGAACACCGAGGCCATGCGCAGCTTTAGTATATACCCCCAACTTAACCTTTACGTTTCACTCACGACTTCCCTAATTACTGACATGTCACATTTCTTTTGTTTTGACACGCCTGTGGTCTTTCACGGAGTTGGGAGGGGGGGGGGGTAAAGCAGAGGTCGTACAGTCGGTCATAAAAGTAAATCCTACCCAAAGACATGAAATCATATCAAAGCTGACCAAAGTATATTCGCCATTGATAGTCACAAGGGTCCGTCTCTAGCCTCTTTCACTGGTACGGCGGCTGATTTTTTTAGGGGGCAATTGTTCGTCCATCCGGAGCCTAGGGGACTGACTTCCTGCTGTGGAAGAATTTTAAATCCACGTCCCAGCGTAACATGTCATTTGTGCATTTAAATTTGTCAGCCTTCGTGACCCCGCATCACGATTCATTTGAATCCCACAGTTATTTACGTTTTAATTTCAGTTACTCCTGTCATTAACTGATGAAGAAAAGATCACAAGCTAAAAAAATTCAGTCATATATATTCTTTTAACTAATGAAGCGTGACTCAAGACATCACGGCTTGGCTCTTACATAGAAAGACCAGACACCAGAAGACCTATCGGTCTTCTGGTTGAAATGTTGTTAAAAATAAGCAAATATTTTGAAATATTTTTTACCAGTTCATGAATAACCTTATTGTACCTTCTTATTACATTTGACCTATAGCGCATGTAGGCTTTCATTATGGGGCTTGTTGGTCATCCCCGATTAGTTAATGGAGCACACAAGTGTTTCATAGTGTCGCCATCTTCCTTGGCTCATACTGCCCCCCGGAGCTCCACTTGATCCTCTTTAGAGATTTTTGCTAGAGTCGGAGTTGATAGAAGGTCATCAGCAGGACAGCAAGTGGGTTATCTTAGGCGACTCAGTGTCAAATTAAAATTGTCCGCTTATAGCGCCGGGGAGGACTTGAACCCGGGTTCTCCAGGACGTCACGCCCGCACGTTGACCACTCAGCCACCACCTGCCCTTCACTGGGCATCTGTAACAGTACCAATAATAATAATAATAAATATTATTATTATTATTATTATTATTATTATTATTATTATTATTATTATTAATAATAATAATAATAATAATAATAATAATAATAATAATAATAATAATAATAATAATAATAATAATAATAATAATAATAATAATAATAATAATAATAATAATAATAATAATAATAATAATAATAAGAAGAAGAAGAAGAAGAAGAAGAAGAAGAAGAAGAAGAAGAAGAAGAAGAAGAAGAAGAAGAAGAAGAAGAAGAAGAAGAAGAAGAAGAAGAAGAAGAAGAAGAAGAAGAAGAAGAAGAAGAAGAAGAAGAAGAAGAAGAAGAAGAAGAAGAAGAAGAAGAAGAAGAAGAAGAAGAAGAAGAAGAAGAAGAAGAAGAAGAAGAAGAAGAAGAAGAAGAAGAAGAAGAAGAAGAAGAAGAAGAAGAAGAAGATTGATAACAATAGGAAGGATTTATAACCAACACACATCAAGACAAACGCGCAACCCCTCCCCCCCCCCACCCCCCCCCCCCCACACACACACACACATGCGTGTGAGTGATCGTTACTCGAGTGTTGTTACATTATCCCCCCTTGTTTGAAGTCACTCTTCTTGATGGTGAAGTAGAGTGACAGCGACTCAGAGAAAGAAAGTTGACAATATTTTACGCACATAATAAGCAAGGGCATCACCGGCATTATTATTATTATTGCTATTATTATTAGGTATTATTATTATTATTATTATTATTATTATTATTATTATTATTATTATTATTATTATTATTATTATTATTATTATTATTATTATTATTATTATTATTATTATTATTATTATTATTATTATTATTATTATTTTTATTATAATTATTATTATTATTATTATTATTATTATTATTATTATTATTATTATTATTATTATTATTATTATTATTATCATCGTGATGGTGGCAGGGCCCCTGACGCGTCTGCTGATGCCCAGCTCTACACAGCGACAGTTCAACAACTTGCGCACCCGTAGAAAGTAAAGTGCCGTTCCTGCCAATATCTTTTTTTTCTCATTTTTCTAGTTTTTCACTATAATGGAAAATATGGAATTATGTAATGAATTACGATTTGTTGCCTTAAGTGATGGATTATTGAATACTGTTTTAAATACCCCGGCTTCTTCTTTTTTTCAATATCCATTAAATATAGAATACTGCAAATATAATAATGACTTGGAACTAAGTGAATTTTATAAGTATTATAGATCAGTTAGTTTCCCGAAATCAGAATATATTTCTGCAGACAACATTTCTTTAATCAGTAACAATGCTTTAACTGTATCTAATATGAACATACGTTCCATTCCAATGAATCTTCAGTAGTTTCAGGATATGATTATTGATAATATTTCTAGGTGAGTTGATGTCTTCGGCTTCACAGAAATTAGACTAGATCCTCATCTCACTTCACTGCATGAACTTTCCGGGTATAACATGTTTGTAACTTCAAGAAACATTCATGGTGGTGGTGTTGCGATGTATGTTTCAAATGAATACACTTCTTCGGTGCACAATCAATTCACAGTTACAGACTTTCATTGAATCTATAGGTGTTGAAACTACAATAACAATAAAAAAGTATTTATTTATATGTATTTACTGGCCGCCAATTAGTAATTTTAATGGTTTTTTGAACGCAGTGAATGATATTCTTTTCAGCTTTTGATAAAAGCATCAATGCATTTATTTTTTTGTTGAGACTTCAATCTAAATTTATTAAAATATATTGACGATAATATCATCGAATTTATAAATATATTGTTTTCTTATTCACTATTTCCAGTTATAACTAAACCAATCAGAGTTACTAGCATATCAGCAACACTCATAGATCACATATGGACGACACACCTGGAGGAAAATGTTGGTAACCATATTATTCAAATTGACATAACTGATCACTTTCCTGGAATGTCTCAATTTAAACTTGAACATAAATAAACAAGAACCTCAGGTTATTTACAGAAGAACTACAGTTGCCACGGAACACTTCAACAATGATCTTGCTCTTACTGATTGAAGTTATGTATTAAATTCATCATATTTTGACGATGCCTATGATTATTTTTTATAATGAGTTTTATAAATTATTTGAAATATACTTTCCAGTAAAAAGATTCACTTTTTTTTTACAACAAAGAAGACAGCTCAAGGGCACACAAAAAAGGAAACAATAATAAAAAAAGCCCATTACTCGCTGCTACTACAAAGAATCCAAGGAGGTGGCCGAAAGAGGATTCAATTTCGGGAGGAGAGGTGTCCTGAAACCCTCCTCTTGAAAGAGTTCAAGTCGTAGGCAGGAGGAAATACAGATGAAGGAAGATTGTTCCAGAGTTTACCAGCGTGAGGGATGAAAGAGTGAAGATGCTGGTTAACTCGTGCGTAAGGGATTTGGACAGTATAGGGATGGGCATGAGAAGAAAGTCGTGTGCAGCATGGCCGCGGGAGGGGGGGAGGCATGCAGTTAGCAAGTTCAGAAGAGCAGGCAGCGTGAAAATAACGATAGAAGATAGAAAGAGAGGCAACAGAAAGAATGATGTTAGCCCATATATCACGCCAGCCTTAAAGAACAGTAATAGAGAAAAACATAGATTAGAAAGACTTTCTAAAAAATGGCCGTTAACTTTTGGTGATACTTATCGGCTGTATAGAAATAAATTAACAGCGATTTTACGAAAAGCTAAAAGTATGTATTATAAAAATCAGCTATTTGAAGGCCAAGGCAACCCCAAAAGGCACTGGAAAACAATAAATTATTTAATGGGGAGAACAGGCAGTCTGAATAATCAAGCCATCGAATTAATACCACCTTACAAGGATACGTCTATAACTTTCAATGATCATTTTCAAAAAAAATGTTTTGAATCAAGTGAAAGCAATGTTAACTCTAAACAATATCTAAAAGATCCATCCAGTTTGTCCATGTATTTGGCTCCAACTAACACAGCTGAAGTAGAAAACAGTATCACCGCCCTTGAGTCAAACACGCCTGGCTATGACGACTTATCTCCTAAGATACTGAAGCACTCTGACTCATTAATATCTACTCCGCTAACTCACATCATTAACCTATCACTTAAAACAGGCACTTTTTCAAACCAATTAAAAAAAAATCAAAGTCATTCCTTTGTTTAAGTCAGGAGACAAACATGATATAAATAATTATCGTCCTATTTCCATACTTCCAGCCTTTAGTAAGATTTTTGAAAGAATAATTTCCATTCGACTACACAATTACCTTGAGAAACACAATCTGTTAACCGAATACCAGCACGGCTTCCGAGCACAGCACTTGACAGAGTTTGCATTGTTACAATTGGTCAACAATGTGTATTTCTGTTTGGAAGGAAAATTGCATGTTACAGTTGTATTTGTAGATTTAACGAAACCTTTTGATCCCATAGATCATTATATTATACTTAATAAATTAGAGCACATCGATATAAGAGGTATTCCACTAAAAAATATTCAAGCTATCTTAGTAATAGAGACCAGAGTGTATTCAGTAACGAAAATTGCTCTCCATCTAAATCTATTCTTAAAGGTGTACCACAAGGTTCTATTTTAGGTCCAACACTTTTCCTTATTTATATCAATGACATTGTAAATGCTAGTTCAAAATTTCATTTTATAATGTATGCTGATGATACAACTCTGTTACTGAATGACAAAAACTCAAATTCACTACATTCAAATTTGATAGCAGAATTAAATAATATTTAATCATGGATTAAATCTAACGAATTAAAACTATATATATCTAAGACAGATTATACTTTCTTTCAAAACAGATCAGTGAAACATTCTATCCCTCCAGTGCTCTTAGATGGCGAGGTTTTAAAACAAGTCATTTATACAAAGTTTCTTGGTGTCATGATAGATGAAAATTTAAACTGGAAGCGTCACATTGATCAAATATGCTTAAAACTTTAAAAAATTATTGGTATTTTATACAGAGTTCGACATAATCTCTCTTCAGAGGCACACATCAACATATATTATACTCTTTGCTACCCGCACCCCATAATACTGTGTGCCCATATGGGCATGTACGTGGCCCTCTTTTCTTATCAGACTAACAATAGTGCAAAATATAATATTTCGCTGCATATTTTTTTTGTAAAGAAGTTTGACTCAACAACGCAGATAATTTTTACATGTAATGTCTTAAAATTTCCGTTCATACACAAATGTTTCACACTATTATTGATATTTAAAAGTTACAGACTAAATTCAATGTTTAAATTAGTTGAGAACGTTACACATACAAGGAGTAACAACGTTAATTTAGTGTGTCCAGATTTCAGAACAATGCTTTTTAAAAACAGCGCACTAAGTTTTGGCCCAAGACTATTCAATAATTTTCCCACTGACAAGAAAGTTCTCACATCTACCAATTTGCTCAGATATAAACAGGATATCAAGAAACATTTGCTTTGTCAACAAAATTTGTAGTTTACTGGTATTACCAAAGACACAAATTCTGATTTTTTTTTTTTTTTGTGTAGCCTACTTATACATTTTGCCTTGTTTCTACTACTGTCACTATTTTGTTGCTTTTATTATTAATGATTTTGATGAAATTATTACTGTTTCCTACCTACTATTACCTACTATTACCATTTCCTACTTCCACTACTGTTACTGATTCCATTGCTACTACTACTACTACTACTAAAGGCTTATGGACCTGATGGAGTGCCTCCTATTGTCCTTAAAAACTGTGCCTCCGTGCTGTCACCCTGCCTGGTCAAACTCTTTCGCCTCTGCCTGTCAACATCTACCTTTCCTTCTTGCTGGAAGTATGCCTTCATACAGCCTGTACCTAAGAAGGGTGACCGCTCCAATCCCTCAAACTACCGTCCTATTGCTTTACTTTCTTGTCTATCTAAAGCTTTTGAATCAATCCTTAACCGGAAGATTCAAAAGCACCTTTCCACTTCTGACCTTCTATCTGATCGCCAGTATGGGTTCCGCAAGGGGCGTTCTACTGGTGATCTCCTAGCCTTCTTAACTGACTCTTGGTCATCCTCTCTTAGCCGTTTCGGTGAAACTTTTGCTATTGCGCTGGACATATCAAAAGCTTTTGATAGGGTCTGGCACAAATCTTTGCTTTCAAAACTATCCTCCTACGGTTTCTATCCTTCTCTCTGTACCTTTATCTCCAGTTTCCTTTCTGACCGTTCTATTTCTGCCGTGGTAGACGGTCACTGTTCTTCTCCTAAATCTATTAACAGTGGTGTCCCACAGGGTTCTGTCCTATCTCCCACTCTTTTTCTGTTGTTCATTGATGATCTTTCCAAAACGAACTGTCCTATCCATTCCTACGCCGATGATTCCACTCTGCATTATTCAACTTCTTTTAATAGAAGACCCACCTTCAGGAACTTAACGACTCAAGGCTGGAGACTGCAGAACGCTTAGCCTCAGCCCTTACTATTATTTCCGATTGGGGCAAGAAGAACCTGGTGTCCTTCAACGCCTCAAAAACACAGTTTCTCCACCTATCCACTCGACACAATCTTCCAAACAACTATATTCTTTGACAACACCCAGCTATCACCTTCCTCAACACTAAACATTCTCGGTCTATCCTTAACTCAAAATCTCAACTGGAAACTTCATATCTCATCTCTTACTAAATCAGCTTCCTCGAGGCTGGGCGTTTTGTACCGTCTCCGCCAGTTCTTCTCCCCTGCACAGTTGCTGTCCATATACAGGGGCCTTGTCCGCCCTCGTATGGAGTATGCATCTCATGTGTGGGGGGGCTCCACTCACACAGCTCTTCTGGACAGAGTGGAGGCTAAGGCTCTTCGTCTCATCAGCTCTCCTCCTCATACTGATAGTCTTCTACCTCTTAAATTCCGCCGCAATGTTGCCTCTCTTTCTATCTTCTATCGATATTTCCACGCTGACTGCTCTTCTGAACTTGCTAACTGCATGCCTCCCCCCCTCCCGCGGCCCCGCTGCACTCGACTTTCTACTCATGCTCATCCCTATACTGTCCAAACCCCTTATGCAAGAGTTAACCACCATCTTCACTCTTTCATCCCTCACGCTGGTAAACTCTGGAACAATCTTCCTTCATCTGTATTTCCTCCTGCCTACGACTTAAACTCTTTCAAGAGGAGGGTATCAGGACACCTCTCCTCCCAAAACTGACCTATCTTTCGGCCACCTCTTTGGATTCTTTTTAGGAGCAGTGAGTAGCGGGCTTTTTTTTTCATTAATGTTTGCTTTTTGTGTGCCCTTGAACTGTCTCCTTTGCTACTACTACTGCTACTACTATCTCCACTGCTACAACTACTGCTGCTGCTACTACTGCTACCATTATTACTATTGCTACTACTAATTTTACTACTACTACTACTAGTATTACTACTACTGCCATTTCTGCTAATTTTACTGCTACTACTACTTCTACTACTACTCCTGTTGCTGCTATTACTACTACTATTACTAATACTACTAATTTTATTACTATTACTACTACTAATTTTAATACTATTACAACTATTTTTATTACTACTAATAATAATTTTTTTATTTTTATACCGGGCCTCCATCTATTAGAGTTGCGTTGTGAGCGGTATATTAAGAACATAAGAACATACGAACGCAGGAGTCTACAAGAGGCCGGTAGGCCTGTACGAGGCAGCTCCTTTGACCCCAAGCTCCCGTGTATCTAACCCCACCTAATATCGCTGTCCATGAATTTATCTAGTCTATTTTTTAATGTGACAATTGTATTGGCACTCACCACATGACTGCTAAGCCTATTCCACTCATCCACCACCCTGTTAGTAAACCAATTTTTGCCTATGTCCCTGTTGAATCTGAATTTATCCAGTTTAAACCCATTACTTCGTGTCCTACCCGGTTCTCTTACCAACAAAACCTTATGAATGTCTCCCTTATTAAAGCCCTTCATCCATTTATAAACCTCGATCATGTCTCCACGCACCCTTCGCCTTTCTAGAGAATGCAAGTTTAACTGTTTAAGTCTTTCCTCGTATGGCAAGTTTCTCAACCCCTGATTCATCTTAGTCATCCTCCTCTGCACCGATTCTAACATTTTGATATCCATTCTATAGTAAGGTGACGAGAACTGAACCGCATAGTCAAGATGAGGTCTAACTAATGCTAAATATAGTTTGAGGAAGACTTCGGGGCTTCTGTTGCTTACGCTCCTTGAAATAAATCCCAGTACCCTATTAGCTCGATTTCCAGCTTGAATGCATTGTGCCCTTGGACGGAGATCAGAGCTCACTAAGACCCCTAAATCCCTCTCGCACCCAGACCTGCTTATGAGAGTGTCATTTAAGCAATAGTTATGTGAGGGGTTGTTCCTACCTACACTCAGAATACTGCACTTCCCTACACTGAACTCCATCTGCCATTTATCCGCCTAGTCATACAATCTGTTGAGTTCACCTTGGAGAATACTAGCGTCCTGATCCGACTCAATTACTCTACCGATCTTGGTATCATCTGCAAATTTACTAACATCACTACTAATTCCTGTATCTAAGTCACTGATATAAATAATAAACAAAAGTGGACCTAATACCGAACCTTGTGGGACCCCACTCGTAACACATCCCCAGTCAGATCTTTTGCCATTGATTTGCACTCTTTGCTTCCTATTGCTAAGCCACGCCTTGA
Organism: Eriocheir sinensis; assembly: GCF_024679095.1. NCBI lineage: Eukaryota > Metazoa > Arthropoda > Malacostraca > Decapoda > Varunidae > Eriocheir > Eriocheir sinensis. Next base: position 7,781,406 of record NC_066511.1, read on the forward strand.
CCCTCTACTCCGTGAGCCTGTAATTTAAGCAACAGTCGTTGGTGAGGAACTTTGTCAAACGCTTTACTAAAATCAAGATAGATTACATCATAATTTTCATCTCTGTCAACCGCCTCAAATACTTAATTGTAGAAGGACAAGAGATTGGTGAGGCATGACCTACCTTTTGTGAACCCATGCTGCGAGTCGTGAATTAAGCCATGTTTCTCTAAATGCTCCCGAATGTTCCTGGCTATTATGGACTCCAGCATCTTGCCTATAACCGATGTTAAGCTAATTGGGCGATAGTTTGAAGCAACTGATCTGTCCCCCTTTTTAAAAATCGGCGTCACATTAGTTACTTTTCATAGGCTCGGCACATAGCCAGTATTTACCGACATCTTAAAGATGTCGGTTAGTGGGTCACTGTCTTCATATGCTCTGAGTATATTCTGTCATATCCTTTCACAAGCAATTCATTGGCCCCACCCCGCCAATGACTGTGGCCGACAACCATCTTTATTTGATATTACAAACCTTCCTACACATATTATTCTTAAGCTAACAGAGCTTGTGGTTGATACGACTATCAACCACCGTCGCCTCAAAGTCCAGGTCGGCAGTGCGGGTGGTTTTGGGTGCAGGTGACCTGGTTCCTCTCAGGCAGACCAAGTCTGACCTCAGGAGGGAGAAGGACAGCCTGCATCTCATCCAGGCGACCACACTGCTTCTTGGCTGCTGTTTTTTATCCGCCAGTGTTTCGGCGAGTCTTGCGCAGAAGCTCTGCGCCCTTGGTCCCATCCCTCCTGCCGTCGTGAATACTACCGGGGTGAAGGAGCCCTGGTCCACATTCTGTATTCTTTCTTCATATGCTCTGTTCTTCTCTTGTTCGTTTCTTCTGTGGGCTGCATCAAGGGTCAGGTTTCTGTGGCAATGGGCCATGGGATCAAAGATCCTTATGTCAAAATATGCCCTTTGTCCACGAGTCCAAAACCCTCTGGCGCTAACATCCACTCGTGCTTCGTTCGAAACATTAGCGGTGCGTCTAGCGAGGTGTTCGCCTTGCAGAGGGAGCAGCATGGGTTTCACAGTCACGTCGTGGCAGACTTCTTTCAGCATCTGAGCTGTTACGTCTCTTACTTCATCATGTCTCATGCAGACGAAACCTCCTCTCTTGCATGTTATGGCAATATTTTGGTTGAAGGGTGAGCCACAGTTACACATGTCTGGGAGCCCATCCACTGGCCAGCCATACCTGAGGGCAAGGGCATCAGTGAATTCTTTTTTGTTTAAGTTGAAGCCTTTTGCCCTGATAGGTAGTGTGGTTAGCCAGTTTGAGCGCCCACTTCCTGTGCAATATCTGTCCTCCTCCTTGTGTCTTCTGGGAGTTCTCTCATTAGGTCACTCAGAGTGTCTCTCTACTACTACTGCTACTACTACTGCTGCTACTCTTAATATACTACTACTACAATTACTACTTCTGCTACTACTACCACTACTACTAGTAGTTTTTCATCAGTAAAACTCAGTATTGTCCCTTCCACAACAGGTAATACTACTGCTCTTATTGTGTGTTATTACTTAAGTATGCAAAACTTGTTAATATCATACATTCTAGTACCATAGAGATTACATATTTGGGTTCAAATTAATGTATATAAACATAATTAGACACTGTTTATATTGTTTAGTTTCACGTCTCATCCTTAAATGATCAATGTCCGTCAGGGAGCTTCGGCTCGACGGACCGTGGATAATGTTAAAATGAATTTGTGTGTGTGTAAATATATATATATATATATATATATATATATATATATATATATATATATATATATATATATATATATATATATATATATATATATATATATATATATATAATGTATTATGTATGATTATCAATAAACGTTAACACACACACACACACACACACACACACACACACACACACACACACACACATTTTTTGTTCCACGCCCCTGCCACCACGTGTTACTCCAGTAGCAGCGGAAGAGTTTCGGGGTTGAACATTTTCCGCACACCGGAGCTTCTTGATGTGTAATGGAAAAGGCAGTACTGTTACTATCAAGTGTTAATGCTACCTGTCCTGAACAGATATATAATTTTGCAACCCACTCATTTTCGGTAGCAGCACGTTCATGAAATTACTTGAATTTGAAGTTGAAGTATATTTTACTACTGTGGACCTTTCTGTAAAACTAGCGACAACTTTTGCTGATGATATTAGTTTTCTTTAGAGTTTCCTGATGTCAAAATGGAGGGACTGGTTGTTGATTTATAGTGTTCAGAATATAATGAAAATAAATGTGAAAGTTTGGTGTTGTTGAAAGTATAGGAAAGTCTGTGAAAAGGGGTATCATGTCGTTCTGGTACACCTGTTTTGTGTAAACCAGGCGGTAACACCTAACACGATACTTAAGAGAGACAAGAAACTGAACTGCATTGATTGACCTCAGAAAACGTATGTGTAATGACTTAAGTATTTCTAAAATCTCCACTCGTACAGGAATCTCTCTGCTGAGTAAAACGATCCACGTTAAACTGTGGAGCAATAAGAAAGGTTTTATTAACTGAATCAGCGCGGTCCATATACGTTAGAATAGCACAAAATTGCTCAAGTGCAAAGATAAAATGTCTTCAATCTTATATCAAGATCATAACCTTTTTGAGGGACTTTTATCGAGACTTGCCTAGACCACACGTGAAGATTTCCAAAGGCACGAGGGGTAAGGGTCGTCTTGGCTAGCTGCTTACACTTTTGTCTGAATGTCCTTCTCACGCACGACCCAGAGATGACTAGGCTCAGCCACCCTCAAAGCTGGGATTGTAAAACTCAGTCCAGCCGACTTAATATTTCTGTGGAGAGGAAATTCGTACCTTTCTCTAAATGTGTTACTTCGTTATTTGTGTTGTAAATATAGAGCTAGGCGGCGTTTGTGTCATGTCAACCCTTACAACTCAAAGATCGACAATCACTCATTACATGTTTTTCTATGCACTTTACATTTGTCGTCATGTGTGTGTGTAATAATAATAATAATAATAATAATAATAATAATAATAATAATAATAATAATTAATAATAAACGGTTTATTTAGTTGCGGCAGCCGTCAGGCTGAAAATTTACATGTTATAAATACAATTTTTCTTCGCTAATGAAACAAGTACAAAAAGAAGAGGGACGGGGAATGGGGGTCTGATGTGTGGGGGGTTCGGGCGACGGAGCTTGGGGTGGAGGAGGAGGGGCGGTGGGGTGAGTGCAGTGCGGTGGTGCCGAGAGGGGGGGAATGTGCGGTCTCTTCAGATGACGGTGAGGTCAGGTCACGTGTTATAACTACTCAGGTCAGACGCTGTGTTCAGGTGACAGACGATGGTGGTGGTGCAGGTGGGCAGTTTATGGGGGGGGAGAGGTTACTCAGGTATACCCAGGCATAGTAAGGAGGTGCTAAGCTCCTGGGTCGTCGAGACACAGGTGGTGGGTTCTGCCCGGCTGGTAGATGTAGTCGTGGGAACAAGTTCACAGCGTTGATATAGTTGCTGTACATCTTGCTCCAAACCTGAGTGACGAGGCTGCCACACTGCCTGCCACCTGAACTGACCTTCCCCTGCTGCTGGGTGACCTAGATGATGGTATCCTTCGGATCTTGAGGGTGTCGGCGGGGACGCTGTGGATGACGAGGCGTTGGTGACACACAGCTTACTACCCTTCCAGCACCACTAACACACTGCACTCACTGTATGTCTATACGTTACAACATTTCACAAAAAGTTCTTTGGAGTAATGAATTGCTAGAATGAATGAGAAGGGGCGGGGAATGGGGAGCGAAGGAAAAGGAAAAGGGTCAACAGGCTGACCCTGTGGCTGCTATGGGGAGCGCCATGTGACACGTCTTGACCCCGTGAGGGTCAGGAGAGGTGTGTGTGTGTGTGTGTGTGTGTGTGTGTGTGTGTGTGTGTGTGTGTGTGTGTGTGTGTGTGTGTGTGTGTGTGTGTGTGTGTGTGTGTGTGTGTGTGTGTGTGTGTGTGTGTGTGTGTGTGTGTGTGTGTGTGTGTGTGTGTGTGTGTGTGTGTGTGTGTGTGTGTGTGTGTGTGTGTGTGTGTGTGTGTGTGTGTGTGTGTGTGTGTTGTGTGTGTGTGTGTGTGTGTGTGTGCGTGAGTCTTGTCTCTCAGACTCCCAAAAGTCTTCTTTTACTGTTATAGTTGCTGCCTTGTGTTATCATTACGGACAGCAGTAAAATATTATGGAAGCTGAAGATGTCCTGAATGACCTCGCGAATTTACGGGATTTTCCATTTGTAAAGTTGAGGCGTTACCTGAAGACGAATTATTTTAACTCAAGGAACATTTTATGGGAATCCTTTACTGCAGTACTTACTGGAAAAAAAGCTTGACCCGTGTTGCAGCAACATTTATAACTATCTCGCAAACTTTTGCAGCACGTATAATTGTGGCGACGCTCGGCTTACCTCTCCAGAAGTTCCTTATTGCTCAGGCACGTGACTGCAACATCAGATGTTCCTCCAGGCTGCACTTACCTTCTCCTTTAGCGTTTCAAAATTGTGTAAACTTTTAAGTGAAACAGACGATTAAAAGAAAAAAAATTAGTTCTTTCAACGATAAATGCGGTGCTGATAACAAACCTTTCAAGTTTATTGACAAAGATATGATTATAATTATTAATTTGCTTTTATAGACGCGCCTCAGCTATTTTAAATATAACATGACTTAAAAAAACAGTTAATAATAATAATCTGAAACGAAATACATTTCACTTCCGTCAGTATTGCAAAATACCTGTATTCCTACTCGTTTGCTTACTAACATGTATTTATTGATCGGTGTTAATCGAAAACTAAAACAATTTTGTGATAGAGGTTAGACAAATGCACAATTTTCTCTTGCCATCAAGCCTCGATGCATGCAAGTACTAAAACACACACGCACGCACGCACGCACAGACGCACGCACCCACACACACACACACACCGCTCCGCTACCTCACACCACTTCTGTGGCTGTAACACCGCTCCGATAGCTCAGTGGACTAACCGCCGTAGTATTAATCTTCCCCATTCCCTTTCCGTCCCCATCCCCATACGCGGGTCTGGGGTATGTGTAAGCCGCCCCGTTCCCTCCCCGTCCCCGGCGGGCTAGACATGACCAACCCGCAGGTCATAATAATGTTGGCAGCACTTTCAAACCAATAATTACAGAAAACGAGATAAATAATGCATTTTTTACACATCATTGTATTCATATACATTATATATCATAAAACAAAACAATAGCGCTGTTGATCTACATGTAAATAACAGGTAACGCGGGTAAGTCAATTTATGAGACAGGTTGGTATCCATGACTATTCACACACCTGGCCAGCCATGGGGCAGCCACATAGGGGTTGCCAGGTCGTGTCATTGGTGGCATTTTTGTCTTAAATCAATGTGGTCACCAAGAAATGCCCTTTTTTATGGTATATGTTAAGTATTACTATAATAATGCCATATTTAGTCATCTATCTGCCGTCTTTTGCCATTTTGGGGGCAATTATAAAGAAATCTTCAGGAATAACTGTATGTTTACAATTAAATGGAAACACAAGAGTCTTTACAAATTAAAAGAAATATATTAATTTCACCAAAGTTTGCGATACAGTATCAGTCATAGAAATATTCTGGTACTTTTCAATATATTTTCTTCTATAATAACAAATAGAACACTATTAATTCATGAAATATACGAAGGGGAACCTAAAGATGTCCTGCCTCCCACCCCGCGGAGTCAACACTTTTTCGACTCCATCCGCGCTCTCTCCAGGTAGTGTTAATCAACCCCAACCCCCCGGGGACGCTTAAAACTACGGGTCACAGCCAAGGAAAAGGGATGGGATGGGAACGGGACTAGGGGAGATTAATACTACGGCCGTAAGGCTCAGGCCTATCAAGTCCCGTCCTGGCAGGTTGAGGTTCGAGTCCTACTCAGGTAAAAAAAAAAATCCGGTAACAAAGAGCTGTTACTGTCCCCCCTTGAGCACAGGGTGTGGAGTGTTTAACGAACCATACTCCAACCGGGAGAGTACTTTTTTTTTTTCAACAAAGGAGAGAGCTCATGAGCAACAAAAAGTGTAGAAAAAAAGTCCGCTAATCGCCGCTCCCGCAACAGACAAAAGTAAAGAGTGGCCAAAAGAGAGGTCAATTTCGAATGGAGAGGTGTCATGATACACTCTTCTTGAAAAAGATCAAGTCATAGGCAGGAGGAAATACAGACGAAGGAAGGCTGTTCCAGAGTTTACCATTGTAAGGGATGAAAGACTGAAGATGCTGGTTAATTCTTACATAAGGGGTTTGGACAGTATAGGGATGAGCTAGAGTAGAAAGTCGAGTGCAGCGGGGCCTCGGGAGCGGGGAAGGCATGCAGTTAGCAAGTTAAGTCAGCATGAAAATATCGATAGAAGATAGAAAGAGAGGCAACATGGCGGAGGAATTTCAGAGGTAGAAGACTGTCAGTAAGGGGGGTAGGTGATGAGACGAAGAGCCTTTGACTCTACTCTGTCCAAGAGAACTGTGTGAGTGGACCCCCCCCCCCCCAGACACACACACACACACACACACACACACACACACACACACACATGTGATGCATACTCCATACGAGGGCGGACAAGGCCCCTGTATATGGACAGCATCTGTGCGAGGGAGAAGAACTGGCGGAGACGATACAGAACGCCCAACCTCGAGGAAGCTGATTTAGTGAGAGAGGAGATATGGAGTTTCCAGTTGAGATTTTGAGTTAAGGATAGACCGAGGATGTTTAGTGTAGGAGAAGGTGACAGCTGAGTGTTGTCGAAGAATAGGGGATAGGTGTTTGGAAGGTTGTGTCGAGTTGATAGGTGAAGAAATTGAGTTTTTGAGGCGTTGAAGGACACCCCAATCGGAAATGATAGTAAGGTCTGAGGTTAAGCGTTCTGCAGCCTCCAGCCTGAAATCATATAGTTCCTGTTGGGTAGGCCTTCTATCAAAAGAAGTTGAATAATGCAGAGTAGTCATCAGCGTAAGAATGAATAGGACAGTTCGTTTTGGAAAGATGATCATCAGTGAACAACAGAAAGAAAGTGGGAGATAGGAAAGAGCCCTGTGAGACACCACTGTTGATAGGTTTAGGGGAAGAACAGTGACCGTCTACTACAGCAGTGATAGATCTGTCAGAGAGAAAACTGGAGATAAAGGTGCAGAGAGAAGGATAGAAACCGTAGGAGGGTAGTTTGGAAAGCAAAAGATTTGTGCCAGACCCTATCAAAGGCTTTTGGTATGTCTAGTGCAACAGCAAAAGTTTCACCGAAACGGCTAAGAGAGGATGACCAAGAGTCAGTTAGGAAAGCAAGAAGATCACCAGTAGAACGCCCCTTGCGGAACCCATACTGGCGATCAGAAAGAAAGTCAGAAGTGGATAGATGCTTAAGAAACTTCCGGTTAAGGATAAATTCAAAAGCTTTAGATTGACAAGAAAGTAAAGCTATTGGACGGTAGTTTGAGGGATTGGAACGGTCACCCTTCTTAGGCACAGGCTGTATGAAGGCATACTTCCAGCAGGAAGGAAAGGTAGATGTTGACAGGCAGAGGCGAAAGAGTTTGACCAGGCAGGGTGTCAGCACGGAAGCACAGTTTTTAGGCAATAGGAGGAACTCCATCAGGTCCATAAACCTTCTGAGTGTTAAGGCCAGAGAGGGCGATCTCGAGTCCAACCCGTGATCAGATCGTGGTGAGTTACGCCCACCCACCCAACCACCCATACCCACACCCACACACCCACTCTCTCTCTCTCTCTCTCTCTCTCTCTCTTTCTTCCCAGCCCCCACTAGCGCGCGCACACACACGCACGCAGTCCTGTCTTTACCAAGATGTATTTTTCTTCCCCTTTTCCCGGCCGCCGGTGCCGCCATAACAATATCATAAAACGGTGCCGTATCGCGGAGGGGAAGGGTGGGAAAGTTCCGACGCCTGGCCACGGCTTCAGCCCTGCTCTACTGCGTCCTCGTCCGCCTCCCACACGGGTACGCGGGTGCCTCATCTCTTTCCGCGTCAACAACAGCGGCGGCCACAACTTTGATGGGCTTCACGGGTCATGCGCTCGGCTTTATAACGATTAGGTAATGCCTGTGTGAGTGAAGCTCGGGCCAAACTTTTTTTTTTTTTTTTTTTTTTACTTTTATCAGGTTATATGTAGCTGTATGTGTACTGTGGCATCGATCTCATGTATACGTGTGTGTGTGTGTGTGTGTGTGTGTGTGTGTACGAAAGTGTGTGGAGGTGAGCATAGCAGCACGGGAATTCATTTGGCTTTAGAGGTGTTATTAACATACTTTTGCTTGCGTTGTGACGAACTTACAATTTTTCTATTTACTTTTTTATTGAGGAGTCCCACTTTTTTTAATGAGATCGTCGGAGCTCCCTTCCGCTTTGCAGCAGATCACAGACATATACCATTATTATCCTTTTGCTGCAGGCGACAGACACCCATTAACCATTTGTTGTTTTGCTCTTTCTCCTCGGTCTTCCTCCAGTCCAGGCGCACGCAGCTCAGACACTTAGCATCTTCGTATACATTGTGTGTCCGATCGATACTCGGGTCCCTTGCTTTGTTTCCTATTCCTAATAACAAGAGATGATGCTGAAACATTTTACGGCCGCGTTACCCGCCCGTTTGTAATCATGCTCTTACAAGTAAGAGCTAGATCGTGCCAAGGAGCAGCAGATGTACTGTTTCTCGCCATTGCATATTCATGAGCTCACTCAAAAAGAATCTCCGTTTATCCATGCCGAAAGGAAATTCTTACTACCAATACTGAGAAGCACGGTTTTCCATTCCTAGGGGAGGAAGAGTGTATTAGGCAAGCCACGTAATTTATTCCGTCTAAGCTATGCAAATGAGGGAATTCTTACCAGGCCACAGAGGAAAAGATGTTTATGCCGTGCCATACAAGGAGGAGATCTGGGGTTTAGCCCGCCCCTCCGGTAAACTGTGGGGCTGGGAGGGACGGGCGGGGAGCATCGTGGCGAGTCGAACGATGAGGGGACAGTGGAGGAAAAAGATACCGGGCCAGTAGCAACGTGACTGAACAGAAACTGGACGATGGTGGAGAATGAAGAGCAAGAGTTGCGTTGGAGATTTAGATCGGGAAGGGAGAGAGGTAAAGGGCAGGAGCAAAAATCAAATTGGCATAAAGACACCAGGGGGATGGTGTGGGCGTCGGTGCGCCATAAAGAACATGTAGCCGGGGCTGTAATAAGATTTCATATTGGGCAAACAATGTTTCGGGGTCGGGCACAGCCACCGCAGGACGGGGCGGGGCACGATGGGAAGAGCGGAGGAGGGAGGGAGGGAAGGCGCTGGCAGAGTTCCAAGACACCCTCCTATATTGGCTTTCTCAACTTCAAGTGAAGCTCAAGAATTTCATAGTCATATCACGTTCTCGAGAAGCCGTGGACGGCGGAGATGATGAGCGTCGGGGTGTGTGGCCGGCGGGAAGCCACAAGCACGTTCACAGGAAATGAATTGCGGCAAGTAGTTGTCTGTAAGCTGTTTGCGTTTACCTGGAATAATAAGAATTGATCCACTCATCCAGTAAAATGACACTTCCTGTGTGTATTTATAAACAGTGATAAGAGGGGCGGTAATAGTAAAAAAAATAATAATAAAAAAAACGCCTCGGCCCGTAAGGGAAAAAAAATCTCGACATATCTTTTGAAGAAGTTCCATAAAGAAGAAGAAAATAGCATTCCAAGAATTGGTTGAAAGGAGAGCAGCTTCCAAGACTGAAAAGTTGTGAAATAAACATTTCTGTATATGGGGCACAGGCGGCCGCTGAGGGAAAGGGAAGGAATCTGCCGCAGATAAACGTTGCCCCAAAGAAGGCGGTGGTTCCCGAGGCCAAACGTTTTTTCTCTCTAATGCCATGCAGGGATGAGTCTTTGGAATGCCGAAGAATTTCGCTAAACTCGCTCTGAAGAAAATGCGGTGAATATGTTCCTGTTCAAGCTGAGGGTTAAGGGGGATGTTTGGTCCTGTGCGCGCAAACACACACACACACACACACACACACACACACACACACACACACACACACACATTATAATGGTAAATCCCTAGCGTCTTACAATCGTTACGGGAATGGTAAATCAATCATTAATCAGTGATTCTTCATACCCGGGCTCAGGACTTTTAAACTCTAATTACGCTGGGAAAAGTTTCATTATAGATAAAAATAGTTCGATATTTTTCAAATCACTTTTGATTTGAAAATTATACTAAAATATTTCTGTACTTCGCGGCAAATTATACTAAAATATTTCTGTACATCGGGTAGGCGGTGGCCGAAGTGATAGCGTACTGGACCCACATTCGCCGCGTGATGGACGACGCGGGTTCGAATCCTCACGCTACCACTCGGATTTTTCAGTCACCGCCGAGTGGCTTAAAACTACCCACATGCTGTCCTGAAGACCACCCATCAACCCGGACTCTAGAGGAAGCCGTCCAAGCGAATCAAGAACGATTTCAGGGGGGAATCATGAGCCAATGCAAGATTGAGACACTATAAACACTCGCCTGCGCCAGAACGGCTGGGCCGACCATCAGGCCCCACCTGAAGAAGTTGGGCCGACCATCAGGCCCCACCGGAAGAGGACTACCGGCGCAATAGGCAACAACGTAAAAAAAAAAAAAAAAAAAAAAAAAAAAAATATTATGAAAAGTAACTGCCAAGTGTCTGTATGATACACGATATCCCATCTTGTTAGGATAATGTAGTGTGAAATAATTTTGAACCGCAAAGGGAACCATTTCAAATATTCATTCAAGCGTGGTGTCTTGCTTGTGATTGGAAACTTAGAGCTGACGCAAGAGATAAACTGCACCATTAATTAAGTTAATATTTCACTGAAATCGTAGATTTCGGGTTGTCCACTCGCATTCGCCCTGCGAAGAACCACGTGTCACCATGACCTAATCTTTCTAGAATTTTATACTTGCAATTGAAAGTTCGCCAAGTGTCGGGTAAGAATTATATTCCCTTGGAATCGACTATTTGTGACAGGTGACAGGTGACAGTCATGCATCTGTAAGTTCTAGCAAATCAAGGAGAAAAGTGCGCTTCTGATATATCTTTATTTTGCCAGCGCTGTCGGTGATATATTAATAAGGTTCCATTTCTGTGTTGCATCAGTAAGTCTTGTAAAAATTAGGGGGTGGGGCACATGTAGGTAGGCGTGACTGTCAACCATTGGATAGTACGTTAATAATTGAGTGGTACCGACTCGTCTTGCCTGTAGGCATTTGTCAAGCATTAGATCCCTGTGCGTGCTTATTTGTGAATCTGGATCTGAAAACTAAAGTGACTAAATTTTCTCCTCGGCAAAAAACTTTTTGCGTTAGTACGTATATTGAAACACGCAACAGGCAGGACTCAAGGTGTTATTGGTAATACATCTTATCCGTTCTATATTTAAGTGCAATTTAACGGTAAAGTTCTTTTAATAATATTATATTTTATTTATTTTCCCACACAAACGATGCATTTGGCTTTTTCCTTGGGTATACTGTTTACATTACTGCTTTTTAGTTCTAAGAAGACTATACGATGCATATTTTTTTAATGTTTTCAATGAATCTTTATCAATGTTAAAAAATCAGGAGCATATATTCAGAAAAAAAAAGAACAGAGTGGCTTCCATTTCTTACGTTCAGTATTCTTAAATGCAATGTTGTCTCCCCTCTGTCAGGACAGTATTTTGAGGTTGTGCGCCGCTGGGGGGAGCCGGCCGATGATTAGTGTGTCGTGTGATGACTGAGGCACCGAGTATCGGGCATTGATGTTTTGCGATAACTGGCAGGATTCAGCTTAAATTCCACTCAACAAACTGATTTTGATTTTCAGTTCAGCACATTACCATACCGACTAATTAGATAAAAGACGGGAATTCTCTGTAGTTAGGAATTTTGTTTATAATATTCCTTTGTTTATTATGGTGTTTCTTTTCTTTAGTATAAATAAATACACATTTCCGAGTGTAAAGTACGTTCATCAGTCCCTCTTCGTTCCTCGTTTCGCCAGCTCTCAACCGTTGCGTCCTATATGCCACACCATCCTTTCTTGACACGTGCTTACCATTCAACACCTATTTCCTCTTCCGTTAAGCCGCCTCCCGCACACTGCTGACGCCAAATTGAGCCTTGAGCAGTTGACACTAGCCTGACCACAACCATGAACTGCATTCAAAGACGATTAAACAGTAAGGGAAGTTGACTGCACACACACACACACACACACACACACACACACACACACACACACACACACACACACACACACACACACACACACACACACACACACACACACACACACACACACACACACACACACAGGAAATTCCATCAATATTAGGAGCGCATTTTTTTAGTTCCTTGTAATGAATTAGAAATCAATTTATCAGTCAAATAAATAATGCGTTGATGTGAAACGCCAAAAGCTCTTCTCTTACCGTCTCCGGGTAGTTTCAGGCATATCAATTATTTTTACTCAGCGGTTCTTTCCAGCTGCACAATTTCCAGCGGTAGGTAAGAAGCAAGCGGGCAGTCAAATTTTACACTCTTTGTGAATGCACGTCATGAATAGGATGAGTGCTGGACCTTCGATTTTTACTCCTTTATCCAGACTCGGCCTCGTTGCTTCACACATACGGACGCCCCGGTATCCTTGGAAACTTAAGAGTCTGCTGCCACCAGGAACTTATGTATTTGTGAGATCTTCATCCGCACACAAAAGAATGATGATGTTTTCTATAATACGTCCTTTAATCACTGATAATATGAACATTTTCTTATAACTCTATCTTAGAAGTTTTTATGATAATACGAAGAAATAATTATTTTCTTCTAGAAGCTCCCGCAAGCTGGCAACCTTTCCCTTATATGGAATGTATAAGTTGGCACAGGACGTACCACGCCTCTGAGGCCGTGGCCCGCCTGCCTGCCGTCTCCTCCCCCTCCCTCGCTCCACTGTGCAATCTCTCCTCCCGACCTCCCAATTCTCCAAACAATTTTTTTTTCTGTAATTGAACTTCCTGCATTATTACTGGTAAATAAGGAAAGCCATGCAAATATTGTTATTGATATGATATTCACCACACTGTTATATATATATATATATATATATATATATATATATATATATATATATATATATATATATATATATATATATATATATATATATATATATATATATATATATATATATATATATATCATAGCTGGGCGTTATCGCGATAAGTTATCGCAATACTTTATCGCTGATAACAAAATCGGGTTATCGGCGATCCGCCACTTATTTAAATATATATCGGTATCTTCGTTACTATTGTAACTAAACAGGTAGCGATAATCGCTACTTTTTTCCGCTCTCAGAAAAAACGTTGTCTCCTCCCTACTACGCGTGTGCATGGCCCGGCGCCCCAGTGTTGTAAGAAAATCTTCAAGGGTATGAAATATCTTCGGTAAAGAGATTTCATACTTACATTATCAACATTTCAGCTACTAGGTTGTTTTTTGTATTGAACTCAAAAATCAATATAATCAAAGAGAAAAATCATTTAACTTTTGCCCCAAAAATGGTTATTCACTGCCTCCAAATTTGATATTCCATATTCGTTTGTGGAAGCATGCTATGGTATTGAGTGGCACCTGGTGTTGTGTTATTTGGTGTCCCATCAGTCAAAAGCTGGCGCTTTTGTTTTCAAACACTGGTCTCTCGTGAACTGCGCATGCTCAGACAGTTCATGTAGCCCTGTACATTCTCACAAAGCTTTTTAACGTTAAAGAGTTGCTGGAAGGCTGAATCAGACAGTACCAGTACCACCATCCTCGGTGTTTCTCAGAACGAAACTCTGTTTTATATAAAGGAAATACAACTCGTACAGGGTGTCGTTCTAAACAGCGAGGATGGTGGTAGTGGCATCGTAAAGTCTGATTCAGCCTTCCGGTGCTAATGACTCTTACTACGGTTAAAAAGCTTTGTGAGACTGGCTACAGGTCTATGTTTGCTGGTCTGAGCATGCAAACGTTCACGAGACCAGGTTGTAAACAAAAGCCAGCTTTGACGGTGGGGATGCCACACAACAATGTCTCCAGGGCGTTTTAGTATTAATGTCCATACGTATGATGTTAACGTGTGGTTTCAGGTTTTTGCAAGTTTTCTAAAATACAGGTGATAATGTGAAAATTTGAATTCATCTATTTTTTATTTGAAATATCAATATAGTATCGTTTTTGCCGTTCGGACTTCTATCGCTAGCTAGTATCGAAATTGTGGCAGATTTATATCGGTTATCGGTTATCGGTTATCACCTATATTTTGTGTCTCAGTTAGAAGCATCAGAATATCGGTTATCACCGATATGTTTTCTCAATATCAGTTATCGGTTATCGGGAATAAGGTTTTCTCTTATCGTGCCCAGTTATTATGATATTTATATATATATATATACAACCTTATATATATATATATATATATATATATATATATATATATATATATATATATATATATATATATATATTGTATATATATATATATTTATATATATATATATATACACCCACTTCTTCCTGTCAGAAACCCACACAGATAGACATCCACCACCTGTCTGCCCTTCCTGCTCACTCCCTCCTCACCATATTGCCGTCTTACACTGTAAAACAGTCCTAAAATACACAGCTCAGAACATCCCCTCCAGCTCCTCCCTAACCTTATCCTACACTTCATTGTGCTCTCTGCTCTAACTCTGTATCTGTTTATATAAATCAATACACAATGACCTATTTCTCGCCCCTCAAATACCATAACACTTACTCTTTCCCACACAGATGGACATTCACACTCAGCTTTTCTCTTACACCCTGTCAAACTCATCCACTATCCTCTGCAGCGTCCTCTCATTCTCTGCCAACAACAGAACTATCATCTGCGGACACCCGCAACCAATGACTAGACTCGGCCTCACTTTCAGGACATAGCCCCCCCATCTGCCTTTCATTTCTCTCATACAACCATCCACAGATGACAGTAAAAAAATAGTGACATCACCACACTGTTTCATACACCACACAACAGCCAAAACTCTCACTCAACTCATTTCGTGCGTACAGAGGCCTTCACATCATTTATTGAACCCACACAGATATCCTCATAATAATATATATACCATATATCCTTAGAGCATCTCCTAACCCTTCCTGTCAACCCCATCTATCATCTCTCTCTCTCAGCCATTTCATATATATATATATATATATATATATTCTCTATATATTTTTCAATATAGCATATATATCAGTGCAAATATATTATCTGCAATCTTCCTTTTCTAAAAACCCTTGTTCCATCACCTACACTCTTCTTTATGCTTCATCTCTCATTTAAACCCTTTCTGATCGTTCTTCCTGCCACCGGGAGACCAGTAGCTGTATTTCTACCTAAATTATTACAATCACCTCTGCTCCCTTTCCTTTGTACAGCAGCACAACAGCCTTTCTAATCCTCTGTCATTCTATTCCCATGCTGGGATCTTCTTTCCAGAAACATACTGTCCACCCATTCGCTACGCGATGATTCCACGCGCATTATTCAAAATCAGGTTATCGACACCAATTTTCAGATATATAAACGACTCAGGTGGAGCTGTCAGAGCAGCCTACAGCCTCGGATGATTCTTTTCCGATTGGGGCACAAGATGCAAACCCGGAGCGCCATCAACGCCTGAAAAACAGGCGACCTATCCTCGACACAATCTTCCAAAAACACTACCTATATCATCAGACAAACACTAGGCTATCACACCTCAGCACTGATATAAAAACATCACTCACATAAAAATTACATCGATAAAAGAAAAAAACAATCTTGATTTTTAATAAACATTGTGTAAAGATACCTGGTATTTTCTTATATTTTTGGACTAAACATGAAAGAAAAATACTGTTACGCATATGTAAGCGAAGTAAATAATTTCCTTAATTACTAACGAAGGTATGTAAGTGCATGCTTGTGATTTTTATTATTGGATAAAACCGGTGGAAAACGAACAATTAATGAAGCATAATTAGCAATTATCTCTAACAAACTATTATTATCTGCCGGAGCAAAGGTTTGAATTACTTTGATCTCAAATCTGCGGATATTACAGTCAAATGAGTGTAAAAAATAATCTGATCAATACTGGAGCCTTATCTCATGCTTCAGGCAGAGAAAACAACAAGTGGTTCGTCAGATGAAGTAAATTCGTTAGTTGGTAGTAATTAGAGAGAAATATCACGCATGAACGACCTAAAACACTTTATATCAACGAAAAAAACGAAACCAAGCTAAAGGACGTGATATATCAAACGTTTGCCTTATCACAGCAATTGTATATTATCACACACACACACACACACACACACACACACCTCGCCGCTTGACATGTGCGGTACACGCCAATCTTTCTTGCTCTTCGCCGGCCAAGGAACGCACTCTGGTCTTACTTCTTTGTGTGTGTGTGTGTGTGTGTGTGTGTGTGTGTGTGTAAAACGGAATTTGAGATTTTACATGGTAGATATTTCACTACAATACCGATATGAACATTGTGTTACATTAGTACATTCCAGGGAACACTTTACCGATGAACGTTTCCATAAATCACATTTGAAAACGCTTTTGACCGAGCCCTTTGAATTATGCTTTAAAAAATAAATTGATTCGGTTGAATATATATAAAAAAAAAATCGAGTATTGTAAAAGATATAGTTTTGCCCTCCCGGCCAAGTATTTGTCAGGTCCAGGTGGTAGTGTGACCATTTCAGGGTACGCGGACTGTCTACAAAGTATATTGTATAATAATGGGCCGAAAATATATAGGTTAAAATATATACTCCTATCATTCTCATCATTACCTATAAGTTAGAAATAAGCACAGGTAAAGTAAACCAAAATCTGACTCTTGCGACGTTCATGATTATAGAACTGAGGCCATAAAGTTAAAAAGAGTAACCCTTCTTTCCGTAATATGCGATGTAGGGTGATCATTTGGCACAGGTCGACGACTAACAAGGTAAAAAAATATATTTATTGTTATTATAAATCAATCTGACTTTGCAACAACAACAACAATAAAATAGTTCATATTTTTTTTAAAAGGAATGCATTTACTGAAATAGAACCGGACAAGCCTTCAAATGCAATGGATGATTTTTTCAACACGGAAATTCTAAATTATATATATATATATATATATATATATATATATATATATATATATATATATATATATATATATATATATATATATATATATATATATATATATATATATATATATATATATATATATATATATATATATATATATATATATATATATATATATATATATATATATATATATATATATATATATATATATATATATATATATATATATATATATATATATATATATATATATATATATATATATATATATATATATATATATATATATATATATATATATATATATATATATATATATATACACACACACACACACATATATATATTAATAACATATACACCTTTATAAAATCAAAATTTCAAATGGCGCGTATACAAGCCTCAGAGTCCTGACTGGGGACTACAAATTCCCCAGGAGGACTCCTCTGGCTGCCGACCTGAGAGGTGTCTGATAACTCCTCGAACCTCTTTTTCTCAATTTCTGCAACATTCATGGTCTTCGCTCTAATTTTCATTCTGTGGAACATCATCTCCTCCTCTAAACCTCACCTTCTCTTCCTTACTGAAACACAGGTTTCTGAGGCTACTGACAGCAATCTCTACTCTGTTCCTCCTACTATCTCTATCCTAAATTTCAATCCAAAGCTGGATGTTGCGCCTACGTGCGCAACGACATCACTTGCTCTCGTGCCCACGACCTTGACTCTTCTGAATTTTCCACCATCTGGTTAAGACTTCACTGTCATTCTATTACTAAATACATCTGTGCTGTTTATCTCTCACCTAACTCTACCAACTATGTAAAATTCTTTCACTATTTGAATTCTAAAGTGGAGCACATCTTGACCCACTCTCCTTCATGAAATCTCCATCCTAGGAGATTTCAATGTTCACCACCAGCTTTGGCTTTCATCCTCTTTCACTGACCATCCTGGTGAACAAGCCTACAACTTTGCTATCCTCAACGACCTAGAGCAGTTGGTCCAGCACCCTACACGTATTCCCGACCGTCTTGGAGATCGGCCCAACATTCTAGACCTCTTCCTTACCTCAAACCCTTCTGCTTATTCTGTCAAACTGTTCTCTCCGTTGGGCTCCTCCGATCACAATCTTATTTCTGCATCCTGTCCTATCGCTCCTGTACACCCTCTGGACCCACCGAAGAGGCGATGCTTCTGGCATTTTGCTTCAGCTCGGTGGGACAACCTGAGGATGTACTTTTTCGATTTCCCGTGGAATGATTATTGCTTCCAGGATAGAGACCCCTCTGTGTGTGCTCAGCGCATCACAGAGGTGATTGTCTCTGGAATGGAGGCATACATTCCTCGTTCTTTCTCTACTCCTCACGGAAAAATAGCCTTGGTTTTTTCACGCTTGTTCTCGTGCTGTCAATGATAGAGAGGTAGCTCACAAAGGTACCAGAGCCTTCAAACTAATGCTAATTATGAACTTTACATTTCTGCCCGAAATCGTGCCAAATCTATTCTCCGACTAACCAAAAATTCTTTCATTAATAGAAAATGTCAAAACCTTGCTTTCTCTAACTCTTCCCGTGACTTCTGGCATCTAGCCAAAAACATCTCCTCCAACTTCACTTCTTCATCTTTCCCTCCACTCCTCAGTCCTGACGGCAACACTGCCGTCTCATCTATCTCTAAGGCTGAACTCTTCTCTCAAACTTTTTCTAAAAACTCCACTCTGGACGATTCTGGGCATATTCCTCCCACTCATCCCCCCTCTGACTCCTTTATGCCTGTTATAAAGATTCTTCAAAATGATGTTTTCTATGCCCTCTCTGGCCTCAATCCTCAGAAGGCTTATGGACCTGATGGAGTGCCTCCTATTGTCCTTAAAACTGTGCCTCCGTGCTGTCACCCTGCCTGGTCAAACTCTTTCGCCTCTGCCTGTCAACATCTACCTTTCCTTCTTGCTGGAAGTATGCCTTCATACAGCCTGTACCTAAGAAGGGTGACCGCTCCAATCCCTCAAACTACCGTCCTATTGTTTTACTTTCTTGTCTATCTAAAGCTTTTGAATCAATCCTCAACCGGAAGATTCAAAAGCACCTTTCCACTTCTGACCTTCTATCTGATCGCCAGTATGGGTTCCGCAAGGGGCGTTCTACTGGTGATCTCCTAGCCTTCTTAACTGACTCTTGGTCATCCTCTCTTAGCCGTTTCGGTGAAACTTTTGCTATTGCGCTGGACATATCAAAAGCTTTTGATAGGGTCTTGCACAAATCTTTGCTTTCAAAACTACCCTCCTACGGTTTCTATCCTTCTCTCTGTACCTTTATCTCCAGTTTCCTTTCTGACCGTTCTATTTCTGCCGTGGTAGACGGTCACTGTTCTTCTCCTAAATCTATTAACAGTGGTGTCCCACAGGGTTCTGTCCTATCTCCCACTCTGTTTCTGTTGTTCATTGATGATCTTCTTTCCAAAACGAACTGTCCTATCCCTTCCTACGCCGAGGATTCCACTCTGCATTATTCTTCTTATTTTATTAGAAGACCCACACTTAAGGAACTTAACGACTCAAGGCTGGAGACTGCAGAACGCTTAGCCTCAGACCTTACTATTATTTCCGATTGGGGCAAGAAGAACCTGGTGTCCTTCAACGCCTCAAAAACACAGTTTCTCCACCTATCCACTCGACACAATCTTCCAAACAACTATCCCCTATTCTTTGACAACACCCAGCTATCACCTTCCTCAACACTAAACATTCTCGGTCTATCCTTAACTCAAAATCTCAACTGGAAACTTCATATCTCATCTCTTACTAAATCAGCTTCCTCGAGGCTGGGCGTTCTGTACCGTCTCCGCCAGTTCTTCTCCCCTGCACAGTTGCTGTCCATATACAGGCCTTGTCCGCCCTCGTATGGAGTATGAATCTCATGTGGGGGGGCTCCACTCACACAGCTCTTCTGGACAGAGTGGAGGCTAAGGCTCTTCGTCTCATCAGCTCTCCTCCTCATACTGATAGTCTTCTTTCTCTTAAATTCCGCCGCAATGTTGCCTTTCTTTCTATCTTCTATCGATATTTCCACGCTGACTGCTCTTCTGAACTTGCTAACTGCATGCCTCCCCCCCTCCCGCGGCCCCGCTGCACTCGACTTTCTACTCATGCTCATCCCTATACTGTCCAAACCCCTTATGCAAGAGTTAACCAGCATCTTCACTCTTTCATCCCTCACGCTGGTAAACTCTGGAACAATCTTCCTTCATCTGTATTTCCTCCTGCCTACGACTTAAACTCTTTCAAGAGGAGGGTATCAGGACACCTCTCCTCCCAAAACTGACCTATCTTTCGGCCACCTCTTTGGATTCTTTTTAGGAGCAGTGAGTAGCGGGCTTTTTTTTTCATTAATGTTTGCTTTTTGTGTGCCCTTGAACTGTCTCCTTTGCTGTAAAACACACACACACACACACACACACACACACACACACACACATTATAGCAACTTTTGGCATTACCACCAAATGTAAGGACAAAACACACAAACACACTGGTGTGTGTGTTTGAAAGGACCTGCTGTTTCTCTTGTAAATCACTAGTGTATTTATCTTCTTTCTTCATCGTGACAATGTAAGAAAACTCGGCAAATTAAACAATCCAATCTGTCTCACAAATGTATCCTAATTTAAATATTAACGTGCCTACATTCTCACTTTCATTCTTTCGTTTATATGTTACCTGAAAGGGGAAAGAGTTCATAAGAGAGACTAATCGTAAGATACACTTCCACGTGTCTCCTTTTAGTTCAAAAAGGTCGGATCCAGATGTCCTCTTGACGGATGTGGTGAGCATCTGGTTATAGCAGACTGAATTATAAAATGGTTTAAGTAACAACCTGTCTACGAGAATAGCAATTACTCAAGAAACATAAAAGTAGCATCTAACAGCGCGAAGCTACTGATTACACTCCTCCAATAACAGTATAGTTCGTACTGGTGACCTCGAATCGATGTGTCGGTCTTCGTGCACCGTTGCCCCTCGTGTGTCACACGAGCATGTCTTCCAGCTCACTGTGTCTCTACTGTCGGCTTGGAAAGTTTCACGTCGTCTGGCCATCGACCGCCTTACCCACACACTTACTGCTTTTCTGTCACGAGTAGTCTCCCCCCTCGCCAGTGTCTATTACCCACAGGTATCTGCAATACTGTGAAGGTCACACACACACACACACACACACACACACACACACACACACACAGACGTGTGTGCTTTTGTGTGTGTGTGTGTGTGTGTGTGTGTGTGTGTGTGTGTGTCGCTGAGGTAAAGCATTGTAACTTTGTTGCTTTGTGGATAATGGTCAAACACTCGTGTGTGTGTGTGTGTGTGTGTGTGTGTGTGTGTGTGTGTGTGTGAACATGCTTTTTTTTTTTTTTTTTTTTTTTTTTTTACGTGTAAGCCTATGGCGCTGGTAGGCTTTCTTCAGGGGCCTGGTGGCCGCCCCCAGCCCGTCATGGCGCCGGCAGTATTTATAGTGGCGCCATTTATCTTGGCTCATGCTGCCCCCTGGAACTCATTCTTGATTCACATGGACGTCTTCTTCTAGAGTCCGGGTTGATGGATGGTCTTCAGGACAGCATGTGGGTAGTCTTAGGCCACTCGGCGGTGGCTGAAAAATCCCAGGTGGTAGCGGGCGGATTCGAATCCGCATCGTCCAGAACTCAGTAAATGTTGGGCCCGCACGCTAACCACTCAGTGTGTTTGTGTGGTGTGTGCTTACATGGCATTTTTTTGCATGTGGCTGTTTCATCTGTGTGCAAATTTTTCACATTCTAGGATAAGAGTGTAACTACGTGTTTTTTCGATCTCTTAGGAACGTGGCTAATGAGACACGTGTTCCCCGGAAGGCAATTCGTGTTTGGTAGTTCAGTGATGTACTCGTTAACTGACTAAAGTACTGCGTGGTGATGTTCGTGCCTCTCTTCCTTCCTTCCTTGGCAGACATAAGGGGGCAGCGTAGGCGCCGGATGATGACTCTTGGGACTAAATTCTTTGTTCCTTATCGTAGGGCCGAATGAAGAAAACCTCATATGGTAATAGGTATAATAATTTAGCAAACATTTTTTTTAAGGAAACTGTCAGTGTATACTGTTATAAAATCTTTTAACATGAATCGTTCCAGGCTGCTCTTGTTAGAATTTTACCTGCAACATTTTTCCTTCTTCTGTGCAATATATTGTCGGCTTGCGTTTATATTTCTGTATGCATATTCGTGTGAGTGTGTGTGTGTGTGTGTGTGTGTGTGTGTGTGTGTGTGTGTGTGTGTGTGTGTGTGTGTGTGTGTGTGTGTGTGTGTGTGTGTGTGTGTGTGTGTGTGTGTGTGTGTGTCAAGTGTTTTACAAAAAGGAGACAGTTAAAGGGAGTGGAAAAAAAAACAATAAAAAAAAACAGCCCGCTACTTACTGTTCCTGAATAGAGTACAGAGGAGTGGCCAAAAAGAGAGGTCAATTTCGGGAGGAGAAGTGTCCTGATACCCTCCTCTTGAAAGAGTTCAAGTCGTAGGCAGGAGGAAATACAGATGAAGGAAGATTGTTCCAGAGTTTACCAGCGTGAGGGATGAAAGAGTGAAGATGCTGGTTAACTCTTGCATAAGGGGTTTGGACAGTATAGGGATGAGCTTGATTAAAAAGTCATGTGAGGCGAGGCCGCGAGAGGGGGGGAGGCATGCAGTTAGCAAGTTCAGAAGAGCAGTTAGCGTGAAAATATCGGTAGAAGATAGAAAGAGAGGCAACATCGCGACGGAATTTAAGAGGTAGAAGACTATCAGTAAGAGGAGGAGAGCTGATGAGACGAAGGGCCTTAGACTCCACTCTGTCCAATAGAGCTGTGTGAGTGGAGCCCCCCCACACGTGAAATGCATACTCCATACGAGAGCGGACAAGGCCCCTGTAAATGGATAGCAATTGTGCGGGTGAGAAGAGCTGGCA
This sequence comes from Eriocheir sinensis, assembly GCF_024679095.1. NCBI lineage: Eukaryota > Metazoa > Arthropoda > Malacostraca > Decapoda > Varunidae > Eriocheir > Eriocheir sinensis. The sequence continues at coordinate 7,804,657 of NC_066511.1, forward strand.
GAGACGATACAGAACGCCCAGCCTCGAGGAAGCTGATTCAGTTAGAGAGGAAATGTGAAGTTTCTAGTTAAGATTTTGAGTTCAGGATAGACCGAGGATATTTAGTGTTGAAGAAGGTGACAGCGGTGGCTGAGTCGACAGCGTGACGGCGCCGCGTTCAGGACGACGCGAGTTCAATCCCCGCCCGGTGCCACGAAGCTGGGCTTTTTCATCCGCCGCCGAGTGGCTTAAAACTACCCACATGCTGTCCAGAAGACCACCTATCAACCCAGACTCTAGATTCTAGGATTAAAGATAAGGTCCGGGAGGGCAGCATGAGCCAGTGCAAGATAACGCCACTATAAACACTGGCCTGCGCCACAACGGGCTGGGCCATATCATCAGGCCCCTCCAAAACAAGCCTACCGGCGCCACAGGCGAAGATGTAAAAAAAAAAAAAAAAACCTGAGTGTTGTCGAAGAATAGGGGATAGGTGTTTGGAAGATTGTGTCGAGTTGATAGGTGGAGAAATTGAGGTTTTGAGGCATTGAAGGACACAAGGTTCCTTCTGCCCCAATCGGAAATGATAGCAAGGTCTGAGGTTAAGCGTTCTGCAGCCTCCAGTCTGGAATCATATACTTCCTGTTGGGATGGTCTTCTATTGAAAGAAGTTGAATAATGCAGAGTGGAATCGTTGGCGTATGAGTGGACAGGACAGTTTGTTATGGAAAGAAGATCATTGATGAATAACAGGAAGAGAGTGGGTGATAGGACAGAGCCCTGTGGAACACCACTGTTAATAGGTTTAGGGGAAGAACAGTGACCGTCTACCACAGCAGAGACAGAACGGCCGGAAAGGAAACTGGAGATAAAGGAACAGAGAGGGATAGAATCCGAAAGAGGGCAGTTTAGAAATATACAGATTAACACAAACACACACACACACACACACACACACACACACACACACACACACACACACACACACACACACACACACACACACACAGAGAGACATACATGTAAACATAAAAGACTAAGTTACTCCAGTGAGGGGCAGAGAACGCGTTGTTTGCTTGGCGTAATGGTTTACAAATGAAGGGAAGTAAATAGGAACAGTAAGTAATTGCTCGCCGAGCCTCACAACTCAAGGCGCACAGCTGAGGGTACGGAACATCACTTTTCCCACCAAATGAGGCCACCGCGCCTTGCCAGCACCGACGGAGTTTTGAGCTTCATTAACTTTTACAATAATCTTTACTTTTCTGAGTAACCGGAAATAATATGATGGTAATCGTCATTGAGTTTTGTTATTGGTAATACAAAGAACATCGGGCAGACAGCGTCACGTAGACCACCAATGTTTATTCTTCAGTTTTCCTCTTATACCGTTTATCGATTGTTCTGATGGAGGACCAACAGTTGTGTCGGGTGCGAGCTGGCCGGCCCATCAAGGATCAAGCGTAGGCCTGGTGATTGGTTGAAAGTTGGCCATCATATAGAGAGAACGATTGATACTATAAACTTTTTAAATCACACCTTTTTAGCTTCTTCAAATACAAATGAGGGGTTGCGTGTCTCAAGGGCCCAACACGCCAACCCCAAGAACCCCGCCTTTACCTTTTATGTATATCACTATATTACCTTAAAACCTGAGTTTGAATATAACGCCCTTATGTCACTGAACGTGAGGTTGAAATCCAATATAAAAATGCTGCCGCGTCCATCTTTTTCGATCTGATGGTCAAGCGTCCGGGTGAATTGTGACAGTCGTGAGGTCCGAACGTCCAAGGCGTGCTTCAGTAGACACTTAGGGAACAAATCTTGGTGCGTTTCGATTATTTGCTTGATGATTAATATGATTTTTCGCTTCTTATGTTGCTGGGGTCTTCCAACCACTACTTGGCTAAAGGTAAATTTTAATAGGGAACAAATCTTGGTGCGTTTCGATTATTTGCTTGATGATTAATATGATTTTTCGCTTCTTATGTTGCTGGGGTCTTCCAACCACTACTTGGCTAAAGGTAAATTTTAATATTTTTACGTGCAAACTCGAAATTCATTATTGCCTGGTCTGGGGGAGGGAGGAGGAGAGCACCCCTGCTCCAGCAATCTCATCCACCCCCTTTTTGCCAGGAGACCGCCAGAGGGGTGCAGACGTGCAGTTCGTTGGGAGCCCGCCGGGTGTTATCTTACGGTGGGCTCTCCATGTGGATGTCTGGAACATCCTGAGCCTCTCGGAGGATCAGCGACTAGCCCATCTGTCAGCTGAACCCAGGAGGTTGAGAGTGGACATAGTCGGGCTCCCTGGGACAAGGAAACATGCAATGGAAAGATCAGTGGTGGGGGTGATACCTACTACTGGTCAGGCCAGAGCGATGGTGCACGTCTCAGGGGAGTAGCTATAGCCATTTGTAGCCTACTGCAATCCTCTCTTGTTGGGGTTACTACGGTTGATGAACCTATAAGGCTGGTGAGGTAGAAGCACACCTTGGGGTTCATATTTCTTTTTGCTGTGTGCTCCCCTACCGAGATGTGCAAACATGAGGAGAAAGAGATGTTATATGCCAAGCTCGACTCTATAACCGACCTGTGTGATGGTCCCCATGGTTCTAGCACCTATACGTAAACAGTTCTTTCCTTCTGAACTTTGCTAAGTTCAGAGGGCTGAGGATTTTTTGTTTCTGAATTCAGAGATGCGAGGCTCGCCCCTGGACTCGGTACAGCAATGCAGGCAGTGTGGCAAAGGAAGTTGATCTCATCCACACCTGCTTGATAAACTCAATCAGGTAGTCTTTTGCTATAGCTCCGATGGGCCTCGATCTCTTTTCTAACGGCTCCATGTCTGACGGGATGTAGCGAAAAGCAGAGAAGTAGTTGCAGCGGGCACGTGTGGACTCCTGGCTGGCCGCGAGGAGCGGTGGAGGGGTGGAAACACTGGCCGACTCCCAGGGATGCCAACCCTATCACTTACGCTATGTAAGCATCTATACCTATGTATTTACCATTCAATCGACCATTTTATTTGTAATTATACATCGAAAAATATGTATAATCACACTAATATGTGTAAAATGCTTCAATTATCAAGATTTCCATGTAGAGGTGTTTGCAGAAACTACCAAACCAAACCAAAGGAATCGAGGTCAACTTATAGTACCCAACAGAAAGGGGACACCCTGTATGGGAAGGGGAAGAGGAAGGTGATGGGGAAAATGTATGGTACCGTTAGTACGGCCGTAAGGCTCTTCTCATTAACTCCCCTTCTCTCACTGACAGTCTTCTACCTCTTTAATTCCGCCGCAGTGTTGCCTCTCTTTCTATCTTCTACCGATTTTTTCATACTGACTGCTCTTCCGACCTTACTAACTTCATGCCTCCCCCCCCGCCTGCGGCCCCGCTACACTCGACTTTCTACTCTTGCTCACCCTATACTGTCCAAATCCCTAATGAAAGAGTTAACTAGCATCATTCTTTTATCCCTTCTGCTGGTAAACTCTAGAACAGCCTTCCTTTATCTGTATTTTCTCATGCCTATGACTTGACCTCTTTCAAGAAAGGAGTGTCAAGACACCTCCCGAAATTGACGTTTCTTTTGGCCTCTTTTTCTATTTTTCTTTTGTTGGAGCAGCACTTGGCGGACTTTTTTGTTGCTACTTTGTTTTAGTGTCCTTGAGCTGTCTCCCTTGCTGTAAAAAAAAAAAAAATGTTTGAACCTTACGGCGCAGAGGTACCCATTGAGGATAATATACGTACAGATAGACAGGCATTACTTTTTTTTACTGAAAATGCTTAGGATACTAGTTTTATGCATTACTTTAGAATGCATAAATAGCCAGAATTCGCTCCGAAAATTCGGTTTAAAAATCACCCTAATAACATTAAGAAAAAAAAATCACCATCATCGTAATCACCCTGTTTAGAATAAATCACCCTGTTTAGAATTAATACTCTGCGAATAATGAACATCGTGGTTTTAATATTAAATGGGATATTTTGTATCAGAAAATTGTCAAGCTTTTGGAGCGATTTTTGCCAGTTTCTCTTTTCGATCTGTTGGGCCCTTAAGACACGCGATCCTTAAAATATTTTCAAGATTATTTTCCATACGCCACTCCTTTTTTGTCAAGTTCGTCCTCCGTAACTCGCCACCACCGGCACCACCGCGACATACCATCACTCATCCTCTCCAGGCTTGCCCTTCGACGTCGTGAACACTCGGCGACACACATTCATACGGATGGTCTATGAGAAGGGATCTTTTTTGTTTATCCTTTCTTTCCTATAATGACTGAACTTGCGTTTAGTGTTGTGGCGTAAAAGTCCATCAAGAAAGCATAAGAAGGAATGCTCCAGTGCCATTCTAACAAACCTCTCCGCGTATATGTCAGTATCACATACTTACGTGTAATATCAAGATACCTAAGAACCTTAATCTGATATTTTTTTGCTCCTCTATTTTTTTTCTTTGGGAGAATAGAGCGGTCACTTTTTTGTTGTGTGTTTGGGGGAACATTGGTCTGCCTCTTCTTTGTAAAAAGTATTCAGTAGGTTTCCAAATAGCCAATACAGTATCGGAAAAAAGTAGATATGTGAAAATAACCAACATTGAAGAAAGCAGAGGGGGACAATGAACACATTCAGGAAAATGGTCCTGTGAATTTTATTGTCTTTTCCTTTTCCCTAGCAACCCAAACCCAGCGTTCGCTGGTACTGTCAGGACGCCCCGGGGGCTGAAGACCCGACAGGAAATGGGGAAACAGAGTTGTGGAGAGTCAGTGGCCGTGGCGGGAGCCAACGACCACGAGGAGGCGAGATGGCTGAGGGACTTTATATACGTAGGTTGTAGTAACCGTGTCTGCCCATGGTTGTTCCAACTCTCTCCTCCCTCTAACCTATTCCATGCCTAACGGAGCCTGATTGCTTTCCCCCCCCCCTCCCCCTCTCTCTCTCTCTCTTTCTCACACACACACACACACACACACACACACACACACACACACGCCAGACAGGTGAGTGAGGATCGTGCGGTTTTCACGCGTTAATGATCAGGTTTGCAGCATTTATTTTGTGCCATAAAGATGAAATGTTTCCCCCACCGGTCACGGGGCAGGAGAGGGATGGAGTGCGATATTGGCGCCGGGAATTACCATTTTGCCCGAAATACTTCACACTTTTATTTGGCAAAACATGATTTGAAAAGGGAAAGGTGATGGCTGGCCTCTGCCCCGCCACTTCGTACCACGTTTCCTCCTCGAATGTTCTCCATCCTCAACTTCTTTAGTATTGATGTACTACTGCTACACTTATTATTTCGCGTCTGCAAGTACGAATTAAACTCCAATCAGCGCGAATCGGATAAACCCTCCTATACGACTAAGAGAAATTGATTAGCTGGCAACATATGTCAGTGCTTCCATCATATGGAGAGCAATGAATCATCACCTTCAGTCACTTATGTAATGGTTTTGAGTGCTGTCAACGTTTTTTTTCCACCGCGGGCTTTGTTGTTTTTTCGCTTGTACTCGTAAGACATTTTGTGTTCATTGTTTCCTTATCGTTATGTCTAGAAAGTACACATCTCATAACGATATCGTGCGTGTGATAGAGTACCATAAATTAGACTTGAAAACAAGTGAAATCAGTCGGAATACTGGTGTGCTGCCGAGAACCGTCCAGAACATTGTGAGGAGATTCAAGGATCGCGGAGGCGTGAAGTTTCCGGCACACGGATACGGGGGAGGCAGGCCCCGCAGCACTGCCCCTCGGCCTTTGAAACTGCTAAGGAGGGAGATTGAATGTAACCCGACTCTTACGGCAAGAAAACTTAAGGAAGAACATCCAAACCTCCTCGGTGGCACGTCCGTAAGAACCATTCAGCGCGTGCTGCACGATGACCTTTGACACAGGAAAGTGAGGGCGCGGAATAAGCCCCTGTTAATGACGCACAAAGGAAAAGGAAGATTTTGTTCTCCAAAGAACATAAAGACTGGAACTTGGAGAGATGGAAGAGGGTGCTGTGGTCTGATGAAGCCACATTCTTTGTCAGTGACACATCAGGACAGACGGCGGGCGCGTGACTCGGACCCCTTTGCAGTGAACCACGTCGCTGCTGCTGTAAAGCCGCGTTTTCGCCGTCAACATTGTATCAACATCATGTTAGTATGGTGTTGGCCAACATCAGCTACTTCGCCAGAACGTGCCCTGTTGCCTCTGGTCAGCTGATCCATAACAACAAACAAAATGGCGGAAGCAAGATATATCGAAGATGTCTGACTCGAAGATGTCCCTTCACGTTCAAGACTTTAGGCCGCGGCCACACAGAAAGCGAGAAAGCTAGCCAGAGCGAGAGCGAGAGCAGAAAGGCGAAATTCTGTGGCCACACGAAAAGTGAGACGAGGCGAGGGTTGTCATGGCAACGCGACAACACTACACATTCCTAGCACCTTGCTAGCAGGGTTGGATCAGATACTGATCTTTTATAAGTCAAATACAAATACAAATACTTTTGTTCGGGATTCCAAAAATACAAATACAAATACAAATACTTATATTCCTGAGTCTAAAAATACAAATACAAATACAAATACTTCTATTCCTGAATCTAAAAATACAAATACAAATACAAATACTTCTATTCCTGAATCTAAAAATTCAAATAAAAATACAAATATTCCTATTCCAAATTTCAAAGATACAAATAAAAAATACTCCTGAAATTATGCAAAAAAATATAAAGATACTTTTTTCACAAGTTTACACTTCACATATCATAATTGCATTTTATCATCATTAATGCCCGGAAGGCTTCCGGGCCGAGTTTTGCTCTCTCAGGAGTGTAAAAATTGCCGGCCTTACTAAACACCCTCTCAGATGGTGCCGACGTTGCACAGCATCCTAGAATATTCTTGGCAAAGTGCTTCAAAATTTTGAAGCTTTTTGCATCACGCCAGTACCTCAGTGGATTGACATCAAAAGGCAAAACACCTTCTTCTAGGTACGTTTCAAGTTCTGTGTTCACCACTGTAGTGTCATTTGTTGATGCACTTGCCATCATTTGCCCAGCTGGAGGCATGTAGGCAAAAAGACGAGGTCGTGTTGCACTCATGCCCGCCGAAAAGACGAAAGGCTCACTCTCTTGAAATGTTTTTTTTTTCAAGGTCGACTGAGTTGACTCGGAAATAATTAGGTCCACAATCTTGGAAACCTTTTCCTTTTGCATTTTTTTACATGGCATCCATGCCAGCTTAAACCTGGGGCCCATGACAGCTGCGGCAATGACATCAGTCCTCTCAAGAAATGGATGCAACCTCTTTTTGATAGGTGACTGTAGTGCATTTGCCAAGTTAAAGCAGTAGATCGGTTTACTGTCTCTCTCGTCGTCTTCACTCACATCTCATCCCCTATGCCTCCCATTTCCGTGACGTCACACATTTTTGCGGGCGGATCCTTCTTCCGAGCCACCCATCCCTCAGTAACTCCCTTAATCCTCTCCTACTCCTCCTCCATGTGACCTGAGGTTAATTTCCTCCTTACTCCCCACCCTTATTTTTTTTCCTCCTCCGCCTTCAACCTTAATGTTCTCCTTAAGCCCCAGTCACACATTCACGACAATGACTCCCGGCGCCCTCCCGACATCAGACCACGCGCTGACAGTTTTGGAATGTCACGCTGCCAGACGTATGTAACGACCATCGTAAGTCCATCCCCTTGAGTGCCAACCATAGCCGATGTCGAAACGACGTTGTTACGACGTCGTTGAGATGACATCCGACGGCCGTAGTTTATTCGCGACGGGTGACAGATATCGGGAAGGGCCCCGATTGTTTTGAAAATGTCCAAAACTGTCGGTGTGCGGCCCGACGGTGGGAGGCGTGGTCTGAGTCGGGAGAGCGCCGGAAGTCATAGTCGTGAATGTGTGACTCGGGCTTTACTCCGCTTTCCCCGTGATCTGACGTTAATCCTTTCCTCCTTCGCCTTCAACCTTAATCTGTTTCCTCCTCCGCTTTAACGCGGCTTAACATTACTTCTTTTTCTATTTCCTTAACAGTATTTATCCTCCTCAAATGGTTTTGACTCGAAATATAAATACAAATACAAAATACTTTTTTCTGGGTGCCAAAATACAAATATTAATACAAAATACTTTTTTTCTGGGTACCAAAATACAAATACAAAATACTTTTTTCTCGATGTCAAAATACAAATACAAATACATTAAAATTGTATTTAAATACAATTCGAATACAAATACAATTGTATCTGATCCACCCCTGCTTGATAACACCCACCCCGTTGGCGCACACGAGGGAAGAGGTGAAGTTTTTATAAACAGTTCCGTGCTTCACTTATTTGGCGTTTTATGAAAAAGTTGTATACACCATTGTGCTCAGGAGGCTTTTCTCTATAAGATGGAATTGTTTATTTTAGTCTTTATTTCATAGCCGCTGCAAATGATAGTTATATGTAAAATGTGTTATAAACATTACGGATAGATTCTTTAACCTCAACTCGTCACTATTTATTTAGTTTCTGTTTTATTGAGTTTTCACAAACATATTCGGGTTCTCCAATTACTGCTTCGTCTAACGGTGTTAACAAAAATGTCCTATCTAATGTATGAGTTGAGTTACGGCAAATAATATGGAAGCATGTCTGTGATGTTACACCTTCTTTGTTTATATCTGACGTCACAAGTTGCGACGGTGGCGCCTCTCAACACAGGATCTTTCCAGGTTGGTCCCGGAGCAACATTTTCTCAAGAAATGTTGACTAGAAGTTAACCCCCAAAACGGTTTGAAGCAGCACGGGAGCAGCTTGTGACGTATTCGTGACGTTACTTCAACAAATGTTGACGGCGAAAACGCGGCTTTAAATAAGACACCCTCACCATTTAATGGTGTGGGGCAGCTTTTGGTATGGTGGCTTGTGTGACTTAGCATTTGGAGTCATCTTTTGAAAAGAATGGCACAGACATTTTCCAGCAGGACGACGCACCACCACATACGACAAAACTGATAAAAAACTGGCTATCTGGCTGTGGTATTAAAATTATTATATCACGGACTGGCCAGCGAACTCTCCCGATTTTTCACCCATCGATAACCTTTCGGCCATAGTCAAAGCCAGGTTAAGAGAAAAATACACGTCATCTTTGCTCAAGCTAGAGGCGAAGCTGCGCAGTGCCTGGGAGTCACTTGACCCCGACAATCTGAAAAGCCTCGCTGAGAATCTCTTCCAAAACGCCTAAAAGAAGTTCTCAAGAGGAAGGGCAATCCAACCAAGTATTAGTGACATAATTGGTGAGTATTTTGTGCATAATCAAATGTTTGTTTATTAATTTATTTAACTGTTATAAGTTATAACAAGGTTTGCATACAATGAACGCGTGTTTGCATGTGAAAAAAGCGGTACGAAAAGTCAATTGACGCAGACTTACACATACATGTGTATACATACATACATACTATTAATACTACTACTACTAAGAACAATAGTAGTAATAATAATAATAATAATAATAATAATAATAATAATAATAATAATAATAATAATAATAATAGTGATAATTATAATTATGATAATCGTATATAATATAAATAGTGTATGTTTATTAGTGTTGTTGTCATTACGTATTATCATCATCATCATCATTTCATCGACGCCTGCTCCTAGGAGCTCCCACCAGGGGATGGCCACGGCAGAAGAGCTTCCAACTTTCTCTATCCAGACACTCCCTCCTTGCCTGCTCAAAGCCTCTCAAAGATCTTTCCCCCCTCTCCCTAGCGTACTCTTGCATCCTATCCCTCCATTTCACTGGAGGTCGTCCTCTAGCATTCTCTCCCTCTATCTCACTCACATACACCCTTCTGGTCATCTTACTCTCCTCCATTCGTTCCATGTGGCTAAACCACTTTAAAGTCTGTCGCTTCACTTCTTCCAACACTCCACACTTCTTCCCTTCACCCCTGTGACACATTCCAAAACGTTCGTACACACTTTCATTACTCATTCCATCCATTCTACTCACACCACAAGCATTCCTCAAATAACTCATTTCCACTGCCTGCACTCTAGACCTCTGACTTTCATTCCAGGCCCACGTTTCACTTGCATATGTGAGGGTTAGTACTATTATTGTATTTCTCAAATCCCTCTTTACCTCCATGCTCACACTTCTGCCATTCATGATTCGTCCCAAAGACCCTACCACCCTTCTTCCTTGCAATGCCCTTTCTCTTATCTCTCCCTCCATACCACCATGCCTACACATAACTGATCCAAGGTACTTAAAACTATTGCTTCAAACTATCCCCCATTTAGCTTAACATCGGTTATAGGCAAGATAATGGAGTCCATAATAGCCAGAAACATTCGGGAGCATCTAGAGAAACACAGCTTAATTCACGACTCGCAGCATGGGTTCATGAAAGGTAGGTCATGCCTCACCAATCTCTTGTCTTTTTAAAATAAAGTATTTGAGGCGGTAGACAGAGATGAAAATTATAAAGTAATCTATCTTGATTTTAGTAAAGCGTTTGACAGTTCCTCACCAACGACTATTGCTCAAATTACAGGCTCACGGAGTAGAGGGTAAAGTTTTGAACTGGGTCACGGCGTGGCTTAGCAATAGGAAGCAAAGAGTGCAAATCAATGGTAAACGATCTGACTTGGGATGTGTTACGAGTGGGGTCCCACGAGGTTCAGTATTAGGTCCACTTTTGTTTATTATTTATATCAGTGACTTAGATACAGGAATTAGTAGTGATGTCAATAAGTTTGCAGATGATACCAAGATCGGTAGAGTAATTGAGTCGGATCAGGACGCTAGTATTCTCCAGGATGAACTAAACAGATTGTATGATTGGGCGGATAAATGGCAAATGGAGTTCAATGTTGGGAAGTGCAGTATTCTGAGTGTAGGTGGGAACAACCCCTCACATAACTATTGCTTAAGTGACGCTCCCATAAGCAGGTCTGGGTGCGAGAGGGACTTAGGGGTCTTAGTGAGCTCTGATCTCCGTCCAAGGGCACAATGCATTCAAGGTAGAAATCGAGCAAATAGGGTACTGGGATATATTTCAAGGAGCGTAAGCAACAGAAGCGCCGAAGTCTTCCTCAAACTATATTTAGCATTAGTTAGACCTCATCTTGACTACGCGGTTCAGTTCTGGTCACCTTACTATAGAATGGATATCAAAATGTTAGAATCGATGCAGAGGAGGATGACTAAGATGATTCAGGGGTTGAGAAACTTGCCATACGAGGAAAGACTCAAACAGTTAAACTTGCATTCTCTAGAAAGGCGAAGGGTGCGTGGAGACATGATCGAGGTTTATAAATGGATGAAGGGCTTTAATAAGGGGGATATTCATAAGATTTTGTTGTGTAAGAGAACCGGGTAGGACACGAAGTAATGGGTTTAAACTGGATAAATTCAGATTCAAGAGGGACATAGGCAAAAATTGGTTTACAAACAGGGTGGTGGATGAGTGGAATAGGCTTAGCAGTCACGTAGTGAGTGCCAATACTATTGTCACATTCAAAAATAGATTAGATAAATTCATGGACAGCGATATTAGGTGGGGTTAGATACACGGGAGCTTAGGTTCAAAGGAGCTGCTTTGTACAGGCCTACCGGCCCCTTGCAGACTCCTACGTTCTTATGTTCTTATGTTCTTAAACTCATCGACCTCCTCCATTTCTTCACCATTCAAAATTATTTTGCATTCTTTTTCACATTCAATTCCCACTCTATATGGGCATACAAAATCTACAACCTCACTTTTACTTCGCTCACAAACCATCACTTTACTTTTGTTGACATTTACTTTCAGCTTTCTCCTATTACAGACACTATCAAAAACACTGAACAAATTTTGTAGGTCACTTTCATTTTCTGCAATGAGCACCGTGTCATCAGCAAACAGTATCTAATTCAGTACCCACTTCCTTCCCTCATCGAACAGTCTTACTCCAACTTCTCCCTTAATTTCTATAATAACACCATCCATATAAATATTGAATAACCATGGTGACATGACGCACCCTTGTCTTAAGCCCACTTTTATCTCAAAATATTCACTTGTTTCTCCGGTAATTTTGACACGTGCAGATGCATCCTCATAGAAAGACTTTATTGCACTAAGCAGTTTTCCTCCCACACCATAAATCTTTAAAATATCCCACAATGCAATCCAATCGACTCTGTCATAAGCTTTTTCCAAATCCATGAAGGCAGCGTATAGTTTCTTTCCTTTTGCTATTATTTTCTCTACTACCATCCTGAAGGCAAATATCTGATCCACACATCCCCTTCCCTTCCTGAAGCCTCCTTGTTCTTCACTGATTTTCTCTTCTGTACGTCTTTGCACCCTCTCTATTATGACTTTTCCATATAACTTTCCGGGTATACTCAGGAGACTTTACCTCTATAGCTCCCACATTCCCCTCTCCTGCCCTTCCCCTTGTAAACTGGGACAATGATGGCTTTCGTCCAGTCTGCTGGCACCCCCCCCCCCCCCCCTTCCCATGCTACTTCACATATCTTGACCATCCATTTAACAACTACATCTCCTCCACACTTCAACATTTCTGCTGTGATTCCATCAATTCCTACTGCCTTTCCATTTTTAATATTTTTATTGCCTGATTTACTTCTTCATATCTTATACTTCTTTCTTTATATACTCCTCCTCTACCTCTACTCAAAACTGCTGTTGGATGTCCATCCTCAAAATTCACTAAGTTTTTGAAATATTCTCTCCATCTCTCTTTCACAGCTTCCCTGTCTTTCAACATCTTTCCATTCTCATCCATAACTTCATTTATTTTACTTGAGGAGATATTTTCTGCATTTCTTTCGTTTTTTACTTCTCTCCAATATGATTTCCTGTTCCCTTTATATTTTTCACTTAAGTCTTTTTCCAAAGTCTTCATCAACTCTCTTCTTACTTTCTTTTATTGCTTTTTTTAATTTCATTTTGCATTCTCTATATTTCTTTCTCCTTTCCCTTTTTACTTGTTCAGCCACATTTCTTTCTTGAGTTTTCTTAAAAAGTTCCCTTGTATTATTATTATTATTATTATTATTATTATTATTATTATTATTATTATTATTATTATTATTATTATTATTATTTTTATTATTATTTTTTTTTCAAATATAATTATTATTATTATTATTATTATTATTATTATTATTATTATTATTATTATTATTATTATTATTATTATTATTATTATTATTATTAGGAAAGTTACCCAGCACCGGAATCGAACCAATGCGTTGGCGCCATTGTCCGCCTCGCCACCCGAGGGTCTAAAAAGGGAGGAAACAATTCACCACACACTCTTAACCTTAATTAACCCTTCGAAAACCACTTGTCTTGTTCTTGAATTATTATTATTTTTATTATTATCATTATTATTATTATTATTATCATTATTATTATTATTATTATTATTATTATTATTATTATTATTATTATTATTATTATTATTATTATTATTATTATTATTATTATTATTATTATTATTATTATTATTATTATTATTATTATTATTATTATTATTATTATTACTACTACTACTCTTATTATTATTATTATCATTATTCTTATTGTAGTTATTATTTTTCTTATTCTTATAGTTATTGTTATTATTATTTTTTTTATTATTGTTATTATTGCATTTATAGGCCAAGTAGGCTACATCAGTCCACATGGGATGTTCAAGGAACTATATGCCCAACCGTCCTCCAGAGCGGGGTATATTTAGCTATGAAGAAAAAGTGTTCTTATGTACATTACTCAGATGTTGCGGTAACCACAGCCTTTGTGAATAAAACAAAATTTGTTTGCTATGGAAACCCGTGTCTCGATATTAGTCCTACACCGACACCCAAGCAGGGGAGGCACCGTGCCACGCTTTCAGTTGTTGACGCTGCATCTCGCTGCTTCATGCGGGACCTGTGCAGCGAGCGTCACCCGTGAACGGCGGAGCTGGCTGTGTGATACATCATTATTTGCTCCCAACTCTGATATTGCCACACGGAACTAGTACGCATGTTTTTTCTGTTTTTTTTATATGAAATACTTAGTATTTTTTTAATAATGTACACACACACACACACACACACACACACACACACACACACACACACACACACACACACACACACAAACACACACACACACTACATATACGCTACACACACAGCAATTCCTCATTATTTTTTTCCAAAATTAAAAATGGCTTTTCCACGCAAAGCCTCGGAGTCCCCGTCTGGGAGGGGAGGGGAGTCACAAATGCCCCCAGAGCGGACTCCACTTTCGGCCCACGACCCAAGAAGTGTCTTGATACCTCTTCGAAGTTTCTCCACTAATTTCTGCAACATTCGCGGTCTACATTCTAATTTTCATTCTGTGGCGCACCAAATCTCCTCCTCTAAACCTCACCTTCTCTTCCTCACCGGAACACAGGTCTCGGGGGCTACTGACAGCAATCTCTTCTCTGTTCCCTCCTACTATCTCTATCCTAAATTTCAATCCAAAGCTGGATGTTGCACTACGTACGCAACGACATCACTTGCTCTCGTGCCCACGACCTTGACTCTTCGTAGTTTTCCATCATCTGGCTAAGACTTCATTGTCAATCTCTTACTAAATACATCTGTGCTGTTTATCTCTCACCTAACTCTACTAACTATGTAAAATTCTTTGACTACTTAAACTCTAAAGTGGAGCACATCTTGACCCACTCTCCCTTCGTTGAAATCTCTGTTTTAAAAGATTTCAATGTTCACCACCAGCTTTGGCTTTCATCCTCTTTCACTGACAAGCCTGGTGAACAAGCCTACAACTTTTCCATCCTCAATGATCTAGAGCAGTTGGTTCAGCACCCTACACGTATTCCCGACCGTCTTGGAGACAGGCCCAACATACTGGACCTTTTCCTTACTTCTAAACCTTCTGCTGACTCTATCAAACTGTTCTCTCCGTTGGGCTCCTCCGATTATTACCTTATTTCTGTATCCTGTCCTATCGCTCCTCTACAGCCTCTGGACCCACCGAAGAGGCGATGCTTCTGGCATATTGCTTCAGCTCGGTGGGACGACCTGATTTCCCGTGGAATGATTATTGCTTTAAGAAGAGGGACCCGTATGTGTGCGCCCAGCGCATCACAGAGGTGATTGTCTCTGGAATGGAGGCACAAATTCCACGTACTTTCTCTACTCCTCATGCTAAAAACCTTTGTTTAATTACGCTTGTTCTTGTGCTATCACAGATAGAGAGGCAGCTCACAAAAGGTACCAGAGCCTTCGCACTCCCGCTAACCATGATCTTTTCGTTTCTGCCCGGAATTATGCCATGTCTATTCTTCGACCTACCAAAAGCTCTTTCATCCATAGGAAATGTCAAAACCTTGCTTTTTCTAATTCTTCCAGAGACTTCTGGCACCTAGCTAAAAATATCTCCTCTTATTTCTCTTCTTCATCCTTCCCTCCTTTCCTTAACTCTGACGGCAGCACCACCGTCTCAACTATCTCTAAGGCTGAAGTCTTCGCTCAAACTTTCTGTAAAAACTCCACCCTGGACGATTCTAGGCATAATCCTCCTACTCATCCCCCCTTTGACTCCTTTATGCCTGTTATTAAGATTCTTAAGAATGATGTTTTCTATGCCCTCTTTGGCCTCGACCCTCAGAAGGCTTATGGACCTGATGGAGTGCCTCCTATTGTCCTTAAAAATTGTGCTTCCGTGCTGACACCCTGCCTGGTCAAATACTTCCGCCTCTACCTGTCAACATCTACCTTTCCTTCTTGCTGGAAGCTCGCCTTCATACAGCCTGTGCCTAAGAAGGGTGACCGTTCCAATACCTCAAACTACCGTACTATAGCTTTACTTTCCTATCTATCTAAAGCTTTTGAATCAATCCTTAACCGGAAGTTTCTTAAGCGTCTATCCACTTCTGACGTTCTTTCTGATCGCCAGTATGGGTTCCGCAAGGGGCGTTCAACTGGTGATGTTCTTGCTTTCCTAACTGACTTCGCCGTTTCGGTGAAACTTTTGCTGTTGCACTAGACATATCAAAAGCCTTTGATAGGGTCTGGTACAAATCTTTGCTTTCCAAACTACCCTTTTACGGTTTCTATCCTTCTCTCTGTACCTTTATCTCCAGTTTCCTCTCTGACCGATCTATCACTGCTGTAGAAGACGGTCACTGTTTTTCCCCTAAACCTATCAATAGTGGTGTCCCACACGGCTCTGTCCTATCTCCCACTCTCTGTTGTTCATTGATGATCTTCTTTCCAAAACGAACTGCCCTCTCCATATTTACGCCGATGACTCTACCCTGCATTACTGAACTTCTTTTGATAGAAGGCCAACCCAACAGGAACTATACAATTCCAGGCTGGAAGCCGCAGAAAGCTTAACCTCAGACTTTACTATCATTTCCGATTGCGGCAAGAACCTAGTGTCCTTCAGCGCCTCAAAAACTCAATTTCTTCACCTATCAACTCGACACAACCTTCCAAATACCTATCCCCTATTCTTCGACAACACTCAGCTGTCACCTTCTAAATTGAACATCCTTGGTCTATCCTTGACTCAAAATCCCAACTGGAAACTCCGTATCTCCTCTCTCACAGAATCACCTTCCTCGAGGTTGGGCGTTCTGTATCGTCTCTGCCAGTTCTTCTCCCTCGCACAGATGCTGTCCATATACAGGGGCCTTGTCTGCCCTCGTATGGAGTATGCATCACATGTGTGGGGGGGCTCTACTCACACAGCTCTTCTGGACAGAGTGGAGTCTAAGGCTCTTCGTCTCATCAACTCCCCTCCTCATACTGACAGTCTTCTACCTCTGAAATTTCTCCGCCATGTTGCCTCTCTTTCTATCTTCTATCGATGTTTTCATGCTGACTGCTCTTCTGAACTTGGTAACTGCATGCCTCCCCCACTCCTGCGGCCCTGCTGCACTCGACTTTCTTCAAGCTCATCCCTATACTGTCCAAACCCCTTGTGCAAGAGTTAACCAGCATCTTCATTCTTTCATCCCTCATGCTGGTAAACTCTGGAACAGTCTTCCTTCGTCTGGATTTCCTCCTGATTATGACTTGACCTCTTTCAAGAAGAGTGTATCAAGACACCTCTCCACCCGAAACTGACTTTTCTTTTGGCCACTCTTTACATTTGTCTATTGTAGGAACAACGAGTAGCGTTTCTTTTTTCTTTTTTTACACTTTTTGTTGCCCTTGAGCTGTCTCCTTTATTGTAAACACACACACACACACACACACACACACACACACACACACACACACACACACACACACACACACACACACACACACACACACACACACACACACACACACACACACACACACACACACACACACACACACACACACACACACACACACACACACACACACACACACACTATTTCTATTTTCCTCTTTTGTTTCCTTTCGTTTTGTTTTCTCTTCCCACTTTTTTTCTACTCAACCCTACCGTCACAATAGGTCAGACCCTCTCACTCATATAATTAATTAGCTTCCCTTAAAGAAGATGCACACACGACAAAACACAAACACCATATAAAACGTTGCTTCACATGGCGTTTGTGTTATGTTGCAATAGTTATTTACAGATATAGGTCCAAAAGATGCTCGTCATTGAAAGTGAATCTCCTGCCTCTAGATAGAAGAGATTTTTTCCCCTTTTATTATAAACACCAAGACCATCAAAGTAAAAGCATCAAGTCTCTTCCACCCCGGCCGGCAGAAGGCAGCCTTTGTCTTTTGAGGGGTGAGGACCTAGGCTACGTATGGAGGACGGAGATCCAAGTGGCTTGCAGTAGGCTTCCAGGGATTACACTCGAGTGAGGGATGATTCTTCTTTCTACCGGAGGACGCTGAACTTCTCCCTGACTTCCTGCTTCCTTTCCCAGCCCTCGGAGTGCTCAGTGACAAAGTCTTGTAACGTTCACTGGATATGCTATGATGATGAAATTTAACAACCTCTGTAAAAATATAATCACAGTCTCAATGGGTAATCAAGTGAAAAAAAAAGTTAAAGTATATTCGATTGTGATCAGTGTGAAAATATACCGTGAAAAATATACTAGAAAAAATAACTAGAAGTACTCTGATGACAACACTTATCCACCCTTAGAACAATATTTTAAAGCCACCTAAGAGAAAACTAATTGGTATATTTAATGAGTAGTGGTTAGTGTACCTGGCTACGACTCCGAGGGCCGGGGTTCAAATTCCGGCCCGGGCAGTCGACATGTAACTCTCAGTTGTTTATTTTCCCTTTCGGGTTGGTCGATAAATGAGTACCTGGGGAAACATGGAGAAGGTAAACTGTGACAATCCCGGACTTCACACTGGTCTGTGTCCCGAGGTAATCGGTTCTTAACCTCCACAGGCTCAAAGGGTCCGGAGATTAGCACCGCAGCCAAGCGCAGTTACAGCTTTTTTTTTTTTCAGCCTATGGCACCGTTAGGCTTATTGGGTGGGGCCTGATGGTCGGTCCCAGCCTGTTGCGGCGCAGGCAAGTGTGTATAGTGGTGCCATCTTGCTTGGCTCATGCTGTCCCCCGGAACTCATCAATGACCCCCTCTTTTCAGAGAGAGAATCTAGAGTCCGGTTTGATAGGTGGTCTTCTGGACAGCACATGGGTAGTTTTAGGCCACTTGGCAGTGATTGAAAAATCCCTGTTTGTGGCACCGAGCGGGGCGCGATCCCTTGTCCTTCTGGACGCGGCGCCGTCATGTTAACCACTCAGCTACCGTCTCCCATGTTTACCTTACCCCTCTTTTGGTAATAATTCAATGAGGCTGATCCCAATGGAGAGGTAATTCCTGTAGCAGGGATTGAGAGCATGGTTGAATGGGAACAATCGAAGACTACTAACTCGTTCGTTCTCGTGTCATTCATATGCTGAGTAGCCCGACAATTATGCATTTACTTGACTAAAGACTTGAGATTAGGTTAGGTACAGTCGGGAGAAGAAAGGAGTGACCTGCGTCCCTCCCACCTCCCGGAAAAGCCGGTGAGGTGCAAAAGAGGCAGTTCACGGATTTCCTTCTCTTTCCAGATTGAACGAAAAGTCTTCAGGTGTTTACGGGGAGGAACTAGAACCATGACGTGTTGGGGTGAGTGTTTAGCTCTCAGTCATGGTTTTTTTTCTGTCTGTTTCTTTTTTTATAGTAATATGATAAATTATCATCTTCATCTTCTTCTTCATCTTCATCTTCGTCTTCGTCTTCTTCTTATTATTATTATTATGATTATTATTATTATTATTATTATTATTATTATTATTATTATTATTATTATTATTATTATTATTATTATTATTTTTATTATTATCATTATTGACATTATAATAATAATAATAATAATAATAATAATAATATTATTATTATTATTATTATTATTATTATTATTATTATTATTATTATTATTATTATTATTATTATTATTATTATTATTATTATTATTATTATTATTATTATTGTTATTATTATTTTTTTATTATTATTATTACTATTATCATTATTATTATTATTATTATTATTATTATTATTATTATTATTATTATTATTATTATTATTATTATTATTATTATTATTATTATTATTATTATTATTATTATTATTATTATTATTATTATTATTATTATCATTATTATTATTATCATTATTATTATTATTATTATTATTATTATTATTATTATTATTATTATTATTATTATTATTATTATTATTATTATTATTATTACTATTATTACTGTTGTTATTATCATTATTATTATTATTATTATTATTATTATTATTATTATTATTATTATTATTATTATTACTATTACTATTTATTTTCATTATTATTAATAATAATAATAATAATAATTATTATTATTATTATTATTATTATTATTATTATTATTATTATTATTATTATTAATAATGATATTGCCTCTATGATTTATATTGCGCCCACCTCACGGTAAGAAGCAAACTCTTTTTGTCAACCCATCGGAAACCCCTCTGCACCCACCCTCTGAAGTAAACTAGGAGGCGTGTAGTTGGGGGTGAGGTATTTGAAGCCGGTGTAGAAAACTTTGCAATGACCGATCAAGGTTTAAAAACACCTCCAAATGAAAATCCCCCCCACGCACACGCACACACACACACACACACACACACACACACACACACACACACACACACACACACACACACACACACACACACACACACACACACACACACACACACACAAATATATATATATATATATATATATATATATATATATATATATATATATATATATATATATATATATATATATATATATATATATATGTATATATATATACAGGGTTCTGTCCTATCTCCCACTCTCTTTCTGTTGTTCATTGATGATCTTCTTTCCAAAACGAACTGTCCTATCCATTCTTACGCCGATGACTCCACTCTGCATTACTCAACTTCTCTTAATTGTCTACCCATCCTACAGGAACTTAACGATTCAAGGCTGGAGGCAACAGAACGCTTAGCCTCAGACCTTACTATTATTTCCGATTGGGGCAAGAGGAACCTGGTGTCCTTCAACGCCTCAAAAACACAGTGTCTCCACCTATCCACTCGACACAATCTTCCAAACAACTATCCACTATTCTTTGACAACACCCAGCTATCACCTTCCTCAACATTAAACATCCTCGGTCTATCCTTAACTCAAAATCTCATCTGGAAACTTCATATCTCATCTCTTACTAAATCAGCTTCCTCGAGGCTGGGCGTTCTGTACCGTCTCCGCCAGTTCTTCTCCCCCGCACAGTTGCTATCCATTTACAAGGGCCTTGTCCGCCCTCGTATGGAGTATGCATCTCATGTGGGGGGGGGGGGTCCACTCACACAGCTCTCCTTGACAGAGTGGAGTCAGAGGCTCTTCGTTATATCAGCTCTCCTCCTCATACTGATAGTCTTCTACCTCTCAAATTCCGCCACCATGTTGCCTCTCTTTCTATCTTCTATCGATATTTTCATGCTGACTTCTCTTCTGAACTTGCTAACTGCATGCCTCCCCTCCTCCCGCGGCCCCGCTGCACACGACTTTCTACTCATGCTCATCCCTATACTGTCCAAACCCCTTATGAAAGAGCCAACCAGCATCTTCACTCCTTCATCCCTCACGCTGGTAAACTCTGGAACAATCTTCCTTCATCTGTATTTCCTCCTGCCAACGACTTGAACTCTTTCAAGAGGAGGGTATCAGGACACCTCTCCTCCCGAAATTGACCTCTCTTTTTGGAGACTCCTTTGACCTCTGTTCGGGAGCAATGAGTAGCGGGCTTTTTTTTTTTTTCTTTACGCCCTTGAAGTGTCTCCTTAGCTGTAAAAAAAAATATATATATATATATAAATCTATATCTATATCTATCTATCTATCTATCTATCTATCTATATATCTATCTATATATATATATATATATATATATATATGGTTGATTATGTGTGTGTGTGTGTGTGTGTGTGTGTGTGTGCGTGTGTGTGTGTGTGTGTGTACGTGGGGGTTATTTTCATTTGGAGGCGTTTTTTAACCTTGATCGGTCATTGCAAAGTGGGGGCTTCGTGGTGCGGTGGTTAGCACACTCGGCTCACAACCGAGAGAGCCCGGGTTAGATTCCCGGGCGGATTGGAAAAATTTGGGCGGCTTTTCCGATACCCTACGCCCCTCTCCACCCAGCAGTGAATGGGTACTACTAGGTATTAATCGGGGGTTGTGTCCCTTCTTCTGGGATGTGTTCCCTTCTATAATTCCTTCCTCTTCAGTCTCTCTCCGGCATGTGACCACAGCTGTTGCGTCGACTAAACGAAACTTTCCAACTTTCATTGCAAAGTTTTCCACAATGGCTTCAAATACCTCACCCCCAACTACACCCCTCGTAGTTTACTCTAGAGGGTGGGCGCAGAGGGATTTCCGATGGGTGGACAAAAAGTGTTTGCTTCTTACCGTGACACACTTTGTGCTGAACTTTGAGGAGAAGCGGCCCGAACAGCAACGAGCATATAATTTTTTGCTTAGTCTTATTCTCGACTTTTGTCTGTGCACGCTTAAAGAAACAGAAAGAAACTTAGATTTTATGCCATCATGCATTATAGATAATAAACGGAGCCACTTTCTTTAGAATTTCTCTTGTATGACAAATGTAAGTGTGTATATTAGCATCATTCAGAGCAAACTTTAGTGTTTTATATTAACATCCTTTACATCGGTAGCTTTTAATTCATCATTTGATCAGGCAAACTTTCTAGCGGGCAGGTTGAGAAAACTCGCTGCTGTGGCTCCTCATGGTTGTGTGGGTTCATTGTCGCTATCGTGGGCGGGCTGGCTGGATTAGATTGACGCTCTCTGTGCTCCTGCCAGACACGTGTCTTCGGGAATCAAGCTTTGTGTAGCGTTGGAGTTTCCAGCGACTCGTGATCATCATCGTTTTAACTCTTGGTAATTTGAGACTTGAAACAAGAAATTTATTGTATGTAGGGAAAGGGAAATATCTACCAATGAGACCGACAATAAAATTTCAAATTAGGGGCGATCAACATCTCATCGTAAAGTTTGTTGATTCCGCGCCAAAGATATTGCGAATGTCCTCGCAAAAAAATGTTTACGGACTGCCCCTGCCTGATGGTGTTACACCCTCCATCGTCTGCTATAAACAAATGCTACACTCAGCCGCTCTTCTCCCCACGTCCCACTGCATGAGTGCTGACCTGATTACGACCACTTACTTCAGTCTCCTCCAAAGTCACGCCGTCACGGATTCATGGTTTGCTGACACAGCATTGTATCTGCTCGACTTCGGCGGGGATACCGACCTGTGTGGCAAGTTTCTGAGAAAGGAGACGTTCCTCACTTCCCCTGCAGGCCGTGTGACCGATCCTACGCCAGGAGTCTCCAGCGCTATTGCCCTGAGTGTCACTCAGTCAAGGACATGCTGCCTCAGAGACGGTGCCTAATCGATGTATGGGACTATATCATCATAAACAATATTTTGGACGTCATTCCAGTAAGACACTCACACTTTGGTGGGTACTGACCTTTGATTTGGCTTACGAGAGCGTTCCCTGCGAGGCACAAGTGCACACAGTGAATTATATTTGGCCTTGCAGTCCTCTCACCAGACATGTCTCTCCGAATGTAGCCTATACATTAATTAATATACCATCACTTTGGTGGGTTCCATGTACGTGTTAACACCTCTGTACGTATGACGGCGTGTCTTTCATCATGTCAAAAATTGATCATACATAGACATTTTCTTTCTATGTTATTTTTTGAATGAAATTAAATAAAAAAAAATCGTATAGCTCAGCACGATTAGCATTATCCTCCAGCAGGAATAGTCACCTCATCTAGACAATGAGGGCTGCCCGGCGAGGAATATATTTCCAGCCATGTATCAGTCGTCCCGTCGCTATACGTAGAGCATGTGTCACGCCTATTATCTCCAGTCCAGTGCGAGCACCCTGGAGATGAATCGGTAACTGCGTCGCCGTCAGTTAAGCCGTCAGGGATATCTTTATATATCTTACAAATATAAAGTATAATTAGTAGAGGGCTCGAGGAGTCTGTTTCGATATATATATATATATATATATATATATATATATATATATATATATATATATATATATATATATATATATATATATATATATATATATATATATATGTGTGTGTGTGTGTGTGTGTGTGTGTATGTACACAGCGTGAGCGTGTGTATATGTGCGCATACACACATAAAAATCAATCAATCAATCAATCAATCAATATATATATATATATATATATATATATATATATATATATATATATATATATATATATATATATATATATATATATATATATATATATATATATATATATATATATATATATATATATATATATATATATATATATATATATATATATATATATATATATATATATATATATACTGATTTTGTTTGTGTGTGCGCGCACATATACACACGCTCACGCTGTGTACACATATACACACGCTCACGCTGTGTACACATATACACACGCTCACGCTGTGTACACATATACACACGCTCACGCTGTGTACACATATACACACGCTCACGCTGTGTACACATATACACACGCTCACGCTGTGTACACACACACACGCTCACGTTGGGTGGTCATGGCAGCGTTACCTTTCTCACCCGCCAAACGCCCATCGATGCAGCGAAACATTATTTCGTTTTGCTAATTTGCTCCCAATGCTTGCCTGTGTTATCCTGTGCCACGCACCTCATGCACCATAAGAGAAGAGTCATCGTAATTCCGTGCTGTATATTAAGTGCATAGAATGACATAACAATAGTTACAGGTCATTAAAAGAAAAATTGTAGATGGATTTTTTAAGAGCCAAAAAGAAGCAAAAGTAGAGAAAGACCGCTATAAATCTATCATCTAGAAAAATTAGAATGCTTGGCCTACAGACACATGAATGTAAAGAGTCAGAGAGTACGCTTAGCCAATCACCGACCCGCCAACAGTGGCCGTCAGTGATGATGGAGGAAAAGTGTTGTTGGGCTACGCTGAGGTTTGATGGCGGCAGGTGGAGTAGCTAAATAATACGAGCGTACCTGGCAGCGTACGTGTGGCTTCCTGCATCGGCAGGCTGTGTCAACAGTGGCAGCCGCGTTGGTGGGGGTGATGGAGGTTATGGCGCCCTTCTGCTCGTTCCCCATGACCCATCGGCCTCTTTGTTTTGGGTTAATGGTTAACTGCTGTGGGTCCATCGCTAGCGAATCGGTGCCTCGATTATGGTTTTTGTGTTTCGCTGTGGATTTTTCTTTTATATCCCCTTTTTTATTCTTTTATTATTATTTTTATTATGGCTTCGCGAGTGAGAAAAGGAACTGTGTGTATGGTGGATGTAGCTCCAATAATACACAGGATGGGGTTGTCAAGGTGTGTGTGTGTGTGTGTGTGTGTATTTACCTAGTAGTAGTTGTAGTTTTACAAGGCCTGGGCTGACGCTCGTGTGGTCCCGTCTCCATATCTATATTTATCCAGTTTTTTCCTTAAAGTTATGCACACGCTTCGCCGATACTACATCTTCACTTAGTCTGTTCCAAACCTGTATGTTTCTTTGCGGGAAGCTATATTTCTCTATGTCTCTGAAGCATCTTCCTTTCCTCAATTTTTTACTGTGTCCTCGTGTGTTGCTGGTGTTTCTTCCTTCTCTTAGTAGTGACTCCTCATTGTCTACTTCTTCCATTTTAATCAATAATTTGTAATTTTGTATTAGGTCTCCCCTTTCTCTTCTTTTTTCCAGTGTTAGTAGGTCCATTTCCTTTAGCCTTTCTTCATATGACAATCCCTCCAGTTCTGGAACCATTTTCGTTGCCATCCTTTGTATTCTTTCTATTTTTTGTGTGTTTCTTCTTATGGGGAGACCACACAGTTTCCGCATATTCCAATTTTGGTCTAATCATAGTGGTTATTATTTTTCATCATATCCTTATCCATGTAGTGGAATGCTAATCCTATATTTCTTACCATTCTATACGTATCCCCGAATATCCTATTAACATGACTCTCAGACTGTTGATTATCCTGTATTGTCACTCCCAGATCTCTCTCTTCTTGAACTTTTTTTCAATATTTCTCCATCTCCCATTCTATATGTCCATTTTGGTCTCCTTTCACTCTTTCCCATTTCCATTACATGACATTTCTTCACATTGAACTCCATCTCCCATTTCATACTCCAGTCCCAAATCTTATTCAGGTCCTCTTGCAGAATTTCAGTCATTACTGTCTCTTATATGTCTCAGCAATTTCGCATCGTCTGCAAATAGGCTCATGTAACTGCTTACTTTCTCCGGCATATCATTTATATATACTAGGAAAAGTATTGGTGCCAATACCGATCCTTGGGGCACTCCACTATCTACAATTCTCCATTCCGATTTCTTGTCCTTTACCACTGTTCTCATCTCTCTTCCCCTTAAGTAACTTTCCATCCAGTTTTTCCTTTCCCTTTTCAGGCCTCCTTTATTTCCCAGCTTCCATAGTAGTCTTGTGTGTGGAACTTTATCAAAAGCCTTCTTCAAATCCAAGTACACGCAATTTACCCATCTGTTTCTCTCCTGTGTTATGCTTGTCACTCTTGAGTAAAAACTCAGTAAGTTTGTTACACATGAGCGCCCTTTTCTAAAGCCATATTGTTTTTTTCTGTAATTATATTATGTTCTTCTAGAAATTTCGTCCATTGTTTCTTTATCACTTTCTCGCATACATTACAAACTTCACTGGTCAATGATACTGGCCTGTAGTTCAGAGGCTCTTCATTTTTCCCGCTTTTATATAGAGGGACCACCTCAGCCCTCCGCTGTTCCTTTGGTAATTCACCAGTTGGTATTGAGCACTTTATAATATCATATACCGGTCCAACCAGCTGATTTCTGCATTCTTTCAAAATAAAACCTGAGACTCCATCCGGTTCTATTGCTTTCCTCTCTTCCAGCTCCTCCAATATTTTATATATCTTCTCTTTAGTTACTATGACTTCATCCATATCAACATTTATCTTGTCATCTTATGGTACATTGAATTGTGATTCTTTTGTAAAAACTTGCTGGAAACTCTTGTTTAGCAACTCAGTCATGTCTGTAAGATCTTCGATTATCTTATTTCCATCCTCCCGTCTTTCTATTTTTCCCTTGGTTTGATTTTTCTCTTTATGAATCTATAAAACAGTTTAGGTTCTTCCTTGCACTTTTTAACAATATCCTTTTCATATCATTTATCTTCTCTCCTTATTTTTACGTATTCATTTCTTGCTGTCCTAAAATCTTCTTTATTCCTTTGATTCGTATTTCTTTTCAGTCTCTTCCACACTTTGTCTCTTTTCTCCTTTGCATCTGCACATCTTGCATTAAACCAATCCTTCTTTCCTTTTTCTTTGGATTTATACAATGGTACATATTTCATAACTCCTGTTTCATACGCCTCCATAAAAATATCATACTTTTCCTGCATCTCGCTTTTTCTCTTCAACTTTTCCAGTCTAGCCCTCCATAGTATTTCTTAAGATTTTCCATGTCCGCCTTCCTATAGTTTTTCCTGTTTCTTTTATATGATTCGTCCCCCTCAGTGCCTTCCTCCTCTGTTTCCATCTCTATTATCACATGATCATTCTTTCCCAGGGAGCATCCTTATCTTAATTCATTTAACAAGTGTATTCCCTTTGTTAGCACCAGGTCCAGTCTCGCTGGTTCACCGTCACTTTTGTATCTTGTGTTATCCGTCACCCACTGCATCATCAAGTTTTCCAGTCAATCTTAGAAATCTTTCCCCCCATGCCGATTCACTACCTCCTCTTTCAAATATTTCCCCCTATACCTCCTTACAGTTGAAGTCTCCAACTAACAAGACTCTTTTATTTGCAATGAGTAACCTCCTCAAACTCTGAATGGTATCTTCAGTCATGGTCTCATATTCTTCTTTGTTCCATGAGTTTGTTCTTGGTGGTACATTGGTTGCTATTATCGTCATCATTTCTCTGTTTTTGTTCTCCAGATTAACACACTATTTCTGCCTTTCCTTCTCCATATAGCTACTACTGATTTTACTAATACCTCCCTCCTCGTCATTATCATCACTCCTCCACCACCTTTACCCTTTCTATCCTTCCTCCATACATTGTAATTATTATCAAACACTATTTAAATGACCTCATTCAGCTTTGTTTCCGTTAAGCATACAATCTTGGGGTCTTTTTCCTTTAAGTAGTCTAGTAGTTCCAGTTTTCTAGATATTATCCTGTCTACATTTGTATACATCACACTTAGTCCCTTTTTTTGTTTCAATCTTGTCTAGCTTCTGTTCTCTTTCGGCTTTTCTCTTACATACCATTTATTTGCTCGGTCTCCCAGAACTCTCCAAAAAATACTTTTTTTCCTCTTCCGATCTTTCATTTTTCTTTCATTTGCCTCTGCTTGTAATTCATTCCATTTCTTCCTTTCTTCATCATTTCTATTTTTCTTTATGTATATTTCCTTACAATCGTCTATTTCCCTTAGTTTAGTTGTTCTGTACAATACTTCGTCAGTTACCTTCTTTGATTTTAATCTTAATATAACTGGCCTTGTCTTACCTTCTATGTAAGGGTCCATCCTGACAATCATATCCACTTCCACCTCGAGGTTTTGTATTTCATCGTCATTCAAGTTTTTCAGTAAGTACTTCACTGACTTTAGTTCTTCCTTTTCCCTTCTTGGTTTATATGTTATGTTTTTCTCTTTCATTCCGAATATTATAACACTTTTTCTTATCCGCTACATCTCTCACTAAATCTTCATTCTTTTTCATGACCTTGACCACCTCTTTTTCTACATTTTCCTTCTCGTCTTTTAGTTGTTTTTCAATTATTTCCCTGAACTCTACATTAGCTTTATCATGTTTCACTTTTCATGTCTTTATCTCACCCATCACTTCCTCCTTTACTCTCTTTTCTTCTTTGTCCATTTTTTCTTTCAGGTTTTCATTTTCCTTTCTTACCACTCCTAGTCCTTCCTTCATCATTTTTTCATACTTTGCCAACTTTTCTTTCAACTCCTCATTTTCCTGAACTATTTTTTTCCCCTTTCTTCTAGACTTCGTACCCTTGCCCTTAACTCACTGTGCATCTTCTTACCTTCCATATCTTCATTCTCCATGATCTTGACTCTTCCGATCCACGTATTCAGTTTCTTTTCCACCAGCAACACTTTTCTGTACAGAGACGGTTCATTATTTCCAAAACCAGAGAAATTTAGCTCGCAAGACTCGTAACAATCATCACTATCCTCATCCCTCCCACAGCTCCCTCTCGCATTTTCAGTCTTGCTCCATTTCCTCTTCCTCTTCTTTTCGTTTTCTGCCACCCTTCTTCCTCATCACTCATCTTACACTAGCTTTATTTAAGTTCTTTAAGTGGGAGACGAGCCTAACAACATAACCCTGACCCCGTAAACACAACAAAACAGGTGCCGACCAACAGCTGATCTCTGCACAGGGAATGGGGGGAGCAAGCGACCAACACATCCGTTCTTCTCGGGGTCTCTCCTGTGTGTGTGTGTGTGTGTGTGTGTGTGTGTGTGTGTGTGTGTGTGTGTGTGTGTCGTTGCTGCTTCCTTAGCGGCTCTCTCTGCCAGCATCGTTCTCCCGGAGATGGAAATTTGCGGCCCAAGAGTGCGTCCCTTCCCCGAGCCCGCGGCGGAAAGTGGCAGGACATGAGCTCCAGATGGCCCACGGCTTCCAAAATTACACTCTGAAAAGAACATTATATAAAAACCCAGAATTAAATTTTGCCGGTGGTACTTTGCAGTGTTTGTATTTTCTTAGTGTTTTCTTTCGTATCCATGAAGTGGGGTGTTAGTGTCAAAGCTCATTACTAGGGTTAGTGTTTTATTTGTTGTGTAAGGAAAAGGGCACGAGAAGTAAGCCTGGCAGCCTACATGGCGCACCGACGCTCTTCCAAAAACAAAATTATTTTTATATATATTTTTCCATCACTGACGCATCACTCCAAGCCTCCCCTCCCGCCTTGCCGCTCTCATCACTGATATTAGTGTCACAGTTTTTTAATCAGGTAATTAGGAAGAGGATTATTAATTTGACCTTACTTCCAGCGCCATTTCAGCAGCAATCGACTTAACTTACGTCTATTACATTTATTTAATTATTATTACTTCATTTTTTTGTAGGTTAGACATGTTTTGTTCTGGTAATCGGCTTATATATATAAAAAGAAGAGATCAGCTCTCCGTCGTAAATAATCTGTAATTTTGTGGAAGCTAAATTATTGGTTAAATGTTAACCGTGAGAGCTCCTGACAGGCAACCTAAGCTAATTTTTTAATCATTTATTTTGTCAATATTTAATCGAGGTATTTTCGTTAATTAGCACGCTTGGTAACCCGTGGGTGGTTAATTACTGAAATGGTTACTTTTTTATGTGCAATTTTTTTTTTTTTCGTGTCGTACATCCCTCGCCACCTGAACGTTGAGTCTTGCAACGCTAACGAATCACTACCAATGCCCACAACCAAAAAAAAAAAAAAAAAAAAATACAAAAGTCTTTCCTTGTTTTCACCTTAATTAAAGGATTAAATTCAGGGAACTGTTCTATGTTATGTTGCTTCTAAATGCTCTGGGATCTGTAGTTTGGTCAGGATGTTGGTTGTAATAAGTTTATAATACCAACATCATTCTTGGAGCATCGTTCCCAACGACACAATATTCTTAGTGACTTAGTAATCCTACATCTTTTTGTGCCATTGAGAAAAGTTGTCAGTGGTCTTTAATATAATAGAATATCACTTTTCTTTAACCTGTATCAAGTCCTCTCATTATTGTTGTGTACCGTTTTGCTATAGACTAGCAGTATTTTCTGATTTACGATAGTGAATGTTCGTTAGAGGATGGGCCGCTTCATTGACTTGGAGTAAGAGACAAGGAGCACCTCAACCCCAAGTCGAACCTCCAGCCGTACTCACACTGACCTTTGATCCTCGTGTAATTGTTAATTAACGATTCGTAGTAAGAGTCCTATAAATACCCACAATCATTTCATACGTTTTGCGAGAAACCCATTTTAAGTCTCCTCACAAGTTTCTGTAACAATAGTAATCTTGGGAAATTCCTGGTCTGAACATGATCTCATTTATTTCAAGCTGTTCTTTTTGTCTGTGAAACTCTGGCGTCTCAAACTAATGTTAGATTATTTTTCTTTCCTTGTTCGTTTTTACTGTGCTTCTCTTCGGCCCAAAAGTAAACTTATGACACAGCGTGCACACCCGCGACGTATCACGGTTTGTGCCGCCGACCTTCTAGCTTCTACGTGCGAGACATAAGATTCAGTTGTTGACTCAGTTGATATTACTTCACCTGTGTCTGAGAGCATCAATGTGTGAAATAATAAATACTTTAGTTTATCTTTTCATTACAAGTCACTTAACATACTCACCCTTTTAATGCACGATACGTGTTACGTGCTTTCCATAATCATTAATGTTTGTCGGTGTACCGCTAGAACGAAGAACGTTGGTAATACCCAGGAAACGTAACTTCAAGTACTGAGTCGAGGGGAGAATCACATGATTTGCTGTCTCGCAGTTTCATGTTTGTGGATCTTAGTTCTGATTTTTCTGTTACAAAACAGCTGAATTTTTAGATCAATCGCTATGATTATGAAAATTATTCATTTCCCTCACAAACTATTGTTTTTGAAACGTTTGCAACCGCTAGGAAGATCCTTTGTTTGTTTAAAGGCAAACTTGATTCCGCGTCCGTTCTGTGCGTCCTCCTTTGTCATCGTTATGGCCATCCTTTTCCCTTGTGTCTCGGGGAGGTGGAAAGCGTCCACTAATGGCACGTTTTCGTTCCCCTCATCTCATTTTTAAACAGCTGCTACTCCTTCTCTTCACTCACGTTTTGTTCCTTTCCCCTTCCATCTCTGTTTCTTTTTTTTCTCATCCACACAGCTGCTTCCGACATATTCGTTTTCCTGCACCGGAGAGAAAGAGTCATGGCTTACGAGTGTGAGGAGAAACTAGTCTTTCTTGATTATACACTTTAATATACTAACACCCATCAGAGGATGAGTATCTTCCTCACCTTTAAAAGATTATAAGTGTGTGCGTTAAGTTTGTCGTAGGTTCAAAGCAACGAACAAATGGGACGTGACCAAGAGCGGTCTTTAATAAGTGTGGCAATGGTCATGTCTGACTGGGAAAGGAGTAAAAACTAATAGGACAAAGACGTTGAAATATGGTCTACCCTTTTGACATTGGATTTAAAAGTTTGGTTGGTGTGCCAAGACATTGCGTACAGTTTATGAGCTTTCCCTGAAACTAAATTTCCTTTCTATCGTTGCGTTGTGATCTCTATCTTCAAGGCTTCTA
The DNA here is from genome assembly GCF_024679095.1 of Eriocheir sinensis. Lineage (NCBI taxonomy): Eukaryota > Metazoa > Arthropoda > Malacostraca > Decapoda > Varunidae > Eriocheir > Eriocheir sinensis. The sequence continues at coordinate 7,836,642 of NC_066511.1, forward strand.
ATTTGAATCCTTCTTCAGCCTGACTTGTCATGCTTGGGGAAGGGCCATACTATTAGGGTCACGAACTCAAGAAGTGTGCGTGCCTGTGCTGGTGCTCCATCGATAGTTATTTGTCGGTCAGGCCGCCGCTCCCCTCCACCTGTGATCTCTAACCTTTGACATGTTTGATGTTCTCCTTGCTAATATTCTCTCTATTTTTCTCTCTCTCTCTCTCTCTCTCTCTCTCTCTCTCTCTCTCTCTCTCTCTCTCTCTCTCTCTCTCTCTCTCTCTCTCTCTCTCTCTCTCTCTCTCTCTCTCTCTCTCTCTCTCTCTCTCTCTCTCTCTCTCTCTCTCTCTCTCTCTCTCTCTCTCTCTCTCTCTCTCTCTCTCTCTCTCTCTCTCTCTCTCTCTCTCTCTCTCTCTCTCAAAAAAAAAAAACAGTAGTAGTACGTGGAAGTAGTAAGTGAAAGTATCAAAGACCAAGTATTCTTGTTCACTTCTAATTATATTTTCGACTATTAAAAAAATAAAGGAAACACAACATTTCCACAAAACTTGATACCCCGAAGTAAGCTACCTACACCTCTCCCCCTCGTCTGACTTTCTAAGAAGCTGAAGACTCCCTAACGATCTTTCTTCATGTCTTTCCTCCTCTCCCACCTTTCATGGCTTAAAGCTCTTCTCCTCATTCATTTCTACTTCTCGACGCTCGTTCCCCTCGCGCGGCAAATCCTCGTCCATCACATCTCTATGATCACCACGCTGGGTATCTTGACTTAACTCATATTTGTCGAGTGATCTCCAACGTTCTCACTGTCACCCTCCTCTCGCGGGTGCTCCAGACGACATCCTCCTCCTTCAGCGAAATGTTTCAGTGCACTCTCAGAAATTACACGTAAAAATCACGCTTCATGTTCGAGCCACTGATTGCGAGAATGTCCTCCCTCAGGAGACAATGGTAAAAACAGCTTGTCGGATCAACATGTCGGGATCAAAGGCCGCGCAGACACACGTGTAAGACCTGAGAAGCATTGGAGTACGCAAAGGATTCTGAAGGAGGAAGGGAAGGGACAGACAGCAGAGAGAAGCAGAGAGATGCAAGACGCTAAACCGGCACTGATATACGCAAAGAGCACTGAAATGTAGGCGTAGGTGGGGGGAAAGTGACACTGAAGAACGCACGGCCTAAACAGGAATGCAACGCTCCTTGAGTAAAATATATTCTGGATCTGTAATGTATTCACGTGTCGCTGCCGTCTCCGCCATGTATTTGAGGCATGGGGATGAGGTTTTATCGCCTCAAAGCTCATAAACCAGGCAGTCGGCGTGCAACCCACTCATCTGTGGACCCTCCCTTTCGGGCTGCTCAATATCTGGACAAAACTGGAGAAAGTACACTGTGGTAACTTGGATATCACACTTGTCCCGAGAAAATGGGTTCTCATCCCCTTCAGGTTCAAGGGCCAATGTGGTGGAGATGAGCACCAAGGCCACGCTCAACTAAAGGGTATGCCCCCAATTTAGACTTACGGAAGGCCTTAGAAGTAGTGGCTGAGGCAGGAAGGAACATTTACTCATCGTCTTGTGTTGGGTGATTGAAAGTCTCGCTGCGTTCGAGAAACTTTGCTTTTAGTTATGATTTTCGTCCAGTTACCGGTTATCAAGTCTCTCTCTCTCTCTCTCTCTCTCTCTCTCTCTCTCTCTCTCTCTCTCTCTCTCTCTCTCTCTCTCTCTCTCTCTCTCTCTCTCTCTCTCTCTCTCTCTCTCTCTCTCTCTCTCTCTCTCTCTCTCTCTCTCTCTCTCTCTCTCTCTCTCTCTCTCTCTCTCTCTCTCTCTCTCTCTCTCTCTCTCTCTCTCTCTCTCTCTCTCTCTCTCTCTCTCTCTCTCTCTCTCTCTCTCTCTTTAGGTGTTCGTAATCCTAAGGTGTGAAAAGAGAGAGAGAGAGAGAGAGCACCGTTGTAGGCGGGAAGTGGTTGGTGAGAAAGGAAAACATCAACGAAGGAAGAAAAATTGCGATGACGGAAAAGTTGTGACGTTACATCGGAAGTTGGTGAGAAGGAAAACACCAGCTGGACAGGAAAGCTTAAGACGGTGAAAAAGGTGGTGACGTTAAAAGAATAGAGAACAATAAAGAGGAAGGAAAATACGTGGCTACAGTGGAGGGCGTGAAGTTACAAGGAAATGAAACTAATGGTGAGAGAAAACCTGCGGAGGGAGGATGATAATGTACTACAGGGTGGAGGTAGTGACGCTAGAACGACGTTATTAGTGGTAACGGATGAAGAAAAATAACATAGAGGCAATAATGGTGATGGCAGGGAAACATAATGACAGATAAACAGAAACAGATTAGGGGTTAGGATTATAAAAGAGCGGCCTAGGGTCAGTAACATCGGCGATAAAAAAAACATGCAATCTGGTAATGAAAAAATGCCATAAACGACGAAAATAAAGCATATCGTTAGTTTTACGGTGACGAAATAGAAATGTTGAGTAAGAACAGCATTGGTGGAGGAGGCTTGTGCTGACAGACACGGAAGCTCGGAAAGCAGTGCGGGGAGGGGGCAAAGGGAGTGACCTAAAAGCAGACTCATGAACACAGACAGCGAGGGCGTGGACGGCTGGACAGAATAAATTTAATACACCCGGTAATGAATTTTTATTATAAACCACTGCAGGAAAAGATGAGTCATAAATACATAATGGATGCGGAGAGAGAGAGAGAGAGAGAGATTAAAACCTTCAACTTTAGAACAATATTCTGTTTGTTTAAATTATAAAAAATAGAGAGAGAGAGAGAGAGAGAGAGCAAGCAGTGAGACAGACGAACAGCAAAAGTCATGAAGGCAGGCAAATAAAGAGATAACAGGATAAGCATATATATATACACAGACAGAGAAAATAAGAAAGCTAGACATGAACGAAAGATATACTGGAGCAGTCATGTGGAACTGCAAAACTACGAACCCACCAGCCTGGCTCTTTACAGTGTGCCTCAAAAACTGTGTCGGACTTCTAAAGACTCCAAGAAACATCGCAGGCGGTGCTGGAGAAATCACAGCCGCCGAAAGTCTCATGATAGAGAGATGTCCCGCATGAGTGATCAGTGGCTCTCAGATTCCCAGTCCATGCAAGATTTTAAGTGCCTGAAAACATCACTGCGTTTTCGTCCTGCTCCTGCATTATATAGCTGTTTTGCCCTCACAGTGAATATAGCAATGCCGGGTCAGTGTTTCCGCCTGCTATATAATGGATTCCTTATAGTCTAAACCGCTAAAGTATATCATGGCTACTGAATCAACCTCCTATTCTGCCGCCATCCCTTGTTGAAACTCCTAGCAGTGTTTCATCTTATTCTCTTCGTCTCAATTTAAGCATTGAAGTAGAACCTCGCTTCGCCAGCAGGTGAATTAACACCTTAATTATAATAGAGACCAGCGCAGCTCCTTGATACATACCGGTCCTGTGACATTTTCAAGATTTACATTTCCAGTCACGAGGATGACAACAGTGTGCTAGTATGCAACGGGAATTTCAAATATAAAACTAGTCCTGAACACTAAAATTTATCACCCACAAAGCTCAGGTTATTCGCTCATGGAGAATTCTTCCTGGTGATCAATTCTACCCTCCTATATAGTGTGTGTGTGTGTGTGTGTGTGTGTGTGTGTGTGTGTGTGTGTGTGTGTGTGTGTGTGTGTGTGAATGTGCTTGCTCGTGAGTGTGCGTGTGTGTGTGTATAATTCACCATGGTCTGATTACGCTTTGAACTCGCGATCGCCAGCGAGTATCCTCCCTAACTATGGTTACGGACCTTTGGGATTGCCTGAAATTTCACACACACACACACACACACACACACACACACACACACACACACACACACACACACACATATATACGGCCAGGTAGCTCAGTGGATAGAGCGTCTGCCTCACAACCAGAAGTATCGGGGCTCGATTCCCCGGCCGGGTGAAGATAAGATGGGTTTATCTTCTTTCACGTGTAGCCCCTGTTCACCTAGCAGTGAGTAGGTACGCGACGTAAAGCGAGGAGTTGTGACCTCGTTGTCGCGGTGTGTTGTGTGTGAGTGGTCTCAGTCCTACCCAAAGATCGGTACTATGAGCTCTGTGCTCTTACGTAGCGGAACGGCTGGCTGTCTCGAGAGAGACCCGCAGCAGACCAAGGGGTGAATTACACGCACACACACACACACACACACACACACACACACACACACACACACACACACGCACGGGAAGCGGGACACAACCCGCCAGCTAACCATTCATTGCTGGGTGCACAGGGGGCTCGAATTAAAGGAGACTGCCCATCCGTATTCTCTTCGCCCGAGAATCGAACCCGGGAACCCTAAGTCGTGAGAAGAGTAGTGTATGTGTGTATGTGTGTGTGTGTGTAAGGAAATGGACGAAATAAGGGAAATCCTTCAGAGGTTTTGGCTACAAGTTGGTCGATCGTCTTGAATGTCGCTTGGGACGTGAAGTTCGTGGCGGTGCAGTTCTCTTGTAGGAGTTTAGCGAGGAAACTGCACGTCCCATGAATGGTGTAGAAGGCAAGGAAGATAGAGGGATGCTTAGATAGAAGCGTAAGTTATTAACGTCAGATAGAAAAAGAGGATATAGTTTAGGAGAGATATAAATACATAAACCTCGGGTAGATGGAAAGATAAATAGAGACAGATGAATATAGGTAAATAAACAAAGAAATATAGATAACGTTGGTAAGTAGGTAGGTCAATAAATATGGCAGTGGTGATGCACGCCTCCAAGTACACATTTCTCCACTACTCCTGGCAGAGGGAACAACATAGGAAAGGACATAGTGAGGATTCCGCCGGCCTTGCAAACGTGAGGGTCCTTAAGGGGCGCCGACCACTCCACGTTAACAATGCCCAGCGGCTCGTCCCGAATGTGTGATCCCGTTACCGCTTTGTAACCCGGCTGGTGTGTCCCGCTGTGTGTCTCCCTGACCAGTGTGGAGGAAATAACATGCGGTGATATTGGTTTTTCAAGGTTTTAAAATCAAGAAAGGCAACTATATTCTAGGGGTTCTCTTACTTTACTTCTTATCTGCTGATCGTGTGAAGTCCGTAGAAACTAGAAAAGTGTGTGGAAAAAGTATATGCAAAATATACGAAACTTGAGGAAATGGTGTTTACATCATTTCTGTCCAGCATCACCAGTCCCGCCACTTTTATTCCAAGGCAGAAAATATTGCTATGCTTATTTTCTTTACTTAGGCTTACCTCTCCAGTGAAGCTCATCTTTTGTTGAACTTTGTTCTAATACTGAGTTTTCATTGTTCATCTTCCTGGAACTGACTCCGTTTTTCATTCCCTGGTCGTCTGTTTGTCAGAGTAATACACTAACACCCCTTACTGGTTTTCCTCAATAAGCATTGATCGAGTTATTTTTGGAGCATCACTCACTCTCAGTTTCTATCCGCCACTTACCACGATTGCATAAGCGGGGCTCAGGTTTCGAGCAGTAGACATTACTTAAATGTGAATTAGTATCAGGTTTTCCGAACTCTTCTTGGATAACATTCTTCATGTTGCTCGGCGTAGTGAACATACACAGGTAGTTAAGTGTCCCCAAGGGGTAGCAGCTCTTTCCCCCGCCCTGATTAAAATCCCCTGCGATCCTCTAACTTCGATAACTTCGGAACAACGTACGCAAATTGAGGCGAGCAATCCTTATTTAAGTGCCAGTTTTAAAGTCCGTCATTAACCTGTTTTTAGAAAAGAGAAAGGTCGTTCTTGTTTCACCTGCTGCTGGTAAGAATGTTTTTTTCGTAAGTTTTGCATTGTTTTGAAAAATATCTGAACAATTTTGAGATTGTTGAGCTGGATAAGCAGATCACCGCAACCCTTGCCACACTCCAGTCTTTCTTGTAGTTTTCTGAACGTTCTTTGTTGTTATTGCGGACATAATTGCCTGAACTGTTATTATACACTTACTTCACTTGTGATCAGTTGTATAAAATTTGTAAACGATGTTTATGCTAATTTATGATGATTATTTAATTTACTAACTCCTGTTGCTACCCGTCTGATTCTTCGAGTATCATTGGGTATGTTACTTCTTACCATCTTTGCAGCATATCTTGTTTGAAGTTAAATATTTTTTTTTAACCACGTAGCGTAAGCCAGTTGTGAGCCTCGCCTCGGAACTACCATATATAGCACTTGTAACCCCCTTTTCTTTCTCTTATATTTTCATGATTTCTTTCTCGATTTTCTCTCGTTCTTGTAGTCGTTTATTTCGCAGGTTATAAATACACTGTCGCTTGTAAATGTTTATTATAATTCTCTGTTTGTATCACACATAACTATTTCTCATGATCATGTGACACTCATATACATAAATACATAAAATAACATGGTCGCTACTCAGTTATACGAAGACATCATGATCTAGTTACCCCGAAAACATTTTGTTCATGTCGGTCAGAGGCAGTTGACAGGAAGACACGGAGGCAAGCCAGTTATTTGACCTCAAGGACTACATAACAGCGAGCGGTCATCAGCCTGAGCCCCAGCAGCTACTGTATGAAAGAGCCTTCGGCCAGCCTTAGTCACGCACCGGGAGGAGCGTCAGAACAAGGCTGCCAACTGCGTATCCAAGAGACACAACTCCCGCCTTGGTCATGGCAACCTCTTGACAAACTAAGTCTTGCCGGAACAACAAGGTCGAGTGAGTGAGTCGTGCCGCTGGTCGTTAGAAGGACAGTGGAAGGTGAAACGTGATATAATGAAATATACTTTTCTAACCTTCACTGCAGCAAATGGATCAAAGAATATTATAATTTATAACTGAAATATATTTTATTTTACGAGAAGAATATATTATAAAGTGTAATCAACGAAAGAAAGCAAAGTCAAAAGTGAGGGTGCTTTCAGTTTGCTGACTTCCTCGTTACTGTCTTCCTGCATCCGGCGTTTTTGGAGAATTACTACTAAGGAACACCCAACGGACACCAAACAGCGAATGGTGACGACACCCACACGGTCAACGATGAGAACAGTGAGGCACGGGAGGCCGGGTGATGGGAGCTCCGTCGGTCATTGTCTTCAGACGGTCTTTACGCATTTTGTGACCCCGTCCTTGGAATACCCTACCATGTAAAAAATCGCAAAAGCTCTCCTAAAATATGGTCCAAGACGTAAAATTAATCTTCGAGAAAAAAGTTGATTGTTGGATATGTAAGATGAAGTATGAGCAACTCATGAGTCTCCGTGCTACTGTTTGAGTAATATTCGGAGGCAAGTGGACATGTGAAGTCGTTGAAACTTTCCTCCAAACTGCCACTAAATCAGGAACTCGTAGGTTTGGAGACGAGACACAAGGCAGTGTGTCCCTCTTGGCAAAGATCGGTGGAAACTTACATTTGTGTCCATGCGAGTATACGTTTTCTATATTTTTTTTTTATGAAAAATGAGATGAATAGTTGTATGGTAAGTCGGGTGAAACGTATATATATTCATGTAGGTATGTATGCACGTATGAATACCGTAGACAGTAAGTGGTGATGTTCAGCTAAGTCGTGACGCAGAGGACAACCTGAGAAACTAATACGGAGCAGCGGCGGCGGCCGGCCCTGTGCCGCGCCCCTCAGCATGGCCGCACGAGAAGGGGAGATGGGAGGGGATGCCTCGAGCCTGGTGTCCATTCCTTTCGAACTTCATTTTGTTCTCTGGCCAAAGAACTATTTTATCTCCATTTTTTAATATCACTAACCCTAAGGAAGAAGTCGCGCACGCGCGCGTTTACACACACACACACACACACACACACACACACACACACACACACACACACACACACACACACAATCGAACAAACACACACACACACACACACACACACACACACACACACACACACACACACACACACACACACACACACACACACACACACACGTTATATTGTGTCCAAAATAGCCAACATAATAATAACACGCATCACATTAGTAGAGTAATACAATATAATAGGCACCGAGGCCCATCACGATTTTTGTTTACGAAAATATATATCGGGCAGACCTTGCCTCTCTGGGGGAACACAGACACCTGGCCGAAAGCCGCGTCCTCATGTGCACTTCCGCATGCACGGCACGCGATTCTGCAACTGCCTTGGGTCTTATGCTTCATGCCGTGCCCTGCGTCGTCCCGAGTCCATTTTATGCGCGCAGTGGACATAATAGAATGTCTTTTAACACGATTCATAAACGTAAATAAAGCTCAGTAATTCCTCTGGGCACGCAACCCCCGTGAGAGTCCAGCGTCCTTGGCTGCGAGTCCGGCACCTGTGGCCAGACACCGTGAGAACACCTTCAGGTCCCGAGATTGTCTTGAGGTACACCTTTTATTACAGCTGCTTGGTCTCCGGTATATAACCAGTGTTCAGACGGCTTCTTCAGACACCCACTACCCACGAGACAGCAATACACAGCACGCTCGGTAGTTGACTGGCCGCCCACGCTGACGCTGCATGAATCCCAAGTCTGGTTAGGTGGTATGTCTTCTGTTGTGACTGTTGTTAAGTCGGATTTTCACTAAAAAGAAACCTTTAACCATTTTACCTCTTGATTTTCGATAAGAGAAATACTTGTTTTACATTTTTTTCTATATTCCGATGCCGTTCAAATAGATAGAAAGCAAATTTATATTTTCCCACATAGGTCAAGGGTAACGAAGGGCTTCTTGCAGCTCATCCAAGAGCACGAACCGTGTGCATGTTTCCTCTGTTCTGAAGCCAGGGACACGCCGCGTGGATTTGCTTTCCGAATGTGCCCTTCACGGCTTTCTTACCAAGACCTGAGAGACCACAGCTTCATCCCTCACTCTCACAAAGCTGCAGAACACTAACCGTCCACTTGTGCACACAGTGAGCAATGATAACCCTGCAAATGTCTTGGGATACTTTCCATCGATGAGGCACCACTATAAACTTTGAGTAAACATTCCAATTGTAAATGGAATAAAGTAATAGACGAATTACTTTCCTACTTAATAATCCGACAATTTTCTGTGATGCCAGTGATTCATCTCACTGCCACTAGGTGGAGGAGGACAGCGCAGAGCGTAGTAATCACTGTCCCTTGCAGACGATCCTTCCCAGAGTCTATCCGCTGCACCGCTGCCGTCTTGTCACCTGGTGAGGGGCGCAAAGGAAAAGAAGGATTTTATTATTAGCCTTGAAAGAGTTCATCTCATAAGTCATTAGTGTCCTGTTTCTTATATTATAGAAAAAAATAATGATACTGTTGTCCCCACGAATGTGTGTGTGTGTGTGTGTGTGTGTGTGTGTGTGTGTGTGTGTGTGTGTGTGTGTGTGTGTGTGTGTGTGACTGAGAGAGAGAGAGAGAGAGAGAGAGAGAGAGAGAGAGAGAGAGAGAGAGAGAGATTGATTTACATAGAAAATCAGACCACACAGACCCCACGGTCCAGACTAGGTGGCCTGTCCTTAAACCTAAGTGATTCTACATTAATCAGATTGCTCCAAAATTTTGCATTTCTGCTCTAGGTAACATTAAGTTGAAGGAAGTGTCGGTCGAGCTTGTTTTTAAAGGAGTCAATCGTGTTACACTGGACCACTGATGGCGGGAGCTTATTCCATTCTCGCACTACAACGTTCGTGAAGAACTATTTGGTGTAGTCTGAATTCACTTGTCGACATTTAAGTTTTGTGCCATTATTCCTCGTTCGCAAGGTGTCATCGATCATAAACAATTTTGATTTGTCCACATTCGTAAAGCCATTAAGTATTTTAAAACAATCGATCAGTTTTCTTCGCAGGCGACGTTTGTCAAGAGAGAACATGTTAAGGGTTGAGAGCCTCTCGTCGCAAAGAAGGGATCATTTTTGTTGCCCGAAGTTGAACACCTTCTAATTTAGCAATGTCCTTTGAATGGTGGGGAGACCAAAACTGTGTACCGCATATTCCAAGTGGGGTCTAACTGAACTATTGTAGAGCGGAAGTATTACATCTTTATTCTTGAATAAAAAGTTTCTTTTAATGAAGCCCAACATTCTGTTTGCTTTATTTGCTGCATCGATGTATTGCTGTGAGAATTTGAGGGTTGACGCGATTTTGACACGCAGGTCCTTGACGCATTAAACGCTTTTGAGTTTGACGCCGCGCATTTCATAATCGAACTTCTTATTTCTTGTTCCAGCTTGAAGGACCTGGCACTTGTCTACGTTGAAGGGCATCACCCATCTATCAGACCAAGCTGAAATTTCATGCAAATCCTCTTGGAGGCTTTGCCTGTCTTCATCAGTGAGAACCGAGTTACCAATCTTTGTGTCGTCTGCAAATTTACTAATGCGAGTATTGATTCTTACATCAAAATCGTTGATGTAAATAATGAAGAGCAATGGGCCTAGAACCGATTTCTGAGGGACGCCACTAGTGACCGGCGCCCACTCTGAGTTAAATCCGTCAATCACTACTCTTTGTTGTCTGTTGCTCAATCAATTTGCGATCCATTGGTGTACTTGACCGTCAATACCTATTTGCTTTAATTTATAAAGTAATTTATGATGTGGAACTTTATCAAATGCTTTCTGGAAATTAAGATAGACACGTCCAGTGATTTGGTTACGTCATAAACTGAGAAGAGGTCGTTATAAAAGGTCAATAGGTTTGATAGGCAGGATCTTTTGTCGGAGAGAGAGAGAGAGAGAGAGAGAGAGAGAGAGAGAGAGAGAGAGAGAGAGAGAGAGAGAGAGAGAGAGAGAGAGAGAGAGAGAGAGAGAGAGAGAGAGAGAGAGAGAGAGAGAGAGAGAGAGAGAGAGAGAGAGAGAGAGAGAGAGAGAGAGAGAGAGATGCAAAATATGATTTTCTATACGGACTAAAATTATATAAGAAACCATTGATATATTTTATCAAATAAGCGGGAAAATGATAGTGAATGATATTAGAGCAGTAGTCTTATTATTGAATCTTACTACTGAGTAATCTTGTCATATGAAATATTGGGAGAAAATTTAGAGTATAGCAAGTCCATTAACAACACTTAGCCAAAAGGTTCTAGAAGAGGTCCATCTGACTTTGCAAGATGTGGATTCGTAGCATCATTTTCATCAGATAGATGAAATCTTCTAAAGAAATATAGTCTCCTTAAACTACGGACATCATTTCAAAACTTTAAGCATTTGATTAGCTCTCTTGGGGGGCGGGGATCCTCCAAGAAGTTTAAACTTTTCTCGTAAAATTTCATCTTACAGGAAAGGTTCAGTTTTGTTTAACGTGATTTTGTTTCTTAATATTCAATGCATTACAAAGGCGAAATGAGGCTCTGCGGTTTAATTCAAGGATGTCACCTAAGCAAAAACTGGCATACAGAAGTATCTTAAAAGAATGGGTTGTGATCGACAATATTTGATGTGTATTCATATTAAGTGTTGTGATTGTCTGCTGCACGAAATGTTCAGTTTATCGAAAGATCAGAACAAGATGGTTCGTGTGCACTGTGCCGCTCGTCTCCGCTTTCTACAATCCTAAAGAACAAATATTTTCCCCTTAAAAATATGACACGCACAAGCGAGGACTCCATGTTACTATAGAAGCAACAAAAGCTAAACGTTACTTAGGTCAATAATTTTTATGAATATAGCATTAAGGGTCTCAGGCACCCATCGTGACTAGAACTAAAACTGCTGAATACGGCCAACAGTCATATCCCGGTGTAAAGTGAATCACACCAATGCCATCCCGTGCACTGTGTTGTTAAATAGACTATAGTCGGTTCACCCGAGTCTGAAGTGTGCATTATCGCGGAACGGCAACCTGCAGCCACACGGCGTGTCCGATTTCGTGGATACAGTATGCTGGCCTACGCATAGTAAACAGTCGTCAGCCTCAATTATATGCAGGCAGCAATAACATATACCGTCAATTATCAAAGTCCATTATGAGTTAAAAATATTAGTTATGTCACAATGACTCACAAATAGCTTTTTTATTAATTTACAAGATCGCTGATTATGATTATTCAACAACCTTGATGTTGTCCACCACCGAGAAAATTATCAGGCTTTATATTAATAAAACAGCTATTTGCGACATTAATAATATTTTTTTTACTCAAAATCGACTATAATTGACGGTACATGTTATTGCTGCCTGCATATTATTGACACTGACGACTGTTTACTATGCGTAGGCCAGCATACAGTAACCACGAAATCGGACACGCCGTGTGGCTGCAGGTTGCCGTTGCGCGATAATGCACACTTCAGACCCTTATGAACCGACTATAGTAGGGAGCATGCAGTACTCCTTCATATTTAAGAACATTTCGAGTTTTTGAGCAGCATGAACGTCGAAATGCACTGCATATTGCTGTTTGGGTGCATCGTGAACAGCGTAATGGCTGGTATTATACAGTGGTGGGCACGGTTCCGCTAATCCGCTAACCGCTAACTAGCGAAACTAACTTTTTCGTTAGCTGATTAGCGTTTTCGCTAACTTTGTAAACAGTTAGCGGACAAATTAGCTTCCGCTAAACGTAGTTCCTCCTCCGCTAACTTTAAGTCCACTAAACGTTCCAACAGGTTTGTTCTTGTCCGTTGTGGGCAGACACAACACCAGTTGTGCCACATGGCGCAATAATTTTAAGGCTTTCACTTTTGGGTAAATTTCGCCTTAAAGTAGGGTAATTGGACAGTTATTAGGGACATTTTTGGGTATTTTAGGGTAATGCATCTTCCATTTCCGACTCTTTGAACTCGGGATTTAATAACAAGAATTCGATATTTTCCACTAGTCAAGAAATAAACACTGCTATTCACTTATTCACGTAATATACTCCTTAGTATTATTTACATTTATGTATCTAACTTGATCCACCATCCCCAGCTGTGGGGGGGAGCAGTCTTGTGTAGTGTGTCATCAGATACCTTATCAGATTTTGTCTTTCTGCACTGCTATTGCAAGTTCATATATTAGGTATAAATAAAGCGTATGTGAAATTTAATTTGTGTACATACATCTTTATCATCATCTGATTCTGGAATGCTATACCTTTCTGGAAAGCTCTATGTCTGAGCTTGAAATATCAGGTCACTAGGTCTGTTTTTAAGGGTTTTAGAGTCAAAATACTAAATTAAATCCATATAAAGAAAAGTTAGCGGATAGCGTTAGCTTCCACTATAGTCTATTCATTTGGGCAAGGCCACTCACGGTAGCTTAGTCCCAGCGACTCCACTTCCCCCTTCTGGCTGGGTAGCTCCGAGCTGGATGATGTAACCTACTTGTCATGTTAAGTAGTCAACATAAAATGGTAAGTAGTAATAATAAAATGTTAAGTAGTCAACATAAAATGCACTTCTAACACAAACTGCTAATTTCTGTTCAAGCACTGCCCAAGGTGATTTAATTTGATTATGCATTTTATGTTGACTACTTAACATTTTATTATTACTACTTACCATTTTATGTTGACTACTTAACATGACAAGTAGGTTACATCATCCAGCTCAGAGCTACCCAGCTATAAGGGGGGGAGTGGAGTCGCTGGGACCAAGCTACCGTGAGTGGCCTTGCCCAAATGAATACACTATAATTTCTTTATAAGTTTAGCGATTTAGCGTAAGCGAAGCTAACTTTTTAGTTAGTGAATTACCAGTTAGCGAAGCTAACTTTTCGGTTAGCGATGCCCACCACTGCTGGTATATTACGTCGGTATGTAGAAGATCGGGCCATGCGCTTGAATCCATAACAATAACAATCCATAAGAAGTTTTGAAAATGTATAGGTTATCAAAAACTCCCGCAACAAACTATCGACGCTCTGGCCAATTTATGGATGTTAATAATTGAATTCATGGTTACTAGAAATTATTAAACTTTCATTGATGGTTTTGTGATGTTAATAAACGTTAATCGATGACATAGATTTATCATCTTAGATTTATTGACTGAAAATTGTTACAGGTATTGTACGTTACTAAACGTTAATCGATAACATAGATTTATCATCTTAGATTTATTGACTTAAAAATGTTACAGGTCCCGCACGAATGAATAGGGTGAATTTTTCTCTAATGTAAAAAAAAAAGAAGGGAGAGGAAGCATAATGAAAGAAATAATAATAAGAAAAATATATTGTTCACTCAGTGTTGTATCTACAGAAAAGCAAAACTGAGCTAAATTATAAAACTGAATTTGATTATAAAACGGACGAAAGAAGAACAAAGGATGACTCATCCAGCACCCGCGCCTTCTTGAAGGTGCGTCTGGACTGTTTTGTCTGTGCGAGATTGTCACATATTTTCTTTAGGGTTTCCTTGAGACATATTCCGGGAAAGTTATTGAAATGCTGTACAAGGTGTGCAGCTTTTGCTACGTTAAACATCAAATTCATAAACATCGCTCCACGTCATATTCACTGATACCGTTATTCTTTACTGTCCGTTATATGATGTTTTTACGCTTCGTACAGCAAAGGAATCAAGGCAAGGAAAGACATAATGAAACGAACAAACTGGAGGCCCACAGCACGCTGCTCATATAAAAAAGAGGCTTATAAGATATTTATCAATTATGCTTGATGATCTTGTTCCTCACTCTCTTGTAAATAATCAGGTTTGTGGCCGCCATCGCTTCTACTACTTTTTACTCACTATAACTGCTTTTCTGATACCCGCTGTTAAATTAATAATGAGCATGATTACCCGTCACCACCCATATCAAATATAAATAGCATTACTGTCACCGCGACCATCACCTCGGGGAGTATCATTACGGGAAAAGTCAGTGATTTCTGAGTTCGTTTTACTTTCGGAGCAAATAATGTAATCGGAAAGCTTGAAACCAGTAATTTTTTATTTGTATAAGAAAGTTCAATAATATTTAATGGTTCACGTGACTATTTAAGTGCCTGTAATTTGCTCAGTTTGGTATTTTTAGAGTTGTATTTTTATCCTTCTAATACGTTTTTTTTTTTTTCAAACGACTTGTCTGACATGTGCTGCTTATGTAATTTGCCCTTTAATTATTATGTTTCCTCAGTATTATTGTCCTTTCAGCTAAAAACTGTGCTCCGAGGACAAGAATAAAGAAGAAATTGTCCCAAACATCCCGCGCCTCTACGCGTTGTTATCTAAAGCATATTTCATGATTTCTTTATGGCTGATACGATATAATAATCACGGACGATTTTGTCACTCCAATGTCGCGGATCCGGTTTATACCATCATACAAACTTGGTGATATTTCTATTCATCTTGAAAACAAGAGGACCATTGTCTTTGTTACAACTTTCACCATTTTGTGACTCCAATGTTTGTATTATAAATTTGATATCTTGAAATTTGGCATTATTTCAGGGTGCTTTGGTTGTAAGGGTTTATTTGTAGAGAACCGATATATGCCGATATATATGCGTGTGTGCGGGCGTGCGGGCGTGCGTGCGGGCGGGCGGGCGCGCGCGTGTGTGTGTGTGTGTGTGTGTGTGTACACACACACACACATTAATATCGGCATATTACCAAGATAAATAGGTCAAAAAAATTTTTATATCATCGTACACACTGAGACGGATACGTCACAGATACTGCAGCTTGTTAGCGTAAAATCACTCTCGGCAATAATTCGCCGTTAAACTCTTTAATACCTTTTTTATATAGTCTTGAGAGCTCGAAACGTATTGATTCCTCCACACGACAAGGAAGTAGATATTTTAGATGCCTTGACCGACATATCTTTGACAAATTATGCTATAGCTTGTCCATTCCTCCCATCCTGTGCCGTTTGCGCCAATATTTCCTTTCTTAACCCTCGCCACCTCCAGCGTCACTCACCTTCTGTGACGAAGACGAGGGTGGAGGCTGGGCGGATGTTGGGTGCCGTGCAGGTGTAGTTGCCAGAATGAAAATCCCTTGCACTGTGAACCTCCAGTGTGCTGACCGCCCTGTCCCTGTCACTCGTCACCTCGCCAATCTGCACCTCCGGCCGCCCCCTGGCGTAGTTGAGCAACTCGTCGTTATGGTACCACAACACGTACTGTGGCGGCGTGGGACTCTGCGGGAGAGAGGTGAAAAATGGTTACGGCCTCCACCCACTCACCCATCGCCAGACACATCTACGATAAAGAGAAAACATGTACCTATACTTTTTTTTATCTATCTCTCTATATGTATCTATCTATATTAGTCAGTCAGTCAGTCAGTCAAGCAAGCAAGCAAGCTGCCTGCCTGCGTGTGTGTGTGTGTGTGTGTGTGTGTGTGTGTGTGTGTGTGTGTGTGTGTGTGTGTGTGTGTGTGTGTGTGTGTGTGTTGGTAGATGTCTCTTTGGAATTATATATATCTATTACACAAAAGTTTAGTATATATCATGTAATTGGAAAACAGTAAAGTTCTTTCTTTTAACAATAGTATCAGTATATAAACAGCTGTTCCTCGATGCCACCTGCAGAGTACAACCACTTGGCTTTGTCTTTTGCATTAGACATATCACTGCCATCGTTATCGGAAAATATTATATTTTTGTTACTTTGTAGTACGACTAAAGCGTCTAATAAAAGTGCCATCGACGCTCGTGTAGTGCTTGCATATCGTGACTACGGACGTGGTGGCGTGGCGGTGCTGGTGGCGGTGAACTGATGGAGGGGGAGAGGGGGGGATCTGAGGAAGGATATACTGATGTCGGAGGCCTTGATGTGTTTGATGTGGGTGAGCGCCTTGTTGTTATCAACCCTTGACGCTTCGGCGATAATACACTCTAAGCGTTAAAGGGTCCTAATAAACACTTTTGCAAGTCTAAAATATATATTTGCAAATGTCACCTTTGCACACATTAGAAGGCGGAGTAATTGTGAGGTGACGTTTGTCTCTTATTTACTGTCCCAGTTGTGTCTAGCTACGGAAGGAGTGTTTACTTAAAAGCACCTTCAGGAAAATACATGTTGTATTTGCGATGATCTGTATGATTAATTGCGGTACATCATGAGAGTGGATGGCCTAGTTTAGTGGCGTCCGCCACGACGTCTTTACAAGACGTTTGATTAAGGCCATTCAGTCAGTGGTGCGGCTCAAATCTCTGATCTATGTTCATCTCAGTACATATCCTTCCACAAGTTGTGTTTTGTGCTGGTCAGGCAGAGCAGAAAAGTCATTGTTTTAACATTTTCCACTTTCATTTAAAAAGCGAGGTTAGGCGAGAATGAAGCAGATTTTACAATGAAATACGCGCCGCACCGGAAATATGACATTGCTCTCGTCATCGTCACATCGTGTTCGAGTCACTGTGCAGGCGGCCATCTCGAGGGGACGGCAAAGATCGAGGCACTTGCCAGTGCCTCTGCTTGACAAATGAAATGTGACGAAAATGTATTTTTTTACACATTACTAATTTGCTGTAAATATAGTTATATTATAATATATTACCCAACCAAAATGAGAAAAGCTTTGTCGCTACACATGTTAATTCTGAAAACTGAATAAATGATTTCGTCACATTTATTTTCTGTTTTAAACAGATTTGGCAAAAGGGCTGTGTTAGGATTTGTTATAATGAATCAGCGACAGAGTCACTGATAAGCCTTACATGTGTTTTGCATGTTTAAGTGAACATTACAATGATAGTGCTTTGTAATTAGTGTCTTCAGCCAAAAAAATCGAATTTTCTAAGGTTTAAACCTTCAGTGTCAGAAGTGTATGGTTTGAGGTGGAGTTTAGTAGTCACACATCATAAGTAAGTGCATTAGGTTCTTTGGTAAACTATTAACGGGGTAGTTTTGGCCAGTCCCATGCATTGGCCGCGTAAGGAAGATCATGTTTCCATGATAAATATGAGTGGTGTAAATGACAACTGAATAGGTATGTTTTCCCTTGAGATATTGCTTTGGAATAGTAAAGTCTCGGGAACTATCTAATTCAGTTCGTAACATTGCAAACATTCGATTGCAATAATTAAAAAAAAAGAGCCAAGAAGATCAAATACTACTTATATATAAATAAAATATCCTTCACAGGAATTATATTTAGCTAAAATAAACTGTAAAAAGTAAGCGCGAATATTATTAATTTTGTTGATGTTTTCCGAATACCATTTTTTCCCTTTTTTGGGGGCCACTTTAGTCAGACTCAGCTATGAAGTTCGATTGGGTGGGGCACGCTTGGGAGTCACCTGGCCACAGCGAAGCCAAGCCCAGCCTTCGGAGTGAGCACAGACGTCGGGGTAGCTGACATCATCGCGCGTGAAGGTGAGGGAGGAAGTGATGTTTTGGCCTCGATCACTGACAACTCCGGAAAGCATCATTGCCACGTGTTATGTAACTTATACATTCTTTGCTGTTATTCTAAAAAGCAACACATTCATCTCACTCTATAGCTTTATTTTATGTATACAGAATATTTAATACACAACTTTAAATAGTAAATAGCTGACGAGAGAGAGAGAGAGAGAGAGAGAGAGAGAGAGAGAGAGAGAGAGAGAGAGAGAGAGAGAGAGAGAGAGAGAGAGAGAGAGAGAGAGAGAGAGAGAGAGAGAGAGAGAGAGAGAGAGAGAGAGAGAGAGAGAGAGAGAGAGAGAGAGAGAGAGAGAGAGAGAGAGAGAGAGAGAGAGAGAGAGAGAGAGAGAGAGAGAGAGAGAGAGAGAGAGAGAGAGAGAGAGAGACCCACTCCAACGGACTTCATATTTGTGCCTGACTAAAGATGGCTCAGCACGTAAAAGGCAGCGAATTATATGTTTTGAAATATATTCACCTCTTTAATCAATATTTTTTATGCGAAAGACGATGTCAAAATGTCAGTCTCGGTTTTTATATCCTTTTTATATTATCACCGACATGTGTCAGCCACGAAGTTTCTCACCTTTCATTGCCCGCGGGGGCCTTCAAGTTCTTTATTTAGACCTCTGACTCCTCTACTCCCACGGAATTCCGACGGCAAAGGTAAGACGCGAATCCCCTGCCTGCACTGCTGCTCGTCAAACATAGGCTTAGCAAACGTGGGCGTGGAGCCTTGGGGTGGCCACAGCCCTGGCACACACGCACGAGAGGTTTCCACCCCGCCTCGGAAAAGCATTCCCAGAAGACTTGTGTCACTGTGGATGTTGCACCCACAGTGACACAAGTCTTCTGGGAATGCTTTTCCAGGCGAGGTGTTTACGCGGCTGCTTTAAAGTTAAACTCACGAGGAAAGTTTCAGTGTATCGCTGAGGGCAGGACTAAGCATTAGGAGCCCGATTGTCGAGGGGAAACAGTGGAAGGGAGTTGGCGGTGAAAGGGATCGAGACTGTTGGGAGGATTCGTGGTTGGTGTGGCAAGAAATGCTGTTTTCATATGACGGGGATTTTATGTCAGTCTTTCCCGTACTAATGCACCAAGAAGGAGTAAAGAAAAAAACATCAGTATCAGCGGATCTCCTCCTCAATGACGCTAATGCAATTAAATATTTTTCATACTCTCATGCAAACTACACACCCTTCGTCATTGTGTGTAATTCACCCACAGCCTGATCACGAGTTAGGTCTTGCCAGCAAGTACCCTCCCGCCCCGAGGAACCTCATCATAATCGATCTCTGGGCACTGCCAGGACCTTCATACACCACACACCCCATCCCCCATGCTCAAAGGGGGGCAGTAACCGCTTCTCTGTCAGTGGAAAAATCCCCGACATGAGCAGGACTCGAACCTTCGCCTGCCAGCCCCGCGAAGTCTGGCAGCGCAGAGCTCTACCACTGAGCTACCGGAGTTGTGTGCGCGCGCGCGTGTATGTGTGTGTGTGTGTGTGTGTGTGTGTGTGTGTGTGTGTGTGTGTGTGCACACCTCTTTCCAGAAAGAAGCGGGAAAATCTACGACTGTAACAGAGAGCGTAACTTTTTTCTTTGATGTTGCTCGTGGATACAAGAACCTCTGCAGATATATTTATTTTTTCACCTCTCACCCAGATACAAGCCTTTAGACGCAAGCCTTTTCTTTAATAACACTTCCAGCAATACTTTCATATTTCTAGCACTTTCAGTTGGAGCCGAGAAATCGCAAATTAATTTTATAATCCGATACAAAATAATTCTCCATATTTTTGGAGCCATTGTTCTCCTTATATCTCCATACCACACTTTTATAGAAAAAGGACAAAGAAATGTTGTTGAATAAAGTTTCCTTGTTTCCGAATTTTTAACTGCATTCCGTTTTATTTTTTTGGCGGGGCAGGAGGCACTTGCCATTTTCCAGTATTTCTCCCCAAACCTTCCTGCTCTGCTGTATTTAGGAATAAAGAGGCACTCAGATATTTTTATCATAAGCTCTTTTTCTCTTGTCCATGAGCATTCAGCGTCGTCACGCACTGCTACAGGGATGCGTCAACTGTTATACTTTACATCACAGTTACCAAAAATATCTTGTAAACCTGCCTGGTGCATGCATGCTTTGTACCTCCTCTTTGTGTGGTTCCATTTATACGTTACCTCACTGTTAGCAAGAATACCGTGTGAATCCTCCTGAATCAGGTTTCTGAGCCTCTCTTTTTGGGGAATCTGCTCTCCGAGAACTGTTGCACATCATCAACATGCTTATTTTATTCATCCATGTCTGAGGAAAATTGCTTCACGCACGTACCCTTTTCATGTTACTCTGCTTCACTCTGCGTATTTCAGTCATTGTATTGTACACACAGCCCACGAGCTCAAAGGCATCAGTCATCTTCATTTTTTAATTTACTTTCCACTCAAGAAACCTGGACAGGAAGACTTTGCGACATCCTTCTCGACATGCAGTTCAAGTTTCTAAACACGGAATCAGTTCAAGAATATCAGGAAAGCCTTCTTTGTGTCCTAGGCGTTGCCGAACTGTGACAGCCACCCAAAAATCGACATCGTTCGCAGACAACCAAACATTTTTTTGGCGAGACACACTATTGCATGTACACGCACTTAGGCTCCACAGCAGACCTAGGTAACTGACAACCATGAAAAGGAAGAATTATTTTCGAGCTGACAATAAGGTCTGCCAACACAATGCGGCAACCACAAGCAAGGCGCAGAATTCTGGCCAGCACAACCGACAATTTGTTTACCGCCTCCCTTTGTCTCCTGCATAATCCTTTATGACTACAAAGAGCCGTGGAAAAGGGAGAAGGAAGGAGAAAGTAAGGTGCTGCAGGAAAGCACGGAGCGAGAAGTAGGGCAGGTCAGCCCCTCCTTCTCCCCGCCTTGTCACCCTCGGACGTCCCTTTTGAAAATTAGATGATTGTAGGCGCAGTGAATATGCTTACTGAAAAAGGCATGTCTTGAGGCTGTAACGCAGTGGTTCACAAACTTTTTTTTACATTATGCCCCCTATTGATTTCTAAGAAATCGTCACGCCCTCCCATCCCTTGTTGCAAACCTGCAATTTTTGGCAGACGGAATCACGCCCCCCTTGTATCCAGCTAACGCCCCCCCAGGGGGGCGTGTCCCTCAGTTTGGGAACCACTGCTGTAAGGTGTACTACCAGCTGGGAGGGGAGGAGAAAGTTTTGTGCGTGTGTGTGTGTGTGTGTGTGTGTGTGTGTGTGTGTGTGTGTGTGTGTGTGTGTGTGTGTGTGTGTGTGTGTGTGTGTGTGTGTGTGTGTGTGTGTGTGTGTGTGTGTGTGTGTGTGTGTGTGTGTGTGTGTGTGTGTGTGTGTGTGTGTGTGTGTGTGTGTGTGTGTGTGTGTGTGTGTGTGTGTGTGTGTATAATAGATGGAATGAAAGACTCATAATTTATATAAATAGATTTATCTTGTTAACTATTAGGTGTGTTTGCATGTTTGTATGTATGTGTTTGTATGTTTGAATGTATAAATATCACAAACTTACCCGGACTACTAAACCAGGGTCCGTTATACTGGATATGGTTGACTACACACACATGACGAGGAAATATGAAGCACAATAAATAGACTGTTCTCGGGGTTGTGGACAAAGGTTGAGCTGAGCCACGTTCCCCTTTATTGCATCATATTCGCTATGTAATTACTTTGCCCGTAATGACCGAGTGTGCAGTAAGCTGTTTATAATGAGATGCAGTGGTGTACCGTGTGATAATGACTGTTATGGCTGCAAATTACTCATTATTATTATTATTATTATTATTATTATTATTATTATTATTATTATTATTATTATTATTATTATTATTATTATTATTATTATTATTATTATTATTATTATTATTATTATTATTATTATTATTATTATTATTATTATTATTATTATTATTATTATTATTATTATTATTATTATTATTATTATTATTATTATTATTATAAGTAGTAGTAGTAGTAGTAGAATCATTATTATTATTATTGTTTTTATTATTATTATATTATTATTGTTGTGGTTTTTGTTGTGGTGGTGTTTGCTGGTGGTTGTGGGAATGTTGGTGACTGTGAGGCTGGTTGGGTGTTATTGTTGGTAGGTGTGGTGATGGTGGTGATGGTGGTGATGGTGGTGGTGGCGGCGGTAGTGGCACGTGTTAATATCATCACTATTGTCTTATTGCTACAAATATTAGAATTATTTGTATTATACGTTTATTATTTATATCAACATTATCATTATCAACTTTACTACTACATTACTACAACTCTGGGTCAGGCGAGCGATCTCTTTGGCGAATAGATGAACTCATGCGTGCCAATTTGCTAAGTGGCTAACCGACTTATTCTAAACTAAAATTAATGTCACTTCGAAGGCTTTGCGTGTCTCGGAACCACAAATCAGAGCGCATAAAAACTTGCCAACACTAGATACACGTGTACTCAAAGGTCTAATATGCAATGGCGCCAGTGGAGACTCAGGATCGAGCTGTGCAGCCCACCTTCATGCATAGTCATAGAGCTTGCGTGCGCCCGGCCAATGACAGGAACACGCGTCACGGCGGGGCGAAGCAGCTTGTTGTTACACCTTGTTACCGGAGTAAGTAATGCAAGGCTTGCCCCCATTATGCTCGTGCAATTACCCTTATTGAATCCACTCGAAAAATTCGTTTAAATTTGCATAGATATTAAAACGGCATGTCTTAGCGGTGGAAATATTTATTTTTAACACACGAAGTTGATTCCAGAAAACAATCTTGGCTAATGTGAGGCTGCGAGGTTCATAAACGAACGCTGTCCCGCTCTGTGCCAAAATAATTTTCTACGTTAAATTATGAACCATTCTGCAACAAACCTGTGAGAGCTGACTTTCACTTCAGCATCGTTTCCTGCATCTCCCACTACAGACTTTATTAACTCTGACAGTGATGTCCTGTCCTTCACCTCCTCCTCCTCCTCCTCTTCCTCCTCCTCCTCTGCCTCCACACCTCCTCCTCCTCCTCCTCCTCTGCCTCCACACCTCCTCCTCCTCCTCCTCCGCTGCCTCCACACCTCCTCCACTTCCACCACACTTCCTCCTCCTCCTCCTCTGCCTCCACACCTCCTCCTCCTCCTCCTCTGCCTCCACACCTCCTCCTCCTCCTCCTCCTCTGCCTCCACACCTCCTCCTCCTCCTCCTCTGCCTCCACACCTCCTCCTCCTCCTCCGCTGCCTCCACACCTCCTCCTCCTCCTCCTCCTCCGCTGCCTCCACACCTCCTCCTCCTCCTCCTCCTCTGCCTCCACACCTCCTCCTCCTCCTCCTCCTCTGCCGCCACACCTCCTCCTCCTCCTCCGCTGCCGCCCCACCTCCGCCTCCTCTGCCTCAACACCTCCTCCTCCTCCTCCTCCTCTGCCTCCACACCTCCTCCTCCTCCTCCTCCTCTGCCTCCACACCTCCTCCTCCTCCTCCTCTGCCTCCACACCTCCTCCTCCTCCTCCTCCTCTGCCTCCACACCTCCTCCTCCTCCTCCTCTGCCTCCACACCTCCTCCTCCTCCTCCGCTGCCTCCACACCTCCTCCTCCTCCTCCTCCTCCTCCTCCTCCGCTGCCTCCACACATCCTCCTCCTCCTCCTCCTCCTCCTCCGCTGCCTCCACACCTCCTCCTCCTCCTCCTCCTCTGCCTCCACACCTCCTCCTCCTCCTCCTCTGCCTCCACCTCCTCCCCTCCTCCTCCTCCTCTGCCTCCACACCTCCTCCTCCTCCTCCTCCTCTGCCTCCACACCTCCTCCTCCTCCTCCTCCTCCTCTGCCTCCACACCTCCTCCTCCTCCTCCTCTGCCTCCACACCTCCTCCTCCTCCTCCTCCTCCTCCTCCTCCTCCTCCTCCTCCCTCCCTCCTCCTCCTCCTCCGCTGCCTCCACATCACCTCCTCCTCCTCCTCCTCCTCCCTGCCCCACCTCCTCCTCCTCCTCCTCTGCCTCCACACCTCCTCCTCCCTCCTCCTCCACCTCCCTCCTCTCCTCCTCCTCCTCCTCCACACCTCCTCCTCCTCCTCCTCCGCTGCCTCCACACCTCCTCCTCCTCCTCCTCTGCCTCCACACCTCCTCCTCCTCCTCCTCTGCCTCCACACCTCCTCCTCCTCCTCCTCCGCTGCCTCCACACCTCCTCCTCCTCCTCCTCTGCCTCCACACCTCCTCCTCCTCCGCTGCCTCCACACCTCCTCCTCCTCCTCCTCTGCCTCCACACCTCCTCCTCCTCCTCCGCTGCCTCCACACCTCCTCCTCCTCCTCCTCTGCCTCCACACCTCCTCCTCCTCCTCCTCTGCCTCCACACCTCCTCCTCCTCCTCCTCTGCCTCCACACCTCCTCCTCCTCCTCCTCTGCCTCCACACCTCCTCCTCCTCCTCTGCCTCCACACCTCCTCCTCCTCCTCCCCTCCTCCTCCTCTGCCTCCACACCCTCCTCCTCCTCCTCCTCTGCCTCCACCCTCCTCCTCCTCCTCCTCTGCCTCCTCCTCCTCCTCCTCCTTGCCTCCACACCTCCTCCTCCTCCTCCTCTGCCTCCACACCCTCCTCCTCCCTCCTCTGCCTCCACACCTCCTCCTCCTCCTCTGCCTCCACACCTCCTCCTCCTCCTCCTCCTCCTCCGCTGCCTCCACACCTCCTCCTCCTCCTCCTCCTCCTCCTCTGCCTCCACACCTCCTCCTCCTCCTCCTCCTCTGCCTCCACACCTCCTCCTCCTCCTCCTCCTCCTTTGCCTCCACACCTCCTCCTCCTCCTCCTCCTCCTCCGCTGCCTCCACACCTCCTCCTCCTCCTCCTCTGCCTCCACACCTCCTCCTCCTCCTCCTCTGCCTCCACACCTCCTCCTCCTCCTCTGCCTCCACACCTCCTCCTCCTCCTCCTCCTCCTCCTCCTCTGCCTCCACACCTCCTCCTCCTCCTCCTCCGCTGCCTCCACACCTCCTCCTCCTCCTCCTCCGCTGCCTCCACATCTCCTCCTCTTCCCCCTCTGCCTCCACACCTCCTCCTCCTCCTCCTCCACTGCCTCCACACCTCCTCCTCCTCCTCCTCTGCCTCCACACCTCCTCCTCCTCCTCCTCTGCCTCCACACCTCCTCCTCCTCCTCCTCCTCCTCCTTTGCCTCCACACCTCCTCCTCCTCCTCCCCCTCATCCTCCACACCACCTCCTCCTCCCCCTCTGCCTCCACACCTCCTTCTCCTCCCTCTCTGCCTCCACACCTCCTCCTCCTCCTCCTCCTCCTCCTGTGCCTCCACACCTCCTCCTCCTCCCCCTCTGCCTCCACACCTCCTCCTCCTCCCCCTCTGCTTCCACACCTCCTCCTCCTCCCCCTCTGCCTGCACACCTCCTTCTCCTCCCTCTCTGCCTCCACACCTCCTCCTCCTCCCCCTCTGCCTCCACACCTCCTCCTCCCCCTCTGCCTCCACACCTCCTCCTCCTCCTCCTCTGCCTCCACACCTCCTCCTCCTCCTCCTTTGCCTCCACACCTCCTCCTCCTCCTCCTCCTCCTTTGCCTCCACCTCCTCCTCTTCCTTCTCCTCCTTCTCCGCTTTCGCCAACCGCCTCTTCCTCCTCCTCCTCCTACTACTACTAATACTACTAATACTACTAATACTACTACAGCTGCAATAATTAATACTAATGATATTTTTACTATTATCAACTCTGCTGTTACTATCACAGCACCTTTTTTTTTTTTTTTTTTACGTCGTGGTGAGTAGCGCCGGTAGGCTTCTTCCCGGTGGATCCTGATGGTCGGTCCAAGGTTTCTTCCCGGTGGATCCTGATGGTCGGTCCAAGGTTTCTTCCCGGTGGATCCTGATGGTCGGTCCAAGGTTTCTTCCCGGTGGGTCCTGATGGTCGGCTCAGCCCTTTCTGGCGCAGGCGAGTGTTTATAGTGGCGCCATCTTGCAATGGCTCATGCTGCCCTCCCGGAGCTCATCTTTAATCCTAGAATCTAGAGTCCGGGTTGATAGGTGGTCTTCTGGACGGCATGTGAGTAGTTTTAAGCCACTCGGCGGCGGCTGAAAAATCCCAGCTTGGTGGCACCGGTCGGGGATTGAACTCGCGTCCTCCTGAACGCGGGGCCGTCTTGCTATCCGTTCAGCCACCGCCTACCCTAAATTACTACTTACTACCATAATTACTACTTATACTACTACTACTTATACTACTACTACTATTACGACTACTACTTTTACTACTACTACTACTACTACTACTACTACTACGACTACTACTACTACTACTACTATTACGACTACTACTACTACTACTACGACTATTACGACTACTACTACTATTACGACTGCTACTACTATTACGACTACTACTACTACTACTACTACTACTACTACTACTACTACTACTACTACTATTACGACTACTACTTCTACTACTACTATTACGACTACTACTACTACTACTACCATTACGACTACTACTACTACTACTATTACGACTACTATTACTACTACTACTACTACTATTACGACTACTACTACTACTACGACGACTATTACGACTACTACTACTATTACGACTACTACTACTATTACGACTACTACTACTACTACTACTACTACTACTACTACTATTACGACTACTACTACTACTACTACTACTACTACTTTTTTTTTTGTACTACATAAATGATACCTCCACCCATGTTTATTTTTCCGACACATAATCATGGAGGGCTCCATAGTTTGGAGGTCATTAGCCCCAACTCTGTTCGCTAATGACTGTGGCATCCAACCATATCACTAATACTACCTGACACTAAATCACCTATCATCTATTACGTCTAGATCCCCCTTTCCTTCCCTACTCAAGTCACTCCCGACCCACCCTAATGTCACTCTCCACCACTGTGGCTTCATAGTCCATATTGGAGATGTTGGTGGCTTTTGGGCCAGAGTGTCTGGTGCCCCTGAGACATAGGATGGCCGACCTGAGCAGGGAGAACGAGAGGCGACACCTCATCCAGGCGACAACGTGGCTCCTTGGCTGATGCTTCTTTTCTGAGATTAGTTCCGCGAGGAGTGCGTCGAAGCATTGGGCCCTGGGACCCATCCCGCCGGATGTGGTGAAGACAAGGGGGGTGAAGCTGCCCTGATCCACATGTTGGATTCTTTCACCGTATGCCCTTGTCTTCTCCTGCTCGTTCCTGTGGTGGGCGGCTTGCAGGGGCAGCTCACGGCGACAGGCAGCCATCGGGTCGAATATGCGGATGTCCATGAACGCCCGCTGTCCGCGCACCCACAATCCGCGGGCACATCAACCCGTGCCTCCTGTGAGGTATTACTACTATTACGACTACTACTACTACTACTACTACTACTACTACTACTACTACTACTACTACTACTACGACTACTACTACTCGCTCTTATAGGTTAGAAGCAGCAGCTGTTGCTGCTGCACTTCCATAAATACAGTAAAATCAATAAAGCTGATACATGACTGCATCGAGTAGGTCGCATAAATCACGAGCTAAGTACCTGAAAGTGTTGAAATTATGATGGTGGTAATAATAATAATAATAATAATACACATAATAATAATACACAGAATAATAATACACAGAATAATGATACACAGAATAATAATACACAGAATAATAATACACAGAATAATAATACACAGAATAATAATAATAATACTGATAAAGATAATAGCAATAATTAATTGAAAAGGAATCAACTCTGTGTGTGTGTGTGTGTGTGTGTGTGTGTGTGTGTGTGTGTGTGTGTGTGTGTGGGTGGGTGTGGGTGTGTGTGGGTGTGTGTGTGTGTGTGTGTGTGTGTGTGTGTGTGTGTGTGGGTGTGGGTGGGTGGGTGTGTGGGGGGGGGGGAGAGTGGTATAACTGTGTGTGGGTGTGTGTGTGTGTGTGTGTGTGTGTGTGTGTGTGTGTGTGTGTGTGTGAGTGTGTGTGTGTGTGTGTGTGTGTGTGTGTGTGTGTGTGTGTGTGTGTGTGTGTGTGTCTGTGTGTGTGTGTGTGTGTGTGTGTGTGTGTGTGTGTGTGTGTGTGTGTGTGTGTGTGTTTCTGTGTGTGGGGGGGGGGGGTAACTGTGTGCTTGTGTGTGTAATTCATCTCTTGGTCTGCTGCGGGTCTCTCTCGAGACAGCCAGCCGTTCCCCTACGGATGAGCACAGAGCTCATAGTGTAGTGCGGCGACTATGCCTGATGAACGAGCCTCCCATAACCCACTTAGCCGGTGAGGTACCTCTTTGGCCGACTCGGTAAGGAGTGGCTCTCCCGTCACGCTGGTCGCTGGTTCAATTCCAGGCAGCCGGCGAATACCCTGATCTTGATTAATTTTTCCTGTGTTTCGATACACGCAGAAGGACGTGTAGGCCCGAGAGAGTAATAGAAAAAAGAGAATAGAAAATCTCGTCATTAAACTGGTGGCAAAGCGGTGGGCATCCTATCCTGCGGTTCTGTTGAGTTTCTCCGAAGGGGTAACAGGTAGGGTGGCCCATGCTCTCCGAGGATAATAGAAAATGGGAGAGTTGGAGGTATGTCTCTACGGGGACATTGTGGAATAGTGAACCGATAGCAGTCACTGTCTAAGGTCTCAACACACAGAAATTAATCTACATAGAGGGGAAAGTCGTGTAGTGCGGCGACTATGCCTGATGAACGAGCCTCCCATAACCCACTTAGCCAGTGGGGTACCTCTTCGGCCGACTCGGTAAGGAGTGGCTGTCCCGTCATGCTGGTCGCGGGTTCAATCCCAGGCAGCCGGGGAATACCCTGATCTTGATTAATTTCTCCTGTGTTTCGATACACGCAAAGGACGTGTGGGACCGAGAGAGTAATAGAAAAAAGAGAATAGAAAATCTCGTCATTAAAATAGTACCCATCTTTGAGTAGGACTGAGACCACTCACACACAACACACCGCGACAACGAGGTCACAACTCTTTGCCTTACGTCGCGTACCTACTCACTGCTAGGTGAACAGGGGCTACACGTGAAAGATAAATCCAACTTATCTTCACCCGGCCGGGGAATCGAACCTCGGTCCTTTTGCTTGTGAGGCAGACGCGCTATCTACTGAGCTACCGGGCCATGTGTGTGTGTGTGTGTGTGTGTGTTTGAGAGAGAGAGAGAGAGAGAGAGAGAGAGACGAATATGGACCAATTTACATACACACCACCACATCCGCAAGCACTGAAACGACCACACACACACACACACACACACACACACACACAGCAACATTACGTATTTATGAGAGGAGCTCGCAGGAAAGAAGAGAGGGAAGAAAATGCACAGGGTGAATATGAAGAAGCAAAAACAGAATACATTATCGGAGAACTTTGGGTAGAGTTTCCAGCGAAAAACTGCTTTCGAACTACAGCCACACTTTATTCGTGCACGTAAACATTCGTGTGGGCGGCGGCCTCATATATGCGTGTGTGTGTGTGTGTGTGTGTGTGTGTGAGGGACGGAGGGGGGTTGAGTGAGGGGGATGCAAGCAGGCGCCCGTAATGAAGAGTCTGCATATCTTTCCTTGTATCTGACTGATGGCACGCAGATCACAAGAGAAAATGAGAGAGAGAAACGAAAATATCTTCCTGTGAGCTATTGTTTGTCATCCTGGCAGCAAAGTCACAGAAGAAGAAGACAACGGGAAAAATGTAGGAGAAGAATATGGAAAAAATATTCATATTATTTTACGAGAATTTCTCTCAAGGAGACGTTGTGTGTGGACGCATGAAAGGCGGCTTCTTGGACAGTGATGAGCCTTTATAGTCCGCTTTCTTTCTCTCCTAGTCATTAAACAGATGATAATGGCCCCTCCCCCTTCCAACTGTAAAAATAACGTATATTGCCATCATTACAGTCTCGCTCGTGAAATCTTTCTTTGCATGGCTGGTTCTTTGTGAGGGGGAGCGATATCAGCGGCGCTGGCGAGGAAAGAGAGGGGTGGACAGGATATTTTTTGTTCTGCGGCAGCTGTCACTCTTACCTTATCGATGACGCAGGAGAGGGTGATCGGGGAGCCCCGATTGACGTGGTACTGCCCGTCCCCAGGGATGTGAGCCTCCGGAGTCACCACCTTGAGGTTAACGAAGAGGGAGATGATTCCAGTCCCTGTCGACACCTGGCACTCGTACGTCCCCGTGTCCTTTACCTCCACGTATCTGATGTAGAGAGTCCAGTCCTGGGAGCCCGCCACGTGCAGGACAGAGAAGCGGTGGTCGTGGGTGAATAGCACGTCGGCGGAAGTAAGGACGTGCCAGTCCCGGCGACGAATCCAGGAGATCTGCGTGATTTCCGGGGGATGGAGAGAGAGAGAGAGAGAGAGAGAGAGAGAGAGAGAGAGAGAGAGAGAGAGAGAGAGAGAGAGAGAGAGAGAGAGAGAGAGAGATTACTTAATTAAACGAGCTCAGATAACGTTGGTCTTAATTTAAGTCAGTATATTGTTTACGTGATATCAGCAAGGAATGAAAGGTCAAAAGTTAATTCTTCTCACCTGCCGGTCCCCAAGGTGGCCGACGCGGCAGGGCAGGAAGGCTGTCCCTCCCAGCTGTGCGGTCACGTTGCTTACAGTATTGTTGACAGCGGAGTGTTCGAGCCCCCCACCTTGGTAGCTCAGCGCCCATCTCGACCCAGCCCCCGCCCCGCCGAAGTTTGGACGCATTATCTTACGGGGCGGCTCCGTCACGTCATTTCTGCGGGGCGTTAGCAAAAAGAAGATGCGTGGTAAACACTGCAGTGAGGATTTGCCAAGTGAGGCGCGTATTCTATCGTCAGTGTGTTTACCTTCCTAGAGATTTGAGTTCATTAAATACCCGCATAAAGCCAACCTCTGCGCCCTACCTCACCACAAGACTCACGAACT